>NC_091465.1:69037621-69367621 GCF_027789765.1 Dendropsophus ebraccatus
GTCTAGGAAACCTCCGTCCATACTCCACAGAGATATATTCCACTGTTCCGACACAACAAGAGTTACCATTTCCTACTCCAGGCTATCATACGGTGCTAATACACCAAAACTGAAAACATGGTACAGTGAGTACAGTATGCAGTATGAATGATACCCCGGCATATACAGTTTCATATAGTGGTGGATTAACTATGCCACATAAACTGTTGTGTTATATGTTGTAAATACTGACTTTCACCCTATACCTTGTGGCTCCTGATGACGTAACCGACACTGGTACAGAAACACGTTGGGAAAGGTGGTGTGTTGGCATCCGATATGTGGTCACAACCGGATTGAATAAGGCCGTATGACCACTAGGAGCACATGTTTTGAGTTTTGGTGTATTAGCACTGTATGATAGCCTGGAGTAGGTAGTGGTAACTCTTGTTGTGTCGGAACAGTGGAATATATCTCTGAGGAGTATGGACGGAGGTTTCCTAGACATGACAGAGACAGACTGACCAACTACCCCCCTCCTAGGCCCAAGACTTCCTTTCTTGGAGATTGTTGTAAATACTTTGTTTGATTATGTATTTTAATGCATATCTAATAAAATTGTCAATTTTAAGCTTATCCTTTCCATATCATTGTTTATTCACATATACACATGCCTGGTTGCGCCACTATATTGGATTTTGCTGGGTGACAATAGAGATGTAAGCCTTCTGGGCTGCCAACCATAGGGTCAGGGTTAATGTTAATGGGGAGCATACAAAACAACTTCCTAGGGTCCCCAACCTCTAAAGGGCCACAGAAACAGTATATGAGGAATGGGGAACAGTGTGTAATGAGAAAGGGGCCATGGAAGCAGATAGTGAGAGATGGGGGGCATGGGGAGCAGCCACTGTGGAGCCTGGCAAGTGGAGACACCTGTGTAACAGAGAGGGGGACTGTGGGGAGCAGCCATTTTGAGGTGGGAGCATGAGAGCAATAAATGAAGCATTAAAGAGAACCTGTCAGGTCCCTCACAAACTAGACCTCATACCTTTTTTCCCCCTCTGTACAGGATTGAAGAGATCTCAGGAGAGTTGGAACGTTATTCTCCCGACTAGCAGGTCCTGAGGCTTGTTTGTGATACCTGGCGATAATGTATTTTGTCCAGGATCAGAATCGGGTGAGATAAATGAGACCTCTGTATTTCCTGCCTCTAATTTCACATTTTTTTCTACGTCTATATGAATTTGGCAGAAAAAAAGTTGTGTCAGGTTCCATCTGACTCTGTATCAGGGGCGGATTAACTTTACCATAGGCCCTGGGCTGTTCCCCAAGCCTCGGCCCCACCAACCCACTGTAACTATGGCGGCACTAGTGTGGTGCTCATAGTACAGGATAGATAATGTCATAATGCCCAGATTTGTGAAAAATAGCTGTAAAAAAGCAGCATTTTTTTTGCAAATCATGGCGGAATTATAGCCAGGAGACAATACACCGCTGAATTTTTTGAAGTCTTTTTGGGTGACCATGGGCCCCCCAGGAGCTCAATAAGACAGGAAACTGTTGTTACTTTCCATGTTACATCAACACAGAAAATAAAAAAAAATTTATGTGGATCTACAGGTTTTTCGGCAGGGTAGGCCATGGTATCATCATGTTCTTCCAGCCGTCTGTGCTTGTTTGTTTTAATGTCTAATCTTAATGATGCAGATTTAACTTTATTTAACCCCATGTATGATTAGGAATCTGAGATGTGAGTTGCTGTTTCATGGGGTTCTCACATCTCATCTAGAAGGGGATTCTAGAAAAGGAAAGAACATTACAAGGGTGGTTGAATAAGTTAAGTTGAATAATTGTGAGGACCCAACCAAATAGCTCCCCAAATCTCAGCATCCTGGGTCCCCACCAGTATACCACAGATACAGCTGAGCTGAAGCTCCATTTCTCTCCTAGGCTACAGGCACTATGATGGGATCCCTACATCAGCCAGCATGCAATGATATTATGGGATCGTCCCTGCCTGGGAATCCCAGGTCATAGGCTGCAGGCCTGAAGAGGTGGAATGTGGGAATGAAGATATGTACTATATATTTTTTTTTTAGTCCAGACAGTAGGGACACCAAGTGGAGACATTGTGAATGAGAGGGGGGGGACACATTACTGTGTGTGGGGCATTAAGGGGTACAGTGCTGAGTGTAGCGGTCTGAAGGGGCACAGGACTTAGTGGAGGCGCTAAGGGAGCACTGGCACTGAGTGGAGGAAATAAGGAATATGATTACTTAGGGTACTATGAGACAACGCGATTTTTAACGATTAACAACTAACGATAAACGATCGCAAACTAGATAGTTTCTCGTTATGCTGCGTTTACATAGAAAGATTATTGTTCGAATTTTCGCAATAACAATCTCATTTGAGCGATAATGGTTACGTGCAAACACAGCAAAAGATCAAGCAACGAGCGAGAAATCGTTCATTTTGATCATTTAACATGTTCTCAAATTGTCCTTCGTCGTTCACTAAAAATTCGCAGTTCGCTTTGTGTAAACAGTCTTTCAAAGATTCACCCTATGTGAAAGATGGGCTTAAGCTATCTTAAAAATGATTGCAATAACGATTTTTCTAACGATTTATTCGTCTAAATGCTGATCGTTATAAAAACCAATAGTTGCTTCTAAATCGTTAGACGATCGATTGGGCGAATTTTTGCTCCGTGTAAACACAGCATTAACCTGAAATCGTTCACTATATTACACAGAACGATAGTCGTTAGTTACAATCGTTACAGCGATAGTTACTACAATCGTTTACTCCATCTGATCCCAGATAAAGAATGAACAATGTGCAATTATGGTACGTTTACACGGAGCGATAATTCGCCTAATCAATCGTTTAACAATTTTGAAGCAACAATTCGGTTTTTATAACGATCAGCGTTTAGATGAAGTGAAAAATAGTTAAAAAAATCGTTATTGAGATAGTTTTAAGATTGCTTGAGCCCAGATTATCGTTAAATCGTTCGAATCTAAACGATAATCGTTCAGTTGAAATGCAGTTAACGATTAACGACCGAACGAGAAATCGTTGATCGCTTTATAAGACCTGGACCTATTTTTATTGTTGCTCATTCGCAAAACGTTCGCAAATTGTTTGCATTAAATAAGACATCGTTCGGTCGTTCGCAATAGATACGAACGCAATAGCGAATAAATAGTGAAGAAAAAATGATCGCAATTACGATCATAAGTAACGATTATCGTTCCATGGAAATGAGTGAACATTTTCAGGTCTTTCACAATAACGGCCGTTTGAGATTGTTAATCATTAACGATTATGCAAACAATAATCGTCCGGTGGAATAGGGCCCTTACACATAGGGTGAATCTGTGAAAGACTGTTCACACGAAGCGATCTGCGATTTTTTAGCGAACGACCAACGACGATTTGAGAACATGTTGAAAGATCACAATGAATGATTTCTCACTCATCGCTTGATCGTTGGCTGTGTTTACACGAGCCGAAAAAACTGCTCAAATGCGATCATTATCACGAAAATTCGAACGATAATCATTACGTGTAAACACACCATAACACTGAACAGTTAGTGAACGAATACGGAACTTGAGCGAACAAATGTGGAATTACAGCGAACGATTTACTATTATTTATGGGTCAGATCTAAATCCACAATCAACGACACACAAATGATTTGCAATTGCACAGGATTGTTTAAATTCAAATGAAATAACAATTTTCCGCACAATAATTATCCCGTGTAATAGGGCCCTTAGTGTTGGCACTGGAGTACCAACTGGGTAGAGGGCATGTAGGGGTATTATTATTATTTAGTGGGGGAACTAACTGGGTGGGAGGCATTAAGGGGCACTATTATTTAGTGGAAGTACTAAAGTACATTAAATTATATTTATATGATAAGCAGAGATTAGCACAGCATGCCCGTGTATGATTTTTCGGCATTTGTATACCGGTGGCTGCAGTCTGGAGGCAGCCTTAAAGATAGGGGACAAGTAGATCGTGGGGGATCCGTCCTCTGTGTCCCCCGCCGATCCCAATATGCCTTACCGATCTCTTAGTAAGGCATGTGACCCACGGCTGTATTCATTTCTACGGAACCGCAAGAAAGAGCAAAGTAAGCTGGAAAGTGAGGTACTCTGCTCTTTCCGGCGGCTCAATAGGAATGAATAGAGCCGCAGGTCACATGCCATACCCGCGGCTTTATTAATAAGAAAGAAGCGATTACAGAGAATGGTGGGGGGTACGGAGGTGTGGATAGGTGGCACCAAAGTTTGCAGAGACAAATGGCAGTCAGGAGAAGTCTTTATGGTGGTCTGGGCAAGATGGAAAAAAGGGAGAATGAACAGCAATGCCATCTGTGAGTGACTGGATGTAACTAATGTACAGTGGGATTCCATCCTGCAGAGTGTCTTCTATGTGACTACTATATGGGCACTGTATGAGGGTAATATTGGCTATATTGGTTCCTTTTTTAAGATATATGTGGTCATAGTGGTGGAGGGATTATGCAACTGAATGTGGTGATTGCTCAGTGACATGCCCGATGTAAGTGATACCCTTAAGTATGATAGAGTTATCATTGAGTAGATGATGGAGATAGCAAAGTGGTACCCGTATTTTGTATAATCTTACATACAACCAGTAATAAAAATTACAATGGGATATCCTTCTGGTGAATTCACCATCCATCTTGGTACAACAGGGCCTTCAGCTGGTTGGTTCTGCCTCCCATCCCTTGGTGTAATGAATAATGTCACTATTAGCTTCTCTTTCACAATAAAGTACAAGAGATCTCATATACTGCTCTTAGGGGGTCATCCTGACGCTAAGCCCCCTCTATCCCACAAGCACCTCTATCTTCTCCCTAGCTACAGGCATCACGTTGCCAGTCACACATGTATAGTTTCACGTATGGAACATTAGAGCTTTCACCAGAAATGTGCTGATCTGAATGTTGGGTTTTAGGGAGAGGACGCAGAAAAGTGCTGTCTCCCAGTAACTAGAGCCCAGTGTATGCTGTCAGCCTGGCATTCCAGGCCAGCTTGTGTGCTATAAATACTGCATGAAGCATAGCTGGTGCTCAGCAATAAGGGTGCAGGAGATGGGTCACAGCCGCTTTGCCAGGTTTTAGGTTTCTGCTGCAAGAAGCGCTCAGAGCTCACATTGTTGGAGAATTGCTGACAGCTTTCATCTCTACATGCAGAAACCATTATTAGTTCTCAGCTGAATCATGAGCAGAGACCACAGAGTCATCCTATATTAAATACCCATCATCATAACTACAACTCTAATTTATTAAAACATGATGTAATATTATGGCAATGCAATAAGTTTTTTACTTAATTATTAAAGGTCCTCATACAGAAGATTGCAGCCACATTGCTTACTTGAGTAAAACTGCTCATCCTGATCTTCCTGGCTTATGCTGCGTTTACACTTATGCTGATTTATCTGACAGATTTTTGAAGCCAAAACCAGGAACAGACTATAAACAGAACAGGCCATAAAGGAAAGACTGAGATTCCTCCTTTTATTAAATCCATTCCTGGCTTTGGCTTCCAAAATTGGTCAGATAAATCTCTCTGTGTAAACGCACCATTGGGGTCCATTTACACAGAAAGATTATCTGACAGATTATCTGCCAAAGATTTGAAGCCAAAGCCAGAAACAGACTATAAACAGAGATCAGGTCATAAAGAAAAGCCTGAGATTTCTCCTCTTTTCAAATCCATTCCTGGCTTTGGCTTCAAATCTTTGACAGATAATCTGTCAGATAATCTTTCTGTGTATATGGACCCTTAGGCCATTG
This sequence comes from Dendropsophus ebraccatus, assembly GCF_027789765.1. Classification (NCBI taxonomy): domain Eukaryota; kingdom Metazoa; phylum Chordata; class Amphibia; order Anura; family Hylidae; genus Dendropsophus; species Dendropsophus ebraccatus. Next base: position 69,043,443 of record NC_091465.1, read on the forward strand.
TAACATGGGATTATGACGGCCACATTTGTGCATCCCTATTACTGCTGCAAGGTCCTCACTGTGACCGCTGTCGTTTCAGGTCATCAAACATGTGGTCGGGCTGGGACTTATGGATGTAATACAGGTGCAAAAATGTGAATATAAGCAGAAAGAAGATGTAATGCTGTATAATAACCTACTATAGATTGGTATGCCATTAAAGTCTGTACTGGAAAGCTGGGCAACTACCTCTATGGACACAGTAATGTCCGTCTTTAGTCATTGTGAATGCAACAGTTTTTTTTAATGCATTTGTAATTTAGCATAAATGTACTGACAATATTAAAAAAAAAAAAATTTCTATAAACAAAAGTTGTCAGTAGTGCAATACCATCCAATGGCCTATAGGTGGCACCTGTGCTGTATACTAGCTCAAAGTAAATCATAACTCGTAGTGCTATTTTATCTGTATATTGTGCACTACACGATACATTAAAGGGGACATAGTAATAAAATATGCTAGGGATGGGAAATTCTTTAAAAAGACGCATCTTTAGGCCTCGTTCACTCACTGAATGTTTTAGTAAAACAAAGGCCATTGCTGCAGCTTTGCATTGCACTAACAATGCTTGATGAAATTGAGGTATTTAGAACACCGGCCGTGGCGTATACACTCTGTATACACTATGGCCGGTGTTCTATGCGGTCGCACAAAAAGCTGATATGTCTATTTTGTGCTGACGCTATTCAGTGAACAGCGGGCCCCACAAAATAGGCTGTGCACCTCGCAGCCGTACTTTACATTGTGTTCTATGGCTAATTGGAGCACACCCGAATGTGCCCGCATTCCAATTAAAATGAAGTGATGTTCTCCGGATAAACATCACAGACATCGGCCGTGTCAAGCAATAGCCGCTGTTTTGCCATATGTGAACTTGCCCTTAAAATGTACATGGTCCATCCCCCCTTCTACACTTACTTTGCGGTTTTGATTGGTATGGGTCACACTACTGAGACCCCCACCAGTCACAAGAAAGAGGCAGAAGAAGCATAGGGGCTTTATCTAGAGGCCCTATAGCCAGAGAATGAAAGGATCAGAAGGTCAAAATTAAATACAAAAAGTGTATATATCCTTTCAAATTGTATAATTGCTGGACCATCATGACTGTACCTTACAAGTATAGAAGGACTGGGGTCCATTTGGCCTGTAGGGGAAGCATTTGTTGAGAACAGAGACACATAGTGATAGATAGTTATAGTCACTTAATCAACTTGAAGCTTTTACTGCATATTGGCAACAACTTCAAATGAGAAATGATGCCAGTTATTCTTCACCGGTGGGAAGACACAGTTCTTAAAGAGTTTCAGGTTGCAAACAGACTGCATTAACATAACTAGCAGGGCTGCTTTTCCTTAACAAGTGGCCACACTGTTAGGCCAGGGTTAGATATGCTCTTGTGCTTGCTGAGGCCAATTTACTTGCAAGTTCACAGTCCCTTGTTAGGTCATGGCTCTACTATATGTAATTTCTGCATAGGAAACAGTCCACTGCAGTGCCCACTCTTGGTCCCCTGACCAGGCGCAACCAGTGTCCCCTCCACTGGAATGTCCCTTAGGGATTTGGTAATGGTATGAAGAACCCTGTAGCTGCCTCAGCCTGATACCAGTGTGCATGTCACCCATTGTGGAATATGGACCTCCTCTCAGGTGGTCAGCGGTCTGTTTTTCTCTTGTTACTACAAGATTCTACTATAGCTATTCTCAGCACCAGTATTTTAGGGGACATCTCCCTTTGGAAAAAGGTGCGCAAATTAGCACCCTCCTGATCAAGGGGTCTCATTGGCCAGCTCAAGTCAAGTACCATGAAAAATGTGCATAGAAACTGCTAGCATGTCTTCTCAGCAGGACCTGCCTGCTCAGCCAATGGCTGGCTGGAGTAGAGTCCCATCTCAGTCAGTAAGTTGGCTGAGCAGAAATACCAACAAGTGGTGATAGGCAGGGGACTGGCACTAAAACAGGAGCGGAAATACATTTTTTTAACTGTGCCTGCAAAATATCTCTTTTATGACAATACTTTTTTCTCTCTTTGTTTCAAAAACAAAATAAAATAAATAATAATAAATGTATATATATATATATATATATATATATATATATATATATATATAGTACAGGCGATTTTTAAAAACTTTGTAATTGAGTTTATTAGCCGAAAAATGCATTTTTATCATGAAAAAGCAGTTTGAATCTCTCCTCCCTGTCTTCCATCATTGTGTATGGAGAGGGGAGGGGTGGAGGGAGATGAGGCACCAAAACAGGACAACAAAGAGTTAATTTACAACTACATGACCTCCTCTGACAGTCAGCACTGACCTCTCTGACCTCTGATTACAGCTGTCACCCAGCTCTGTGCCTGTAATCCCTTGTTCTCTGCTCTCTGCTGCTGACTCATCTCCCTCCTCCCCCCTCCCCTCTCAATAGAACAGAAAGGGTTGTGTCTGATGCAACAAGTCACAATTTCCTGATAATGAGCAGTGAATGAGAGAGAGGAGGGAGGGGAGGAGGGGGGAACCTGGGAAAGTCTTTTTAAATGCAGATAATGGCATATTTGCCTAATAAACCCAATTAGAAAGTTTCTTAAAATCGCCTGGACTATTGATTTCTGCAAAAAAAAATAAAAAAAATATGACAGTGACTTTTTAATACTATTTTTAATACTTCTCTCCCTGTGATGGGGCAATTGGCACCTGCGTCATGAGGGTTTTTACCTTCCTCCGGATCAACGCAGTAAAGTTATACTGTAGGTTGAACTTGATGGACTCTTGTCTTTTTTCAACCTTAATATTTATGAAACTAAGTAATTCATGCACTATAAAATATTTTATATTAAATAATCACTTTTTTGTTACGTCTATTTTACACTATTGTTTTTAATGCTTATAATGTAACCCCATACTCCTGTATGCTGCATATATTGCTCCCTGAGCAGCCTGTGGCCCTTTATAGGTCCCCGGCACTGACTGCAGAGTGTGTCCCCGGAGACCAGTTGGGTCACTGGGAAGCCCGGTAAATTAACTAGAGAAGGGGAATCCTCTTTAAACATGTTGGAGGACCAGGGCAAAGTGTTAATTGGTCAGGGTTAGAGGTTCTTCCCATCCTGCTCGTACCCTGGAGGCTGTCGACTAAATGAAGCTGTAAGTTACAGGTTCCCATCACCTGTAGCGACACATATTGCCTCAGACTGAGGACACACACTGACCACCATTAAAAGACAGTGGGCAATAGGATTCTAAGTTAAAGGGGTGTTCTAGGCTGAAATGATTGATGATCTAAAGAATAGACCCTGAGTTACTGATTGGTGGGGTGCTGACACCCCACACTTCCATTGATTGTCTTTTAGGATAGCCGCAACACCTATACTAAACAATGAATGGGTCGAGATCAACGATCAACAGGATTGTTGGCCTATTCTACAAGCCTTGAAACCCCCTTTAAGTATGTTGATGGTGGGCAGTGCTGCTATGTAACATGGTCTGGAATATCATGGCTACAGTAGTGAGTTACATATCTATAAGTTCCCTAATATTTAATGTTCCTAGAGAAGTCTATATAGTAATATGGAAGCTAATTTGGTTAGTTGCCCCTCTGTGAGTCTTGCTTAGTAAGCAGTCATATTCCTAACTATGCAGGACTGGCAGTCTCAGCTTTACTATTTTAACCTGCTGCGACACATTTCACAGCATTCATCAAGTCTTCTGTCAGTTCAGTCACCCGATTTCCAAGAGGCGCTGCTGTTTTTTTTAGGTGACTTATGAAACCAGTTTTCACTGACCAAGCCAACCCATAAACAGTAAAAGAAGATGAGTAGCTAGTAACAGTGTCCAGGCTAACAAACTACTTTAAAAATCCACCACTAAAATCATAAAGATTCTTATTGTAATGATATTGTACAAAGAGGGAATTCAGGCCAAGGTTGTATGGTAGAGCTTCTACATGAAAAACCTCCTAGATCTTTAAATTGGTACTCCGGAGACCAAAAATCTATGTTTATTACATTATTACATATTCTTATATACAGTACATTTGATCACATGATACTGTATAATCGGGAAACGCGGTGCACGTTACTTCCCAGCTAGCCATGAGACCTGACTGATTTGTTGCATAGACTATAATTGAGTGAATCAGTCAGTTTTGATTGACAGCTGGGGTGTGATGCACACGGCCACATGCTTTGCTTGGCTATATCTCATGATCACAGCGGGTCTCAGGAGTGAGATCCAGTGCGATCCTTAATTTTGCATGACATGTCAAAAGTTAATTCATTTGACAGTAAGGGCCAGTTCACACTAAGCAAGATCATCGGAATTCCGCGGCGGAGATTTCCGCCGCGGAGATCCCGCCATGCTCAGTGTGCTGCTGTAAGTGAATGGAGAGGGTGCACGCTCGTCTGCTCCCTCTCCTCTCTGCTCAAAGAACTAACATGTTCATTCATTGAGCGGAGAGGAGAGAAAGCGGACGAGCCCGCGCTCTCCCATTGGCCCAAAGCAGGACACTGAGCGCGGCGGGATTCTGCAGGGGAGAGCTCCGCCGCGGAATTCCGCCGTGTTTCCTCAGAGTGAACTGGCCCTAATGCTTTAAACTTCTGAAAAACTGTTAGATGCATGTAAGAGCTTTGTTTTACTAATGGTACCAAGGCGTGGAATTACCATTTGCATGGAGAGCTGCGGGAGAGGCTGCCCATACAATCTTTAGATTGTCTGGGTGGCCCATAGAAGATAGCAGCGGTCTTCTGCTGCCGCTCCTATTACATGGAGCGACGAAAAGCAACGACCAGCCGACATTGTGCAGGTTGGCTGATTGTTGCCTTTCTGCATAATAATGATAATAATAAATAATAATAAATTTATTTGTATAGCGCCAACAGATTCTGCAGCGCAGGAGCTATTACACAAAACGATTATTGCCCAGAACGGCCAAGTACATCCGATAATCGATTTATGTAATAGCAACCTTATTCTATCTCCTAGTACTCTCCCATTCTACCTGCAGAGGAATGGAGAAAGGTAAGAGCTTGTTCACACTTGTGTTGCTTGGCGTCCACTTTTTCCGCCTGCGGGGTTCGGGGGGGGGGCCCTTTAGGGTCTGGTCCTGTGACAATGGGGTTGCAGGGCCATTCCGTGGCCCCCCCTTCTCTGCTTGCGCACGTCTTGCGGGGATTGTGGTCGCTGACCGGCACAGTGATGTTTTTTAGTTAGGGACTCGTGTATCAGAAGACCTGCACGTGGTACATGAGGCAATATGGTTTGGCCAAATTATATACTAACTTCTGATGTTGGTTTTAAATGTAGCTGAATAAGCTTTCGTGTCAGCCATTGGTGCGATGTGCAGCCATTTCTGTCTTTTTGGCTTGTGCAACCTTATTCTATGTCTGAAGGCCTGGTAGACATTTATAGGGTACAATTTGAGATAGTATTTAAAGCGATTCTGTACCCACAATCTGCCCCCACCCCCAAAACCACTTGTGCCTTTGGATAGCTGCTTTTAATCCAAGATCTGTCCTGCGGTCCATTCGGCAGGTGATGCAATTATTGTCATAAAAAATTACTTTTAAAATTGCAGCCCCATGCCCTACAAGCATTTCTGTGCCCTAGCTTTGCACCACCCCTCCGTCCCTCCTCCCCGCCCTCCTCATCATTAGGAATGCTCCAGGCAGATTGCCTCCTATTCCCCACCTGTGTTACCACAGCACATGGGCTGGATCATTAAGGCAGCTGGGCAATGTTCAAACAGAAGTAAATGTTCCAGTGGCATTCCTAATGATGAAGAGGATGGGGAGGAGAGACGGAGGGGTGGTGCAAAGTTAGGGCACAGATACGCCTGTAGGGCAAGGGGGCTGCAATTTTAAAATTCATTTTTTATGACAATAACTGCATCACCTGCCAAACGGACCGCAGGACAGATCTTGGATTAGAAGCAGCTATCCGAAGGTACAAGTGGTTTGGGGGGTCAGATTGTGGGTACAGAGTCGCTTTAAGGCTAAAACAAGGTGCAGGTGCAAGGTGTAAGCACACATGAAACATGTCATTCTTGAGCGTGCATAAAGAATGTTCTTCTAAAATGGTGTCTAGTTTCATAAGAAAAGATTTACTTCGCAGTTGTTTATGTAGGGATTCATACCAACAAGACAGACTTAATGACAAGCTCCATGGATGGAACCATGGTAAGTGGTAAAAGGAAGTTCAGGTTGAATGCATTGCACTGGTGGGTGACTTTTCTGCTGGTATGGTAGGGGTTACTAAACTTGAAGTTTTACATTCTCTAGTTATCAGGGCAATGGTTGGTGGGATAATTTTTGAAAATTTGTTACACCTTTCAGTATTGGATATACCTTTGTTACGGAAGGGCATTAAGGGTGAATCGCTGACATCTAGCTCTATTACTTTACTCCAATGCAGAAAAATTTTGTATGGTCGCTAAGAGTAGGTAGTGATCTCCTTCTGATGAATGAACATTTCTGCAAACTCCACAGCAATTGTTTGATGGTTTCCTCCTTCCTATGTTTCTCTGTCGCCAAGGACTATCCAATGTAATGATTTACTTTAAGACCAAATGAGGTTAGGGAGAAGTATACAATACCTGGACTGGTTATGTTTAGCTTATAGTGGATACGGAAAAGCTTTTTTGGCAGTAAGCTGGGGCAGACACAAACATTAGACTGGGTCAGGTGCTCAAGAAATAGCTTGGAGGCCATGTGTATAATTTCTGATCGTGGAACAATTGTAGAGATTTTTCCATGAACATGTCCAGGACACCTATGAGTCTATATATGATGGGAAGGAGACACATTGTCAGCTCAATGGTTAAGAGATCAGAGATGGCACCAAACAGGAAGACTATTGCCTTATTCTGAGAATTATAAGATTTGTACTTACTATTGTTTCTTTAGGACCAAGGGAGAATTACAATTCCTCTATAATATCATGAGGTTATGCAATTTGTCGCAAAGTTTCTGTTGACCTTGTTGCCCCTCATCCCCATATCTGACAATGCTTGAGCCAATTTGAAGTTTGATGATACTCAAGCAACATAATTTAATGGTATAGATAATGTGAGGATAATAAAATTTTAGGTCAGGTTCACACAGCGCATAACACCAGCTGTTCTGTGACACGGCCATGTCACAGAACGGCTGTTGTCAGTGAACTTCATCCCGGATGCACTTAATTTCTATTTCATTTGGAATGTGTGCCCGCATTCCAAATTACCATAGCCGACAATGTAAAGTGCGGCTGGAGCCACACTTTACATTGTCTACTCTGCGTCCGCTATTCAATGAATAGTGGCCACACAAAACTGAATCCTGGCCAGAGTGTATACATAGTGTACACACTCCGGCCAGGATTCCATAGCAATTAAAGCAAGCGTCAATTTAATTAAGGAACCACCGTGATTGCAACTAGTGCATCTACGGCCATTGTTTAGTGAAATTATATGTAGTGTGAACTTAACTTGGAGAAATCATAGATTTCTGGAAATGTAATCATTACACTAAAACAGCAGCCTTTGTAAGACCATACTATCACTCTGAGCACAATCCTCATTTATAAATAACCCTTGTGATAAGTGCGGACTGTTCACGCTGCTTCAGCTGGCTCACATTCCCTCATAAGCATTTTAGAGTGATACCCAATCCAGTATCTATTCTGCTCTATGGTCTGCTAGACAAATACAGTGAGTCCAGTGAGTAGTGAAAAGTCCTTTCCTGGCTAATAAACACCTCCTGCTGGTTCTGGCCTGGACTCCCTTGGAGAAGTTGTAAACTGTCTAATACAGTATATTACAATGTAGTATGTCTCGGATGTCAGACATTCACTATATGTTCCATAAATATATTTATTGGCTGAAGCCTGAGGCCCCTGCAGTCATTTAAACATTGCACAGGATAGTATTTGCATCATATGCTGATTAAATTCTGCTATAACTTTCTTCCTTCTGAGGCGGCCAATTTAGCAGGGGGGTTGCAGTGTCCCAGAGAGTGGTCAACTGTTATTTCTATACAGGTATAGGTCGGTACCATGTGTCTGTATTACACAACTCTCGCCACTAGGTGTCACTGTTCTATTGCACTGCTCATAGCTAAAGTGTACAGTACAAGAAATAACTGATGTCTCTACTACTGATCTTGTATTTCCTGCCACTGTCTTCTGATAATCAACTAACCAATCCCTGAGCTAGTTACCCCTTAAAAGCTCTTCCCAATCACATACCATCCTGAGGATGGGACTTGCATATTACGCTGAGGGACTGTCTTCACTATTTCTGCTACCTCTGAAGGAGTCTATAAGAGTAACTGAGGTACCAAACTCTAAGTCAGCAGTCTAGCTAAGGCTAGGTTCACACTGCGTTTTCAGCATCCGTTTAACGGATCCGTTTTTTTTTAACGTCCAGAAAAATAGGGTCAGCAACGTTTTTTGGTCCGTTTTGGTCCACCAAAAAAAAGGGATCGTTTTTTTTTTATAATGGAAGTCAATGGAAAACGGATGTACACAAATGAATCTGTTTTTTTGCAATCCGTTTTTCATGCGTTTTTTTTGCAAAAAACTGATGCATTAAACGGATGCTGAAAACGCAGTGTGGACCTAGCCTAAGTGCAAAGGCTGAGTCTCTACTGCAACTTCACACATCTCCAGTTACTGGGGTAACCTGTCTCCTGTTGGTGGGATCAATCTGCCTACTGGGGATGCCTTTCTAAATAATCTACCTACTGAGGACATCTTCTTGCTAGGGGGCGTTATTACTATTTGGGTGGGAAAAGGTTGGGATGGTGGTGGAAAAGAGCAGTATCTAAGATTTTAGTTCAGCAGGTTCTGCAGAGATGAAGTGTAGCTGAAAGAAGTCTTCATGGTGGTCAAGGCCAGGTGGAGAAGAAAAGGGAAAGTGACCAGTTCAATCACAAGAGATGTCATTTGTCAGTCACAAGTAAATGAGTTGTAATCACCCCTAGCACCTCTTTTTACCCACATTTACCTAGTTTTATCCTAGTTAGGCCTGGTTCAGATATAGCATTTTCAAATGGCTGTTTCACTTGCTTTTCATTGCAAATATGACCTCATCCACGGCTGCTACATGAAAACCTGGCTTAACCGGTCAGCTCGGACCTTCATCTGTCAGATGATACAAATAAGTGGACCTTACCTAAAACTAGTTGAGTACTACTGATGTACATTTTAATAAAAAAATACTCCAATAGTTGGACCGATTCCAGTAGATAGGTGGTAATTGGTTTCTGCCTGGACTAACCCAGTTTTACAAATGGAAGATTGTTAAAATGCTTGCAAATAAAGAGTTAAAGGACAGTCAAAAGTTCATGCTGGCTTGCAGGTAAAAATGAATGATCACCTCACTGGTTGTTTTGCATTTACTTTGCATTTTATTGTTGGAGTTATAGTCAATGTACTCGCAGGAATGGCATGTTTGACTTTACTAGAGTTTCATAAATGTCCATTTTATTACTGAAACTACCAAGGTTACTGTGGAGGTGGATGGCAGATCCAATCTGGGCTCTATAAACTCAAAGTCTGATCTGATTCATTTACTTCCAAAGGTAGCTGAATACTGTGCTCAGCTTTCTACAATGGCCCCCTAGTAAAAATGAAAGGAGCTTTTCCTCTTTGTCGGACCACTGTAAGAAGTGGGGAAGCATGGGAGGTGTCAATACCCCCTTTCTTTAATAGCCAGGTGGTGCTTCTCCATCATGCCACTTAGATTTCTTGCAACCTTGCGGAATCTGTTGGCGCTATACAAATAAAATAAAATAAATAAAAAAACCTTGAGGTCAACCTTGTTCTCTGTAAAAGTCAGAAGCAGGGGAGGGTAAGTTCAGCCCTTTGACCCCCGTGATGAACAGCTGCATCAGCGCCCACATCAAAAGGTTTAAGGTTTTGGAGGGTAAGTATTGGGTGTACTTTTTGTGCAAGTCAATGATCAGCCACTTTAAAAGCCTTCAAACAAGACTGGGGATTATTAGCTAAACCAGAATCTCCTCTAAAAGGAAGCATACCCATCAGCAGGCAGCTGTCTCAGGTTTCTAGCCCCTCGCCAGTACAGAACAGGTAGCTAGATGGCTAGCAGAGAGGCCTGACGGGATAACGCTTCTCCTTATCCCAACTGAAGGAACTTGGTGTCCATTTTATCCCATGGAGCATCTGGTGGGTTCTACAGTCTTGTCCATTTATAATGACTAGGACTTTGTCTAGAAAAACAGGACATACAACTGTCTTTAAGTGTGATAAGGTCTTGTCCTTCAGGTTAGATGAGCAATTTCCTGGAAGAAAAGCAAAAAGTCAGACATCAGTAAAGACGTTTTTCAAGAGGCTATGGTCAAAGATTTACAAGAAGGTTAATAAGATGACACGGATAATAACACAAAATAGGTCTAGGGTCATTGACCTAGGAACGAATTATAATAAAGGTCCCCTCAGGCTACAAAGGGAGAAGATAAAGATAATACAGCAGTCATGTAGTCTACCCCCATAAACATTAGGTAAAAGTCAGTTGAACCTGTTGATTCTGGTGGGACTGTCTGGGGACCTTCCAACTCTTGATAAACATATAATGGGAGAGAACAAAGGGCATGAGCATGATGAATTTATGCTGCTGATTCTTTTGTTCCTGGGGAGATTAGCCACCATGAGAGAGGTTTGACAAGGACTAAAGGAGCCTATACACTTTCATAAACTCGGACAAATGAATGTTTGACTGACAGTTATCTCTCCTAGCCTCCCCATACACATGAATGTTCAGCATGGGGTGCAATCACTGCTGATCACTAGTACTGGGAATCCCAGATACCCGGGACTACCAAACGGAACTTGCCATAAAAGCCGAAGAAACAAGGAACTGCTGGTTCCTCGCTCCATCACTCATTGAACCTGGTCTTCAGGAAACTGGAAGCAGTATAGGACCTCTGTGCCCCACCTCAAGCTTAAATGCACGCATGAAGGCACCCCTCATTGTGCGTGCATCTGCCGTGCAGGGAAGGAGAAGAGGTAAGTATGTAGTTTATATACTTTATTTGGCTGAAGGGCACCTTGTCTACCTACTGGGTGCCAGCACTACTTGAGATAGTTACCTATTGAGCGGGCACCTATCTACACAAAACATACAGATTGGCGAATTTGGATTGTGAGCCCTAATGGGGACAGGGACTAAAATTGACAAACTATGTAAAATGATGCAGAATCAGATGGCGCTATACAAATAAAAGCATTACCTATAGGGGGTTAACCTGGCTATCTACAAGCGGCAGCTACCTACTGAGGGCACCTAGCTGCCTGTTGGGGACAGCAACCCACTGGTGAACACCTGGTTATCTGTAGGTGAGAAACTGCATACTGGAGGAGGCACCTATGTACCTAAATACCTAAAAGAATATCTACCTACCAGGAGGTGCATTTGTAGCACTTGGAATGAGGATAAGGTGAAGATGATTTTGCAGAACCCAAGCTGTTTGTCCGACAGATTCTGGGTAGAGAAGAAATCGGCATGATGGTCTGGACCAGGTGGCGATATGACGCCCCCTGTAAATCACTGTAATGTAACTATATGTAATAACTCTTATACAGTCATGGAATGGCAGAATTATATGCCCCATAATTGGTTATGTTGGATTTGGTCCCAGTATACTATATTATCCCACCTGTTAACCTATGTCTTGCAAACAAGAAAAAAAATGGAAGAACATCTAATTGTGAAGATTCCATAATTTTTACCAAGGGATGTAAATGTTGAAGTGAGTGGATATTCTGCATTTATTCTAAGGTTTTTGGAATTCTGATTTTCCTGGTCTTCTGGAAAAACAGGAATTTCTTAACAAACAGTAAGGCGATTTACTCGAAGTAGCTCAAGCCATGAGAACTTTTTATTGTTGAAGGATCATTTCCATTAAGTTCCATTAAGGTTCCATTAACATTTGCTTTACTTTCAGATGTTCCTGATGCAAAAGGACAGAGAAGTGATCTGTGGCTGCATACAGGTGTTGCAGACGGAACTCTAATAAGTAACAAAACCAGTTTTACAGAAGGAGGGCTACTATCTTAAAACCACTGCAAAGTGAGTACAGCAATAGATCTGAAAGGTCACTCATGTTAGGTATTTCAACCTTTAAAGACGCAGCTGATGTTGGCCTTCAAGACACAGTGCATTTTTCCTTGCACTCTGAGAATCATAACTTTTTTATTGTTTACTGCATTACATTATTTTAGCATTTTAAGGTGTATTTCTTTTAGTATTAAAGTATCTAATTTTCTTTACTTAAAATCTGTGTTTATTATTTATTTCATTTTAAGTGTTTTTTTTTTCTTTTTCCAAACACCCAAAATTATTTTTGGGCTATAATTATTAAGGGAATAATAATGTATACAATGTTTTTAATTACTCGGATCTATCTATCTATCTATCTATCTATCTATCTATCTATCTATCTATCTATCTATTATCAATCTATCTCCCTGCAAAAAATGGTTACTGTTGTTTTAAATAACTTGCCTCCAGTGTTCTTCCTAACATATTTGTAAATACATTACAATGACTCCATACCCCATATAAACCTGCTCTAAAGTCTTGGCCACAAGATACGTCACGCCTCTGCAATCTGCTGTCCAGTGCCTGTTTTTAGGCCAAGGGCCCTTTAACACGGTACGATTCAGATTTTTTACGATAATCATTTTGTGTAATAGCAGACAACGAGAAATCATTGGTCCTTTGATAGAATTTGGACCTATTTTTATCGTTGATCGTTTGCAAATCACTCGCATGTAATAAGACGTCGTTCACACTAGCGACGAACTTGATGACAAGCGATGACAAGCGATGAAAAGCGATGACAAGACGACTGCAAGAACTATCTTTAGTAACAATGAAGTTCCTTGTAATTGGGTAAACGATTTCAGGTCGTTTGCCATAGCGGTTGTTTGAGATCGTTTATCATTAATCGTTAATCACTTCGTGTAACAGTACCCTAAGGGTCCTATTCCACTGGCCGAGCAGGGCCCGATCAATGATGTAAACGAGCGCCGATCTGCGCCGGTCCTATTACACGGCCCGACAATCGTTAGCGAGGGCTGCAGGGACATCGTTACCGATGTCCTTGCAGCCCTTGTTTCATACATTACCTGTCCAGGCGCAGGTCTTCTCCTTCTCCTGGTCCCGGGCGGCAGCATCAGCTTCGGAGCTGACAGAACGCTCAGCCAATCACTGGCCGTGGTGGTCGTGGCCAGTGATTGGCTGAGCGCTCTGTCAGCTCAGACAGGCCGCTCCGAAGCTGATGCTGCCGCGCGGGAGAAGACCTGCGCCTGGACAGGTAATGTATGATGTTTGTGAAATCGTCAGTCGCCCACGGAGTGATGCGCGGGTGGCGACCAATGATTTTAGGTTTGAACCTAAATGAACAATCAGCCGATGACACGATCATCGGCTGATCGTTCTCTTTATTCCACGGAGCAATAGTCGCCCGAATCAGGCCAATTCGGCCAATTATCGCTCTGTGGAATAGGCCCCTACGTCTATCTCTACGTCCTGGCTGATGGACTGGCCGCTCAGCCAATCAGTGACTGGAGCAGGGCCCCGCCCTGGTCACTGACTGGCTGAGCAGGGTCGTAACGTATCAGCTCTGGAGTCCCGCCGCTCACTGCAGGCACAAGGAGAGGTAAGTTAGTACTTGTAATCAATTTCCCCCCTGCCGGCTGCAAGATTTTAAATTCTATATTTTTATTTTATTGTGGACAAATGGAGGTGGATCAGCGACATGCCCATCCAACCTCCCCATTCAACAAAACATGAGCAAAAAGGAAACAAAGCAGATGTATACATGGAAGGACAACAGGAAGCAAAAAGTATCTGCAGTATAAATCCCTGTACTGTGAAACAGGAAGGTTCCCGGGCCACGCCTAGGCCACCCCAGTCATCCAACAACAATCTTTATAATGTGTTATAAAGTTAAAGAGAGAGAAAGACAAGGGAGAAAGGAGGCCGGGGGCAGGGGCGGGGAGAAGAGGGAAGCCAGTGGACAAGGCATCCCATGACAAGACACCGGAAGGGCATCGGCCGGCTGCCAGATTTCAAGTTCCGCCTGACTTCTCCTTTAAATGAATGAAAACTATCTGTGCTCCGGAGAGGGAACTATCTGGGGTTCAACTACAGCTATGAGAGCACTAACATCAACTTATTACCACTCTGAGGGGTTTTTAATCTTAAGAGGAGAGGTACACTTTAAGAAAAGGCGAACAATATGAAATTCTAGAGCACCATCTTTTCGGACATGGTTGAATAACACAGCCAAAGGAAAAAATGCTAAATTAGAAAAAATGAAACTGCGGAAGGAATGATCTCATTATTCTAGATGTTTGCTTTTCCTCTTACATTGGATCTTGTTATTACGTTCCCTCCGATCATTGTAGCATGAAATTAATATTTTGAGCTTCAGAGGTTCATGTTTTTTTTTGTTCTGCTACCATTTGTACAGTCATGGAACGAATTGTATTGTACTCCTTAGATATGAGCAGTCACATTTCTTATCATTTGTATTGTGTGGTTAGAGTGAGGAATGTCCCAATAAATTCACGACTGGCAGGGCGGACTCTTGTCTTGACACCTGTTGTCATGTCAAACACTCCCAACTACTCATGGTAACATCTGTTAATTCATGACTCAAAATATTAAATGTAATTGCTGAAATTCCACTAGTATTCCAGTTATTCAAACTTTTAGCATTAGGCTATGTTCACACACTACGTAAGTTCTGCCGAAATCACGGCCAATGTTACTACAGCTGTGATTTCTGCAGGACTTATGTAGTGCTGCAGGCTGAAGGAATCCCGGCCGGAGAGTATACACATGGTATACACGCCGGCTGGGATCCCTAGCGGCACCGTAGAAAACTGACATGTCAGTGAATAGCGGCTGCAGAAAACCCTGTGAGTCCACACAATGGAGCAAGCGGCTCCAGCCGCACGCTCCATTGTGTGCTGTTGGAAGTCTGATGCGGGCGCGCACTGATGCGCCTGCTTCAGAACTCAGCGGTGCTAAAGATCATTCGGCTGGAACTGCAGTACCGGTCAGGATGATCTTTTCTGAGACGGGCCGTTCCATGACCCGGCCAGGTTACGGAATGGCCGGTCTTATACAGCATGTGACTATAACCTTATAATGTACAAATATATGATCTATTGGATATATACTTACCCCTCTAAACTGCGTACTTCCCTTAATCAACTGTTAAAGCTGCTGTAGGTCTTTGAGCAGGCATTGCTAGTATGACCACATGATCAAAGCCATAACTGCTACCCGGGGCCACCTCTAAATTTATATGGGCCCTTGGACAATAGAGTCACATTGGATCCCTTTGAAGGTGTACTCCAGAGAATAAAATGTTTTCCAATCAACTGGTGTCAGAAAGTGATACAGATTTGTAAATTAATTCTATTTTGAATCTTCCCGTACTTCAGCTGCTGTATGTCCTGCAGGAAGTGATGTAGTTATTTCCAATCCAAGATGATACTCCCTGCTGCCACCTCTGTCTGTGTCAGGGACTGTCCAGAGGCAGAGAAAATCCTCATAGAAAATCTTTCCTACTCTGTATTGTTTTATCCCTTAAGGAGAAAGATGGCTGTTATGGCCTGTAAGACTAAGTGACATGTCTTTTATTAGCCCAAAGTGTCTCCTAAAAAGCCTTTTCTGCAAGGTACAAGGCATTTGTGGCCCCCTAGACCACCAATTGCTTTGGGGCTACTATTGCTTTTTTATCTTTATATTTTGTGAACACTGACCCTTTAAAGCAAACCAATCTACACGATTGTTCTGATAAGGTTCCCAGAGTCAAAGTATAGAGCTACTGTGCCACTAACAGGCTTCTCTGCCTGTCAATCATCCCAGCGCTTCGTGCCGATAGGCAGGGAGCAGCGACTAGTCACGGGTGGCTAGTGGGCAGCCTCTGCAACAATGGCGGTACTTTTACGAAAATATATGCTATGTGAACATAGCCTCATAGTGCAAAAAGGAGGCCAGACACTTAAAATAGAATAGGTACAAATTTGAATTTTTATACATCCTCCCACAATAAGCTTTGGCAGGCAACGAGACAGGGCTTGGAGGGGGAGCAAGGAGGCATTACAGCCCTCAGCACTTAAAGGGCTTAAAAAGGGTACTCCGGGCTATGTGTATTTTCAGTGTACGGCCGGGGAGGGGGTGGATATAGAAGCCGCCGGTCACTAACCCCCCCGGTTCCAGTGTAGCAGAGTCACATCTCAAGCGGCAGCTCAGACCAGGAAGCGCCAGCCGGATGAGAGAAGGGGGCGGTGCGATCTGGGACCCGGCACTATATCCACCCCCTCACAGGCCGTACACTGAAAATACACATAGCCCGGAGTACCTCTTTAAGAACCTCGCTTTGTCATTTTTCACTTGGATATGATCACTGGGATGACTACACTGTGCTAAGAGTGAATGTTCATAGGAATGTTTGTGAATCAATTAATGAATGTTACCTCTGTAAAGGGGCCATTATTTAGCAAACCGATTTAAAACAAATTACTCTATAGTCACTGAAACAGGACCTTGGCCACATTCACTTTGCTTAATGATGGTCCTAACCAGTCAAATTTTAACAAAGGTATGTATGTTTTTTTTTTTTTTTTAACTATTACCTAGAGGGGGATTTGCATAGAAGAGTGCTACAAACAAGTGGGATTGGCAATGGAAGGCGAGAATAATTCAGGGGAAGTTTGTCTATGGGGGATATTGCCTCCATGGGGAGCTTACTATAAAGGATACAATTTAATTGGATGGGTTTAACTACCAGGGGGACTGCCGACAGGGGATGCCTACTAGACATGGGAGGGGGGATAGCCTGACTAGTATACTTATGCACAGAGGAAAGCCCACATATATACTAAGGTTATTTAAGGTGTGGGTTTTCAAAGGAGAATTATCTGCTATTTTGGGGAACATAGTGGCCTGACTACCCTCTGAAAAAAAAATGAAGCCCAACTGTTTATTCATGGGGGCTCTGTAAGTGTGTGCCGCAGAACACATGGCGAGCATTTTTACAGTAGCCAGCCCTCCCCCATAGTATGTTATATAGTAGCCAGCCCTCCCACATAGTATGTTATATAGAAGCCAGCCCTCCCCAAGTCTCTTATACAGTAGCCAGCCCTCCCCAAGTCTCTTATACAGTAGCCAGCCAGCCCCAAGTCTCTTATACAGTAGCCAGCCCTCCCCAAGTCTCTTATACAGTAGCCAGCCCTCCCCAAGTCTCTTATACAGTAGCCAGTCCTCCCCCTTAGTATGTTATATAGAAGCCAGCCCTCCCCCAAATCATTTTTACAGTAGCCAGCCTTCCCCCATAGTATGTTATATAGAAGCCAGTCCTCCCCAAGTCTCTTATATAGTAGCTAGCCCTCCCCCATAGTATGTTATATAGTAGCCAGCCAGCCCAAGTCTTTTATACACCAACCAGCCCTCCCTCATAGTATGTTATATAGAAGCCAGCCCTCCCCAAGTCTCATACAGTAGCCAGCCATCGCCCATAGTATGTTATATAGTAGGCAGCCCTCCCTCATAGTCTCTTATATAGTAGCTAGCCTTCTCCCATAGTCTCTTATATAGTAGCCAGCCCTCCCCCACAGTATGTGATATAGAAGCCAGCCCTCCCCAAGTCTCTTATACAGCAGCCAGCCCTCCCCCTTAGACTCACCCTTCCTGCAGCTCCAGAGGTCGCGGGAGGCGCCTGGCGCCGGACACACGCGGTCCAAAATGAAAGTTATCAAACTGCAGAAAAAAGACATCGTGGGACCCATACAGACACTTGCTGTCTGCAGTAATATTGCCCTTATACAATATTCACTAAAAACAGACCTGAAACCAAAGTCTCAAATCTATCCAAGGAAAAGGACTACTGAATTTAGAAACAATGACTGATCGAAATAGAAAGGGACGCTTGTCAACTTGTAATAAACATACAAAGAAAAAGGGAAGGGGGGTATTGTGATTTAGGATAATGAAGCATAGAGGGGTTGGCAAAAAGCATTCTTCCTGAAACCAAGTACTATCACCCTTTGTTCTGTAAGAGATAGGCCACTGCCATAGCAGTCTGGCTATGGCTTAACCCTTCCCATAGAGAACACAGGAACGTTTTGCTGTGCCAAATGTTTATGTGTATGGGGAGGACAGGAGCGATAATTGGCAAAACGATTATTTGGAACAATAAAGTTATGCCTTCTGTAAATTGTAACATTGAATGGATAACATAAAACAAAAGATTTTCCCGTTTGACTGCACCTACAAATTCTGTGGTACCGAATATTTTATTAGGAAAATGATACCTATAACACATAGGCAATACAAACCTCTGTCGAAAACGAGACCAAAAATAGCCATGTAGCCAAAATTGGCTCAGTCCTTAATGGGTTAAACAGTCTATACGTCTTACGACTACCCAAAGAAATAATGAAGAATACCTTTCTATGGGCAAATAAGCCCAAAAAAATTGTGACCAACCTTACCTTGAAATGTAGCCCATATGTACTAGGACATCTAATAAAGATTTGTAGATTTGCACTACCCTGGATATTGTTGGACTTAGCACTCAGACTCAGACTAATCAAAACTTTGGATATGTCTCTATAACATTTACGCTTTCTTTATTGTAAAGATTGTTTACACAATGTTATGTATATCTTTCAAAAATTCTAATAAAAAATAATGTAATAAAAAAAATGTCTAAAGTTTTTTGTTTTTTTTTGAAGTGATAATGACACTTAAAACAGGCGTACAAGCATGGTGATAATGATCTAATGATGAATTATTTATAATATTGGTGTTTATACATTGGAAGTGTACACTTATTTTTCTTATATGATAGTTCTGTGGGAAAGCTCAAACCAGCTGCCCTCCCCCATCCTCCATTCCTCGCTGAATGCCCACGTTTATGGGCATTAGATGGACTCAGGATTTTAGAGGAACCCCCTTCTTATAGGCAGGATGGACCATGATGTTTCGGTTCCTTATGAAGGACATCTGTGGTGTCCAAGCACAGGTGTTACTAGTTTATACAACCCTCGCAAAAGCCTGTACTCCAAGTAAAAGTGGTAATGAAGTAGTACCTAAGTTTTGCCACTAGATGTCACTAGTATGTACGTCTTGTATCTATGTATTGCACAGCTGTAGTACTCAAGGGGTTATTGTTGTTTGTGATTTGTGCACCAATGAGAGCTCTTTTCTTTTTTCCACCTATCTCTGTTCTCCTTCTTCTTTGCACTCTCTTCTCACCCACTAACAGCAGGTATTACATACCCTGTAGGAAGCTATCACACGGGGAGAGGAAATGTAGTCACACACTAAGTAAGTCTTAGTCTGGTTCCCGTACAGAAAGGGAGCAAGCCAGAACGGTCCCTACAGCAGTCAGGTTGGGCCCTGGCTTATGCCAGGTCCCTTGTTAGAGGACAGTCCAGTGTAGTCTGAAGCAAGACAGTGGACAGACACTCATGGGAAGCACGGACACTCTTTTCTTGAAAGCAGCACTTCTACACACTATGCAGTGCTAAACGCTAACAGAGAGTACAAAGTCAGAGATCATCTCAGCCCCCACAAGAGAAACTGATCTGGATAGAGCAAAGTTGCTAGAAGCCTATGTACTCTATCTCACAGCGTGGGTGTAATCTTGGAAACCTTGGCCACTCTGCGCAACCCAGGTAACAATTTTTGTGGCTTGTGTCACCCTCATAGAATGGGTCACCCGACACTGGGGGGTAAAGGTGGTGCAAAGAGAAGTCAAAACACGGCACAAGTATTATCTCTACTCTCAAGTATTCTACCTATTCTACTTCTGAAGTTCCGGCAGAGCACATTACTACTTGGGATGGGACTCTCGTGACATCCTCCTCTCTATTCCTCTCTCCCTCTGTACGCACTCTACTCAGCACGCAACCAAGCCAGCACGGCTATTCTTTATATTGTCAAGTCACAAGTCTACTGTATACTACTGTATCAAGTAATTCTAAAGTAAAGGACAGTTTATTTATGGTAACAGGACTCAGTGATTATTACTTAAACAACGACACAATACCTGCACCTTCCTTGGGTCATCTCCCCTTTCTGTGGCTGGCAGTACCAATAGTCTAGGTGGGTCACAACTCCACTCTGGACCACTTTGATAAGCACCCAAGGGACCCTCTCACAGCCCGACAGGTTACCGACCACAGGTGTGCCTCCATACCTGTGTGCCCACCTGGCACTGGCGTCACGACAGTACAACATCTGGCTGAGCTATATTCCATCCGACGACCACAGAAGTGGCGTCATACAGTACCACCTGGCAAGTGACCAATCGAGCCTCACAGCAGTGCACCACACATCTCCTTATTTATATGGCCTATTAGATCTGTATGTTATCCACAGACCAAAGATCCTGAAAGGGTCTCGTATCATTCTCAGAAACCTGTCCCTCACATTGTTTTCCATGACGCTGAGCTCCAACACATCCAGGGCTCCCATCAGCTGCTCCAGCCGAACCGTCCTGCCATATCCTGCCCTGATAGCCGAGCCACTGTAATGTTAAACTGATGTTATACACAAAGGAATGTGGCACTCACCGTTTCAAATGGGCTTTATTCCAGTCACTGGTGAGGAGAAGAACCGCAGGCCAGTGATGACCAGTGACTGGAATAAAGCCTGCTTGAAATTATTTACTGTGTGAGTGCCACATTTCTTCGTATCTCACATCTGTTTATTCGGATGGACTATTGCATATGCTGAGCACCGCCTGTATACGAGAGTTTGGCTGCATTAGTAAGTGTCGGCTCCGCAGTGTTGCAGAGGAGGACACACTCAGTTGCAGTGTCTGCCTGGATAGTGCCAAGGTAGCGTGTCTTGGATATTGGCCACTTTAGTGTTACCTGGGCCCTCAAGAAGCCGAACTGTTCCCCGTTTCTTCTTACTTTGTCTCTCTTCCAGGCCCAGAACATGCAAAAGGGTCCTAAAAAGGTTATTTCTATTCATTTCAATCCATTATACTAGGGGGTCTATAGTTTATTAGCATATCAGCATAAGTAAGCTGATAAAGGCCATGCCGCGCACACTGATTGTAACTATTGATGCATCTGCACTGAATAAATGAAAGAAAATTATTGGTGAGTGCCGGGATTTTCTCTACACATTGCTGATTTCTCCACCATGAGCACCATCGACCCACAGAGAGCCGACCTTCTCCTTCTACTACTCAAACACTACAATAATATTTGCACTTTTGTGTCCCCACTCAGTGAGAAGACCCCCATTGTGCCCGGACACAGAGGTATGGCACCCTGATGTACCTGCTCACTAATAATCCCTTTGTGCCCATACACAATAATATAGCCCACTTTGGGTCCCAACACAGTACTATGGAGTCTTAAAATTTAGTTAGCTCATCTGTCTTTTCTGGCTTGTGACCTCTGAGCCTAGTGATTAGAGAGAATTAAACCCTTTAAATGAAAATTTGTATACGCTATTATTGATAGATTTTACTTTGACTAAACTGACCCACCAATAAAGTCACAGTGCAATGGCTTTTGCATTATGAGATTGTTGTATCTTATCACATGATTAAACAATAACTTATAACTATATTTATCTATTGTACTTTTCTATATAGTTTTCTACTATATACATCTCTGACACAATGTGCACTTTATCCATTCCAGCTGTTACTATTGCTCATCCAGTTAATGGGCTTATGATGTTTTTATTCAAATACTATGTATATATATGTAAAGGAAGTAATAATTTGCCTCCTCTTCTCACAGTAATACAATAGGTAATAGAGGAGCCGAGTAGTTATAGACTTGGACATGGTTATCGTCACGAACAATAAATATAAGACTCAGCGGTAACTATACAAATAGGCAGTAGTCTGTTATGACAAGTAGCATGCAGCTTCTGTCACCCACTTTTTTCTGACAGTTTTATAAGACTTTATTGCAAATTAGTCCCTGTTATTGCTATATGGACATAATGTTATTTACTGACTTCAAGTCCTGGGGGGAGTCTACAGTACAATCAACAATCCCCCTTCTATCTCTCTCCTTGACCTTATACTTCCTATAGACTTTAATGGGCAGCATGTAACCTAATCCCTCACTGAGCTGTCTGTAAACACAAGACAGAACAGAGCTCTTTTTATAAAGTGAAGTGGGGCTTTTTAAGGGTGAAGTAGCCTGATAAGAGGAGAAAGAAACATTTAATTTAATTTTTTTTATCATGAAAAAAGGCACCATGAGGGAGCCCCTCCACCCTAACCCGATTACCCACTCCAACCCTAAATTTACCTGTCCTTAGCTAAATGTGGACCCCCCTTTCAAGTCCAGGCCCACCCCTGCCCCATAACGTAGACCATCCCAGTGCCCTTCCCAGCCCAG
The DNA here is from genome assembly GCF_027789765.1 of Dendropsophus ebraccatus. Lineage (NCBI taxonomy): Eukaryota > Metazoa > Chordata > Amphibia > Anura > Hylidae > Dendropsophus > Dendropsophus ebraccatus. The sequence continues at coordinate 69,065,873 of NC_091465.1, forward strand.
GCCCGCCCCAGCCCCCTAACGCGGACTTTCCGGGTGCCCTTCTTAGCTCAGGCCCGCCCCAGCCCCCTAACCATACCCTCACGAGCCCTTACTAGCCCAGGCCCGTCATAGACCCCTAACCTGGACCCTCCCGGCGTCCTTCCAAGCCTGGGCCCACCGCAGCCCCCAAACATGGAACCTCCAGCCGCCCTTCCCAGCACAGGCTCGTCCCAGGCCCCTAACGTGGACCCTCCTGGCTTAGTCTTGGACATGACACTCACAGATCTCCATGGCCGCCATGACTAATGTCTTCTGTGTCCTGTACAGATCAGTCTTATAAACGTCACCTAGTTACATGGCCACCTAACATGACCAGTCTCCCCCCATGATCAGTGTCCCCTCCTCTGTCCTGTGTGCAGTGTGTACCAGTAATACTTACCAGTAGATGTTCTGGGATGTACCGGGGAGCTGTGCCACAAGCCACCACAAGACTTGTTTACAGCTCCATGGTGATGGTGGCAATGGGTCACCAGCCTCACCAGACAATTTAAATCATAACAATTACTTTTTTTTTATAAAGTAGCTTTATTAACAACCAGTTATTTTTAACACACATACAATGTACTGTGCAGCAGCTCCAGCTAAGAAGCCGCACACAATAAATGATTACACATCCCATACATAGCACAACAGTATAACACAGGGATCTCTACACTATACATCATACCGCGTGTTATATAGTTACCAAGATATTTTTTCCAAGGACACTTCAGCTTCAGGGGTGTAATTTATTGTGGGTGTGGCTTGTGTGGGTGCAGCTTCTCATTGTGAGGGGTCCCCCCTCTTTTCCATAACCAGCCAGGTAAAACCAATCAGCAGCAGCCTAGTAACATCAGGGTAAGGAGGTCCATGTATCTTGGCCCTGTGTATATTTCCCAGTGATATGCTAGCACAGTGTGTAATAGATTTGCTGGGTCCATGGTGTTTTTTCACAATGCAGCATGCTGTAGGTGTATGATATATTATGGGTGTTTATTTACTATGTATAAGCCTATGGACTGATGAGCTGTCCACAGTATAGTCCCATCAGTCTCTGATTGGTAGGGTGGGCCATAGACTGTATACATATTTTCCAGGACTCCCTAGGGCTGCATCAACTTCGTCAGCCACTGGTAATCAAGTGATCACACTCCAGCTGCTCCAGACTCATTTCTAGTCGCTGCCTCTACACAGGGAAATTTCCCACCTATCAAGCAGGCGCTTGATAGGAAACAATAGCATGGAATGGCCTGGGTTACCTTGTAACAAATCCAATGAACGCACAAATAGACTAAGGGCCATATTAAACAACTGATTATCTGACAGATTTTTTTCAAGCCAAAGCCAGGAATGGATTTGAGAAGAGGGAAAATCTCAGTCTTTCCTTTATTATGTGTTGTCTGTTCATAGTCCATTCCTAACTTTGGCTCAAAAAACCTGTCAGATAATCTATTGGTCTAATAGGGCCCTTACAGTTTACGGCTATGTTCACACTAAGTAAAAAAAAAAAAAAAAAAAAAAGAAAAGGCGGCCGCCTTGAAGTCAATGGAATGATGGTCACCCAAAGCACACAGTGTATTAAATGACAAAATGGACAGAAAAAAAAATGTCATGGGAACATAGCCTATAACTGGGTAGGGCTGGATACTCGTTCTAGTTTAATATGAATCGCACATTGTATAAGGGCTTTTACATCATGGCTTATATCACTGTTGTGCTATAATCATCTACTGCACATTCTTCAGGCCTCAATAAACCGCATGGACTCCAGTTACTATAAACTTAGAGAACAAACATCAGCCTTACAAGGCAGCTCCATAATAACCCATTTATTTGTATTGCTTATTTGTTCTTTCAATAAGGACTCTGGATATCCTGGGTCCATTATGATGTAGACTTTGGTTATCTCAACTCTTTATACTGATCTTACTTTCCAGAAGGGAGTAACCTACCATGCTGGATTACAGAATGTGTTCACAGGCTTGTCCCACCATGAGAGCAGCCTTTTCAATGCTCACTGTCCAGTAGTAAACTTCAGGGGAGCGTGGTGACACAGCACGTTCCTTGCTACAAGATCAGAGAGAGATAACAGGCTATATTGCCAGTTTGTTGCATGTTAAAGGGGTATTCCAGAGAAATAAAATACTTTATTTTTACATTAAAGAGTCACTGTCGTTTCATTTATTATTTTTTTTTTTTTTGCAGAAATCAATAGTCCAGGCGATTTTAAGAAACTTTGTAATTAGGTTTATTAAGCAAATATGCCATTATCTGCATTCAAAAAGACTTTACCCAGTCCCCCCCCCCTCCTCCTCTCTCTCATCCACTGCTCATTATCAGGAAATCTCAACTCATATACATCAGTTGAGCCCTGACTGTTTTATGGAGAGGGGAGGGGGAAGGTTAGTCACCAGCAAAGAACAAAGGATTACACAGAGGGAGCTGTGTGAAAGCCAATATTCAGAAGTCAGAGAGGTCGGTGCTGACATCAGAGGAGATAGCTTGGTGATGTAGCTGTAAATTAACTCTTTGTTGTCCTGTTTTGGTGCCTCAGCTCCCTCAACTCCTGTCCTCTCCATAGACAAACATGAATACAGGGGGGAGAGCTTCATACTGCTTTTTCATGATAATAATGCATTTTTCAGCTAATAAACCCAATTACAAAGTTTCTTAAAATCACCTGTACTCTTGATTTCTTTCTGATGCCAGTTGATTTGTAAGAAAAAGTTCTGCGCTGAACAACCCCTTTAATGTGTGTGTGGGGGGGGGGGGAGTCAGGGCTTTCGGATTTTTAGTGACTGACCCTTCTGTTGTTGGAGAGAAAATCTGAACAGAGATTTTATGTGCATGTATAATTCTTTTTTCATTTGGGGAGGTTTCGTGTTTACACTGTTCGCCCTAGGGTAAAATTGACTTGTTGTACATGTTCCTCAAGTTGTTACGATTACTTTGATATGTAACTTGTGTAACTTTTATTTTATTTGATGGCTTTTAGAAAATTAAAACCTTTTTTAAAAAATAAATGCTCCTTAAAAGCGCTCTATTCCCATGCTTATAGCGCTTTTATCCTTTGGTCTATGAGGTGAGGTGTCATTTTTTGCGCCATGATCTGTACTTTTTATCGGTACCTTGTTTGCATATATGCAACTTTTTGTTCACTTTTTATTATAATTTTTATTGATTTGATGCAACCGAAAATGCACAATTTTGCACTTTTTTTGCGCTTACGCTGTTTACCGTGCCAGATTAGGAATTAAATTAATTAATAGTTCCGGCAATTACGCACACGGCGATATCATATTTTTTTTATGTATTTATTTTTTTTATAAAATGGGGAAAGGGGGGTGATTCAGACTTTTATTAGGGAAGGATTTTTTATTATTAAAAAAAAACACATTTTTTTTTTACACACTTACTAGAAGTCCCTAGACTTCGCAGTGAGAAACCCGCTGCGGATCTGCCCAGTGTGTTTGTACCCTAAATGAGAGTAAGTGCTAAACTCCAGGGTGGTGCCACCAAAGAGAAAATGATGAATGACACTGTTCTCTACTAAATTAGTGGATTGTCTATGTATAACCCTGCTTACATATTCATTGTGGAGTCTTTTAATGAGATTTTTAACCACAATCCACTTATTGATGCAATATGATTCATAGGCTATAATTCTGCTAATTGCAATACATTATCTGTACCTTTCTATTGCACATACCGCCTCATGTAAACAATGTGATTTACAGCTGGCATGATATTGCATGCAGGGAAAACAGGAGGTGCCTGATATTGACTAATATTGGCGGATCCCATGTATGATTGGTGCTAGGTCATACCTCCCTGATTCTTAGCTGAAACATCAGGACGCACACATAACACACGCAGGAAGACGCACCACTACTCCCTATGTGTACACAGTATTGATCTCAGCTGTGTTACACTATAACCGGAGATGTACAAAGCCTTGCTTGTTCGCCATTTTCTGTGGCCCAGTTTTCAGCAGGTAGGAGAACTGATTTCTTATAACCTAGTAGTGATGAAGTTGCTTTTTATAAACCTTGAACAGATAGGCAGAGGTAGCAAAGCATGGGTACAGATGGAGCAGGACCTGATTTCTTAGATGTAGTAAAGCTGGATTTTCAATATGTAGCAGAACTGAGGTTGCTGGATGGTTTAGCTTGTAAGATATTTGGCTGTAGACCAGGGACGTAGCTAGGATTCACGGGGCCCAGGTGTAACAGGCCACAGTATACCTCCATACCCGGGGTTAAAATGGCCTAGACTAGATTATAACCCAGGTATATTTTGGCCTAGGCTAGATTATACCCCGGGGTATTTTTTGGCCTAGGCTAGATTATACCCCAGGGTATATTTTGGCCTAGGCCAATTCATAACCCCTCAGGCCATTTTATACCCCCCATGAAATCAGTAGCATTGGGTGATATACACAATTATTACTTATTTTTCAACATTTTATTGGGGATCTAAACACAAAGGGGGAGATTTATCAAACATGGTGTAAAGTGAAACTGGTTCAGTTGCCCCTAGCAACCAATCAGATTCCACCTTTCATTTTCCAAAGAATCTGTGAGGAATGAAAGGTGGAATCTGATTGGTTCCTAGGGGCAACTGAGCCAGTTTCACTTTACACCATGTTTGATAAATCTCCCCCAAAGGGGACATTTATCATTGTGTTTGCACAATTTTTTTTATTTTTTTCTAATAAGGAGATTTTGTGCACTTCATAAATATTTGTGCAAGACTTATCAAGGGTTTTGCTCTATTTACATCAGTTTCCAGTTTCCCTAGCATATTTTTTTAGCCACACTGTGTTTTTGCAGTCCGTTTTTTGTTTTTCCATCCGTTTTTTGCAAAATGGATGAAGAAAGGAAGTGTTTGTGTGCCTCCATTCTGATCAGTTTTTCCATTAACTTTCATAATAAAAAAACGGATAAAAAAAAGATAAAAATGCATCCGTTTTTTTAGTGTACACTAAAAAAAGATGCGTTTTGATCTGGTTTTCAATCCATTTTTTTGTTTGCAAGAAAAGACGAGGATGAAAAAAACGGACTGCAAAAAACACAGTATTAACCTAGCCTTTGGCATAAATTGTGCAAGATGTATCAAGGCGTTTGCGTCTAATAATGATTTTTGCACAACAACCGTAAAATTGTGCGCAGCCCATAAAAACCTCCTCCTGCTCAAAAAAATTGTGCAGATGATGCACTGATGGGACAGCGCCAGGTTTATAGTATGGCCTAGGCTATAATACCCCCTGGGTAGGAAAATATATGCCCTGGGGTATACTGTGGTCTGGGCCATGGGTGAGAAAACTAGTGAAGTAATAACATTATGGCCCGGAGAGATATAGCATGGCCTAGGCTGTTTTACTCCCCCAGGTATATCCCCCGGGGAATACTGTGGCCTGGTTCGACAATAGATGGATATATTCTGGCCTGGAAGGATATAGTCTGACCTAGGCTATGTTACACCCCGGGGTATAGTTTGGCCTAGGCTATTTTACACACTGGGTATAGTTTGGCCTAGGCTATTTTATACCCCGGGGTATACTCTGGCCTAGGCTATTTTATACCCTGGGATATACTATGGCCTAGGACAAACTATACCTGGGTATAATCTGGGCACGGGTAAATTTGGCCTGCTACACCAGCATAGTCCCATGATGAGGGACTTGCAGTGTTATGAGTGTGCGAGTCGCTCCTCAAAGGCGCCATTGCAGGGTGGGGGGAGGAGGAGGTGGATTGTGGCAGCAGAAGCGCTCTGAGACACTGTCTCTGTCAAGGAGCGGTTTATTGCAGGTGGATGATGCAAGGTGCAGCGCAGGCCCTGCAGAGACACAGGGAGTAGGTGTAGGATCGCAACTGCGGGTTCCGCTGTTTCAATCTGAGTGGGGGCAGGTGGGGGATTTACTGATTTGCTTTTGGTAAGCTGTCAGTTACCGTGGAGGCAGGCTATGTCTTTTGCAGAGGGGAGCCTGGGCCCCCCTGCTGCACGGACCCCATAGCGGTTGCGTGGCCTGCCTCCATGGTAGCTATGCCACTGCTGTGGACTATGGCCTTGAGAAAAGACCAGGCGATAGAAAAACAATATTTTCCTCTGTTCCAATATCATCTTTTGAAGAAAATCGTGGAGACCCCCTCATATTTGATGGTTGTCGAGTACTGAGGAAATGAAGGGGTTTGGTTAAGGCGTTTCTAATGTGTGTAACCAGCTTTAGGGTCCTATTAGACAAAGCGATTTTTAACGATAAACAATTGCAAACAAAAGGTACCTGAAATTGTTTCCCAGAACGATGTTAGTTATGATCATTACTATGATCGTTTACTCCTTCTGATTCCAGCAAATAACAAACAATGTGGAATTACACTGAACGATGAAAAGAATGTGAAATAAGGGTCCATTTACACAGAAAGATGATCTGACAGATTATCTGCCAAAGATTTGAAGCCAGGAACAGACTACAAACAGAGTTCAGGTCTTGAAGAAAAGCCTGAGATTTCTCCTCTTTTCAAATTCATTCCTGGCTTTGGCTCCAAATCTTTGGCAGATAATCTGTCAGATAATCTTTCTGTGTAAATGGACCCTTACAGCCAACAACTAGCAAACAATTAAAGGGGTAGTGCGGCGCTAAGAAATTATTCACAAAATAACACACATTACAAAGTTATACAACTATATATATATATATATATATATATATATATATATATATATATATATGGCCATGGCTGGTGTTTAATTCCATCACAATTTAGAGATCCCTGTGACAGGCAGGATAAATATGTTGATTTTCATTCAATATACAGAAGGACATTTCCTTTCAAGGTCAAAACCATTCAGTTCTTTCTGTAAAGAATGTAAATAATTTCTGCACCAAACAGACGTAACAGAAGCATTCTGAAGAAAAAGACACAAAGAAGCTCTCATGGTGCCTACGGCAGGAGTTTCACAATATCGGACGTTCTGCAGGATAGCTGTGGGATGGACGACCATTGCCCCTTGCTGCCCCCTCTTTCCCACCAATGCCTAATATTCCTGTGTATAATATATATTCTCTTCTCAAAATTGATCAGATCAGATCCTGGCCAGTTAACCCCCCAGATGCCATAGTCACTTGCACTGTCCCCACCCCATGGCTTGATCACTTGGGTGCCTAGTTGTTAACATAGAAGCCATGTAACTACTAAAGGACCTCAGACCTGCTTTTTTTTTAGTACTTCTACATTATGTTTCCTCATTGTAGAAACACATCAAATGTTTTGGTGGTTGGGGTCTGGTCCTTCTAATCTCGAGAACAAGGCAGGAGAAATGCACGCTTAGAGCAGTGTCTTCCAGCCTACTTGGCCGAGACAGAGCACCAATGTCTATGGGACCATCCTGAGCATGCACAGAGAGCAGGGAGAGAAGCGCTTAGCTGCATGCTTCTCTTCCTGCTTGTTCTAGGAATCATTTAGGGATTGAACACAACATGCTAAACTTTTTTTTAAAGTGACAGGTGCACTTTAAGGCTGGGTTCACACTACGTATATTTCAGTCAGAATTGTGGTCCTCATATTGCAACCAAAACCAGGAGTGGATTAAAAACACAGAAAGGATCTGTCCACACAATGTTGAAATTGAGTGGATGGCCGCCATATAACAGTAAATAACGGCCATTATTTCAATATAACAGCCGTTGTTTTAAAATAGCAGCAAATATTTGCTATTAAATGACGGTTATCCACTCAATTTCACCATTGTGTGAACAGATCCTTTCTGTGTTTTTAATCCACTCCTGGTTTTGGTTGCAATATGAGGACCACAATACTGATTGAAATATACGTAGTGTGAACCCAGCCTAAAGATGGTGAAAGAACGGTTTGTGTGATATATATTGTTTTATATGCATTTAGTTTTCATTTGTAAATACCCCAGTAATAACCCTGGTACTGAAACTGAGATTAGCAACAGTGAATCACCACCTCGCCTATCAACTATGGGACATTTAATGCCCTATACATCCTGTGACATCTAATGCCCTATACACATGGCACAAACAGCGGCCCTTCTGTGACATGGCTGTGTCATAGAACAGCCGCTGTCTGAGATGTTTACCCAACCAATACTTCATCAACTAAAAGGAGAAGTCAGGTGAAAATTTTTATTAAAGTATTGTATTGCCCCCCCAAAAGTTATACAAATAAGCAATATACTTATTACGGGAAATGCTTATAAAGTGCTTTTTTTCCCTGCACTTACTACTGCATCAAGGCTTCACTTCCTGGATAAAATGGTGATGTCACTTCCTGGATAAAATGGTGATATCACTTCCTGGATAACATGGTGATGTCACTTCCTGGATAAAGTGGTGATGTCACGACCCGACTCCTAGAGCTGTGCGGGCTGTGGCTGCTGGAGAGGGTGATGGCAGAGGGATGCTCAGTGTCCCTCCAGTGCCCTGTGTCCCTCAGTGTCCTACTGCCATCATCCTCCCTAGCAGCCACAGCTGCACAGCTTTGGGAGTCGGGTTGTGACTAGAGATGAGCGAACCTTGAGCATGCTCGAGTCCATCCAAACCTGAACGTTCGGCATGTGATAAGCGGTGGCTGCTGAAGTTGGATAAAGCTCAAAGGTTGTCTGGAAAACATGGATAGAGCCAATAACTATATCCATGTTTTCCACATAGCCTTAGGGCTTTATCCAACTTCAGCAGCCACTGCTAATCACATGCCGAACGTTCAGGTTCGGATGGACTCGAGCATGCTCCAGGTTCGCTCATCTCTAGTCACGACCCGACTCCCAGATCTGTGCAGCTGTGGCTGCTGGAGAGGATGATGGCAGAGGGATGCTCAATGTCCCTCCAGTGCCCTGTGTCCCTCAGTGTCCCTCTGCCATCATCCTCTCCAGCAGCCACAAACCGCACAGCTCATGGATTCGGGTAGTGACATCACCATTTTATCCAGGAAGTGACATCACCATTTTATCCAGGAAGTGACATCACTATTTTATCCAGGAAGTGACATCACCAAGTTATCCAGGAAGTGAAGCCTTGATGCAGTAGTAAGTGCAGGGAAAAACGCACTTTATAAGCATTTCCCATAATAAATGTATATTGGTGAATTGTATAACTTTTGGGGGGCAATACAATACTTTGATAAAAATTTTTGCTTTTAATTTGAATGCGGGCACATTCGGATGTGCCCCCACTCCAATTAGCCATAGCACACAATGTAAAGTACATCCGGGAGCCGACCTTTACATTGTCTGTACAGTCTATTTTGTGCAGCCTCTGTTCACTGAATAGTGGCCGCACAAATCAGTTTTTGATGCGGCCGCATGGAACCCTGGCTGTCGGGTGTACTGTGTGTATACATAATGAAAAATATACTGTGTGAACGAGGCCTTATAATGTAGTACTCAAAATCAACATATACAGCTCCTCAAAGCAAATGTATCACCGGTACATTGCTTTTTTGTTTTTTACATGAATGGATTGGCTCTGGGGATGCTGATGCCGCAGCACTTTTTCGGTTCCCGCACTTGGCGCCTCCAGTGCTTCATGCCCAGCTGATGCTTCATGCCCGTTTGTCCCCACAGTACTGTTTACCCAGTCTCTGGATGTACACATGAATATTCTCATCTCTGACGGCAAGCAGAGATGTTGGTATGTACCTGCAATTGTTACTGCACAGGGGCGTTCCCCAATGTAATCCTGGCATGCAGAATTACCATCCACGCCCGTAGGTTAATCCCCTGGTCTTGTACAGGTGTGCTTCAATAGGCACAACTCCGTTAGGGGCTTATCTCCCTTGTATAGGGATCATCAGCCTCTGTTGTTAATTTCCAGGTTAGTAGCTGTAGTTCCACTGCTCATACAGGAATCAATGGTGATCCAACAAGACAAGGATATCTGAGAGTGATCCAAGAGTGATTCTATTTGAAATTCTCAAGTCTTCCAGTTCTTATCAGCTGCTGTATGTTCTGCAGGAAGTGGTGTATTCTTTCCAGTCTGGCACTGTGCTCTCTGCTGCCACCTCTGTCCATGTCAGGAACTGTCCAGAGTAGGAGTAAATCCCATAGAAAACCTCTCCTGCTCTGGACAGTTCCTGACACGGACAGAGGTGGCAGCAAAGAGCACTGAGCCAGACTAGAATTGACCATGCATGCAACTTTTACAGCTGCCTAGGGCTCTTGTTGTCTTTAACAGGGTTATCCATTCTCTATGGGGCAGCCGAACATTTCTGAATGCTGAATGAATAGACCAGTGCTTCCCAACCTTTTCCACCTCGGGGCACCCCTTGGGGAAAAAAATTACCTCGGGGCACCCTGACTCACAGGTGACGTCTTCTTTGATCTGGGGCGTCACTTTCCCTTTTCCTCTCCATCCGGCCCAGACCACCATGATGATTCCTTCCAGATATGTTTCATCTCTTCAGAACCTGCAAGACAAACAATTTAGGCTCCGCACATTTCTAGCAACTTCCTTCCCCTTCTCCCTCCTGTCGGCTCCCAAAGTAACTGCGCTGTTTGGTGTTATGTGCAGTAAAGCGAGTAGGAATGTGGGATGCCCCCTGTATGTAGGATCCCCTGCTGTGCCCCCTGTACGTAGGATCCCCCCCTGCTGTGCCCATGAACTAATAATGCCCTTTGCTGTGTACCACCATACAATAATGATGCCCCCAAATGTGCCCCCATGCAATATTGATGCCCCTAAATGTGCCCCATTCAATAATAATGTCCCCAAATGTGCCCCCATGCAATAATAATGCCCCCAAATGTGCCTCCATTCAATAATGATGCCCCCAGATGTGCCCCCATGCAATAATAATGCCCCCAGATGTGCTCCCATGAAATAATAATGCCCCCTGCTCTGCCCCTAACAAAACAAAACATTCTCCTTCCTCTTCGGGCTCTATCTTCCGAGCCGTGGGGATGGGACCTCCGACAGGCGTGATGACGTCACGTCATGACATCTGCTGGAGAGGTCACGTCCTGGCGTCCCATAGGCTGCAGGCATGAAGTGCTGGTGGCCTATGGGATTGAATGTAGGAGCAGGACGCTGACAGGTCTTGCTCCTACATTCTGCTCAAATGAATGTTCCGCCCGCTCACAGTGCGGGCGTAACATCAAAGTGATTTTGCATCCCTAGAAGCTGCGCGGTGTAGCTTCTAGGGATGCTTAAAGAGACATTTTCCACCAAGATCCCGCGGCACCCCTGGCGGGTTCTCCCGGCACCCTGGTTGGGAAACTCTGGAATAGAGAATGGAGCACTGCCTGCCAGTCGGGATCCTATAGATGACATCTTGAATTAGGGATCTGCTAGATCGGTCCTCTCCCCACTCCTGGTCTTTTCTCCTGTGCTCCACAGCTTCCCACTCCCAGCGTCTGCAGCGTCTGAGGTCGTGGCGGTCCTGGCCTGTGCTTTGCTGAGCGGCCTGTCAGCTGACAGGCCGCTCAGAGGCTGCAGCCGCCTGTACCGGGAAGCTGCGAAGCACAGAAGAAATGACCAGGAGTGGGGAGAGGTGAGGTATCAGTTGTTTGGGTAATCGTCAGTCGTAGGCCGCGCATCGCTATTACATGTAGAGAGATGAGCGAATTTGCCGAAGTTCGGATTCGTATGAGCCTGAACCATCGGCTTCTGATTCCCGCTGTCTGCAGCCTCCGTAAACAGGGTGGATACAGCCTTACGGACCGCCTGGAAAACTGGGAGACAGCCTATGGCTATGTCTGTATCCCAGTTTTCCAGGCGGTCCGTAAGGCTGTATCCACCCTGTTTACGGAGGCTGCAGACAGCGGGAATCAGAAGCCGATAGTTCAGGTTCATACGAACCCGAACTTCGGCAAATTCGCTCATCTCTAGTAGCGATGCATGGTAGGCGCCCAACCATTTTAGGTCCGAACCTAAACCAACGATCAGCTGATTATCGTTTCATCGTCCGATCGTTGTCTCTATTACACGGAGCGATATTAGGCCGTGTAATAGGGCCCTTACAGATGGCTTTAGTTTAGGGTTTTGAGGAGGGTGGGTTGGAGGTGACAGAGTCCATGAATGAGGTGGTCTATAGCCAGCATCCCACTGTTACTGGATTACCACTTTGGCTCTTGCACAAGGATCTTCTATTGTCCGTCAGAGGATTCTCATGCTGTTCACACTACAGATATCTTATATAAATAATGAATATACTATCTATTCAGAGAGGGTGGATGAAGAGAGGTGGGTGAATGTACGTCCATCAATAAGCCGAGCAATCCTGATGGACAGGTTCTCTTCAGGTGTGCATTGTACAGGAAGGCGAATAGGGTGGAGAGGGAGGATTGTGTCTGTAGGTGTGGCATACAGTGTAAGGGAACACCATCCTCACACAGTTTAGAAGTTAAACTTCCTTAGCTGCCAGCACTAACAGCAGCAAGGAAACCACCCAGAAAAGCAGGCTGATCCCCGGCTGTACGTGCCCCACTGGCATCTGGGGAGATGACCACTACCATCAATAAAGATCAGGTGAGTGTACAGGAGGAAGACAGCCCCCCCCACCACCCCGGCCGCTGCTGTAGACACTTGTAGCGTGTGCTATGTGCTTGTCTGTTGTTATGCCTGCAGTTCAGGTGTGGACTTGTAGTCATGTAGTGTATGCTGCTCACCCTTCCATCTGTTTCAGGGTAGGAGACGGAATTCTAGTCCCAGGCATGTAGACCAGCCCTGGGCGACTTGATATATCTATATATATACTTACATTTTTTTTTTTTAGCTAACTTGTAACTCTTGCTGTATTGTGCCAGGAAATACATTCTCGCTGATGTAGATCATCAAAAGGAAAAAATGCCGGGGCTAGAATGTGGTTTTTATTATTCTCAAATTATGCTTTCTACTGAATGGGTCAGCTAAATCTAGTTTTTTTTCTAAGTTGATGATAACTGGCTTCTGTTTTCTCTGCGCCTGGGAAAGCTGGGTGACTAATAATTATATGGTAGCTATTAGAGGGGTTGTTACTAATAAGGTTAATTTGACTCCAAGTGATAAAGCAGGGGGTCATGTATATAGTATTGCTGTATACACAGGTTCTATAGGGAGTTCCTACAGGTGAACACAACAAGGCTTCAGGGGTTTCGTGTAACGTATCCTCCCCTCTCAACATTCCTCCTTAATACGGCATGTGATGGAGCATGCAGCAAGGTTTTCTCACAGATTCCTCCATATAAAATTAGAGACAGACAGAGGCACAGTAAGAAAGCTGTGGGAACAGTATTATGGAGTCATCATTTGGCTGTATACATAATCCATGATGCAGCGACTTTGTCGGCAATGTATTATGGGATAACAGATTTGCAGGCAACCGAAACATGTTGTGTGTAGGAGGCCTAAATGGAATAAGTTGGCATCTGTAATCAAACTCTTTATGCAAAATCATATATATATATATATATATATATATATATATATATATATACTGCCGGAATAAGATTTATGCCCTAGAGTGAATGACCGCCATTTTTCTGAGCCCGACCTGTATGTAGAAACTTTCCCCTGCCCCAATGACTGGACAGACCGGCTGGTTGTATAACGAAGCTTCACACAAGATGAATTGAAAATGATGCATCATGGGAGCCAAATAAAATATTACAAATAGTTTATATCATTGTTTATCCAGCATGAATTGTTATGGAGCTTTAACTCTACATTACTATTTCCAGTCTGTTGCACAGGGTGGTGACAACTTATGAATGCAAGAACTCACAAGAATGTATGCTATTTAGCTGGGAATGAGAGTAGCATGCATGGGAAACTGTAATTTTGCACTTTTTAGTGCAAAAAAATTTGTGAAATTGCAGCCACAGTTGAATCACTGTTCACATATGCTAATCACATTTACAAGTAGGACCGAGAATTTGGCTCATCCAGAGCTTCCTAGTACATCAAAGCTTGTCTAGTACTAAAAAAATAACACTATAGTAGAATGCGTGAGAGAGTGGAAAATGGAGTGAGCTACATACCATTTGGGTGTGACAAAGCAGAGCAACCAGCTTTATAAACATAGTAATTCATAACAGGCCTCAGATTGGTGGCTCCCACTTCCTGTCCTGCCTCCTTGCCTAGTGCACCAGAGAACAGTGTGCCTTCTCTGGTGGGTATTGCAGGATCCAGCCTATATGTTGGGGATTGGTTGGGTAAATTATTAAGACTCTTTTTATTACCAACCCTTACAGCTCCGATAATGTTAGGTTATTTCCACAATGTGTAACTATCCCATGGCCTATAAATGTACATCCAGTGTTATTTGTTCCTGCAGCAGAAGGTCAGTCCTACTCCTACATGACCGGGGCTGAATATATTATGTCTGCCGCACAGGATGCAATCAGACAGACTCATCATCTCTGGATCTTTGTAGTTCTCTCCTCTTTTTTAACTTCCACTCTCTACCTTATACATTGCGGCCAACGGCGGCTGCTATTTTTGGCATTGCATGTAGCAGTAGTGAACAGGACTTTGTGCAATTGTTCCTTATTGTATGAAATGCAGCTTGTGTTTATTTTGACTTTCCCTTTGATCAACTTTTATTGCTACATAATTCGGAACACGGCGAGTATTTATATTATCGTTACTTATATTATCATAACAGGCTTGTTGTCGCTAAACTGAACAAATGTTTTAAGTCTAAAGAGGGAACGGACAGAAGACCCATTCTAAAAAAAAAAATCACTTCCCTGGTAAATTGCCTGTTGTTATAGTCTTTGCCAGTCTATGTTTATATGTTTTTCTTTTTTACTCTTGATATATCCCTTCAAGTAATCTCTGTGTTATGCCTCAGCATATTTTATGGTGCCTCTAAATGTAGGGGTATGTGCACACTGAGGAATTCTCGAGGAATTCTAGAGGAAAGTTTTCTGCGAAATTCCTCGCGTATTCAGCTCTGGCAGAATAGGAGCAGAAATTGAGCAGAATTCGAGCAGAATGCAAGCGAAATTCAAGCAGAATGCATATCACAGAATTGCGTATTAAAAAATTATCTTTTATTTCTACTATTCCAAAAATGGCACACAAAGATATAGCAATAAGGGTCATTAGTTATTGTCTACAAATAAGGACCTACTCCTAATCAGCCAATAGGTCCTACAGAAACAGCCTGATCTGTCTCAATCTCGTCTCAACGCTCTCCGCCGCGGAATCCCGCTGTGCTCAGTGTGCTCCTTTGAGTGAATGAGAGGGCGAGCTTCATTAGTTCTTTGAGCGGAGAGGAAGCAGACGAACGCGCGCTCTCCCATTCGCTCAAAGCAGCTCACTGAGTGCGGAATTGCGCCGTGTTTACTCAGTGTGAACTGGCCCTTAGGGAGCATTCACACAGTGTATGATAAAGGGAAGAAGTGCTAAGGACCCGAATCATCAAACTCCTGACATCATGTATCATTATGATGCTGGGAGCTCTGTAAAGGTTAAATATTCACTCTACTGTACTGATACAGCTCCCGGCCTCATAATGATACATGGTGCCGGGAGTTCTGTGATTCTGGTCCGTAGCACATCTTCATGCACAGACTGTAATCACGGAATGTGTATGTTGTATGTGCACTAAATATGCCAACAAGGCCTTACCATGAATCAATCTAGTGTTGCGTGTTGCAGGTGATGTTTGGCCGCCAAGCTTGTATAGGTAATCCAAATGATTCTTTAAAGCTTCTGCCCCATAAAACACTGAGTTAATTTAAAAGGGGTATTCCACTCAACCATAACTTTCATATGTGCACATGGTGAGACTAACAATTCATTCCATACCTGTTATTATGTATTCAGTCTTCTTCCCCCATTTCTGAGCTGCTGCTTTCTGGTGAAGACACAAAAAACCTGTGTGAGCTTTTCTATCGGTCTTCCCCACCTCCCCCTCCCTTCTGAGAAAGCTGATGTAAACAAGTCCCTATCTGCAACTTTGTAATGTCGGAGGGATAATCACAGTAAGTTCATCAGCAACTTGACCTCAGATTAACCCTCCCAGATTTACAGAGAAGCTACAAAGTTGCAGACAAAGCCTGGCAGTGACTTTACATCAGACATTTCAGGGGGGAGGAGGAGATGGTAAGTAAAGCTCACACACACAGATGGGCCCCGTTCACACTGAGCAAGAACAGCGGGATTCCGCCGCGGAATCACACTGTCCTCAGTGTCCTGCTTTGAGTGAATAAGAGGGTGCGCGCTGCTCTGCTGCTGCCGCTCTCCGCTCAAGGGAATGACGTGTCACTTCTTTGAGCGCAGAGTGGCGGCAGCGGAGGAGCGCACGCCCTCTCATTCACTCAAAGCAGGACACTGAGGACGGTGGGATTCCGCGGCAGAGAGCTCCGCCGTGGAATTCCACCGTTCTTGCTCAGTGTGAATGGGACCTTACAAGTGTTTGTGTTTTTAGCAGAGAGCAGCAGCTGAGAACTGGGGAAAGACGACTGAATAGTTAACAAGTATGGAAGGAATTGTTAGTCTCACTATGGGCAGCAACATATCAAAAGTTAGATCTAAAGAAAAGTTGGATCTAAAGAAAATGCTAGTGGTCAGCCTTTAAACAGCATTTTACTTAAGGATGCCTTCATACGTACCGTATCGCTGCGTATTTATCGCTGTGTATTTATCGCTGCGTTTTTGGTGCAATTTTTACATGCGAGTTTTGATTTTCACATGATTTTCATGTGAAAATCAAAACTCGCATGTAAAAATCGCACCAAAAACGCAGCGATAAAAACGCAGCGATACGGTACGTGTGAAGCTACCCTAAAGCTAAAAACAGTGGAAGGCTATGTTCACATATAGTATTTCCGTCAGTCTTGTGGTCAGTCTCTTTTCAACCCAAACCAGGAGTGGGTTAAAAACACAGAAACTGGGCAAATCTTTCCACTATGATTTTGCCCTGTCAGTCCCACTCGTGATTTTGGTTGATTAAAGACTGACCAAAAGACTTATGGAATTACTATGGGGGAGATTTATCAAATATGGTGTAAAGTGAAACTGGCGCAGTTGCCCCTAGCAACCAATCAGATTCCATCTTTCATTTTCCAAAGAGTCTGTGAGGAATGAAAAGTGGACTCTGGTTGCTAGGGGCAACTGAGCCAGTTTCACTTTACACTATGTTTAATAAATCTCCCCCTTTATGTGTGTACTGGTTTGTAGCTTATAAGGTCTACGGTTTGGTTCAAATTACCATGATATTATTTCTGCTCCCTGCATGTATAGATCCCATACTATGCAACATACCATTTAATCTGATATGAGGCATTTCATTTAACATGTTGGCTACCCTGCTGTCAGGTACTTAGAATTTGGTTTCATTCAGAAGCGTACACCTGCATAAATAATAGCCTGGAAATGATCATAGTTCCTTTATCTGAATGTAGTGTATGGAGCATTATGTCTTTATAAACAGGATACCTTACCTAAGTCAACAAATGCATGTGTCCTGCTCCTGGATAGATCAGGTAACCGTAAATTTAAAGAGATAACTGTTATGACTAAAGTAAAAAAATAATAAAACAGTAATAGTAAATCAGTAAATTGTCTTCTCTTGGCCTCCTTGGATAATAACCATTTATAGTTGCCATTACATCCTAATATTTTGCCCCATATAGTCGCGTTAAAAGTACATGTTGGAGAAACAGATTGAATGTAGTCACCAGAAGACTACACTAAATACCTTTTTGAACCATGCTGTGGTCCCACATTGCAGTATACTTGCCTACAGTCCGTATAATAGATCTACCAATAAGTGAAACCTTCTTTAGTACCTAAGTACCTCTGTATAAACCTGTGTGTCCTAATATTGGTGGGGATCCAACAGCCAAGACCCTTACCAGTGTATAGAACTAATAGTAATATAATTATATATTAATCAAGTTCAATCTACAGGAACCCTACTGTGTTGATCCAGAGGAAAGTAAAACCCCTTATGAGGAAGATGTCAATTGCTCCATCACAGGGAGAAAAATTCCTTCCCGACTCCAATGGCGATCAGAATAATCCCTGGATCAACGTCCTATTACATGAAATCTAATGCCCATAACTTGTAATATTATATTTTTCAAGAAAAGCATCCAGGCCTCCCTTGAGCTTATTTAATGAATCAGCCATGACAACATCAGGTGGCAGAGAGTTCCACAGTCTTACCGCTCGTACAGTAAAGAATCTGCGTAGATGCTGATGGTGAAATCTTCTTTCCTCTAGACAAAGAGGATGCCCCCTTGTCATGGTTACAGGCCTAGGAGTAAGGAGATCACTACAAAGATCTCTGTACTGTCCATTCATATATTTATACATTGTAATCAGATCGCTCCTAAGATGTCTTTTTTCTAAACTAAATAACCCAACGTTTAATTATCTGTCTTGACACTGTAACCCACCCATTCCCTCAATGACCTTTGTTGCCCTCCTCTGCACCCGCTCCAGTTCAGCTATGTCCTTCTTATATACCGGTGCCCAAAACTGTACACAGTATTCTATATGTGGTCTGACCAGTGATTTATAAAGAGGCAAAACCATGTTCTCATCTTTAGCATCTATACCTCTTTTGATGCATCCCATTATTTTATTAGCCTTGGCAGCTGCTGCCTGGCACTGATCACTAAAGTTGAGTTTACTCTCCACCAATACCCCAGGTCCTTTTCAGAAGCGGGTTTATCCAGTGTTTTATTATTTAGCACATAACTGTACTTATTATTTCTACGGCCCAAGTGCATAATCTTACATTTATCCACATTAAACTTTATTTGCAATTTATCTGCCCAAGCCTCCAGCTTCTCCAAATCCCTCAGTAATATTATATTATCTTTTTCTGTGGTGACTACTTTACCCAGTTTAGTGTCATCTGCAAAAATGGAAATTCTATTCTGTAGCCCTCTACAAGGTGGGCTACCGGGTTCAACTCTCATTTATAGACTTACATAATGCCCATTGAGTTCAGTGTTCAGGCCACACGTGCAAACATGGGCATAGATAAAGTCTTTAGCAGCTCAACAGGCCTAAATGTTAAGGTGGAGCTCAGGTGCAAGGACGTTGCATTGTATGGAAGAAAAGCACAATGGTATGTGTCTGCTGATTAACTCCACTATATGGGTTTTCTCTATTGTTAAAGGTGATATATGACACTACTATCTATCCTTTACTTGCAGTTCAAGTAAAGGCAGCTATGCTATTGTTTGCATTACTACACCTCCGTTTCTAATTAACAGGGTGGGGCAGGAGCACATTCATTCTTGTCTCTGAATTCTCTCTGAATTCTAGGTATACCCTGGGGTGTACAGTCTTTTTCCATTAAATGGGTTATCCAAAGATTAGAAGGTATTACCTAATCACGGAATAGGCGATAACTAGTTGATCTGTGGGAGTTTTACCTCTAGGACAGCAGAGTGAATGGAGCAGCAGTGCACATGCTCAACCACCACTCCTTGAGCTCGGCCCTCTGTGAAACCTCCATAGAGAGTGAATGTAGTGGAGGCCGAGCATGCATACTGTTGCTCCATTCACCCGGAGTATAAAACCACCATTCTCCCGGACATAGGATTTAGACCCCCACTAGGACCCTAAGCTAGGATAATCAATAACTTGTAATATTGGGATAACACCACTCAAACCCAGTTCTGAGACCCATTTGTTCTCACCCTAGGTGGGGGTCATAGAAACCATTATGTATCACTGAAAAATGCAGCTACTGATTACAATTGTTTGCTTTAACGTCATAGTAATAAGAACGCATCAAGTATCTGTTTAGGTGCCGGTATCATCTATCCGTTGTTTTATAACCAATATGTGTTACGTTGTGCATTTTTGGATTACAGCCTCAAGGAAAATTAGACTATCTGCCATTATTATCATAGCCTCGCACATCTGGGATGTAAATGAATCCATGCTATTATTGGAATCAGTTATTTCAGTCACCTATTTCAATTAGCATTGGACATTCTTAAAATTAGAGGCTGGTGACGGTGTTGGTGTGGCCCTGATCTCTAAGACTGATATATTGATCAAAGTCACGTTCGTGATGTCATGATGTTCAGTATATCCCACAGATACAAGTGGTTGTGAAACTATAATTCTTCACTGGGTTTCATGTGAGGTTGAGATCCCAGTCATGCTTCAGGCATATATTTACTACTTAGGCCAAAGCAAAAGAGAACATGGTGGCACCTAGACTTCCTGTAGCACCATGGTACTCCATGTGCACCCATAAAGTGCTCCAGATGTCCCCCTTTTATAACATAGCCCTAATACGCAAAGCAATTATCAGCTGTATTTGGCCAATTAACGGGCATTATGGCCAAACGACGAACGACAATGATAGCAACAATCTGCTGCTGTCGCTCCTATGGACGCCCCCCCCCCCCCCCCCCCCCCCGAACATACTCGCTTGCTGTCAGTGCTGTAATAGGAACGAGTAGCAGCCCTCGCTGTCAGGTCAGAGCTCGCTTGCTCTCAGAGATCACCCCATGTAATATTGGCTTTAGTGTATTAATAATAACTTACAGCAATGTATAATGTAGATACAGGTTTTGATGTGCTACTAGGGTTTGGGTATAGGTCTACTAGTTTAAAATGGTTATGTAAAGCAAAATAATTATGGTAGTTTTGCCTTTGGCATAGGCTGCGAGTGACTAGCAGCAAATACGACGCATCTAGAAGCATGGGTTTGGTAGGCTCTTAGCATCCATTGAAATAAGTGGAAATTGGTACAATTTTAACATGAGTTGTAACTTGTAGGTCCTCAGCTCCAATGCTACATCTGTAGCAGGGCCCCTCAGCTACACTATGCCATATATAAGACCAGAGAATTCAGGGTCCTCATGGGTACTAGGGCCCAGTGCAGCCCCCATCTCTGCACCCCTCTCCTCCCTCTTTTTATTATATTACTATCTGGATTACTTCAGGCAAACAGGTGAATACCTATGACGCACCCATTAACATATAACATGCTGGTATCTGTGTAATAGCCGGGGGGCACAGATTCACCTCAGATTGGATTTAGATTGTAACTTTGTAGGCAGGGTGCTTCGAGCTTAGAGATCATGAAGATTTCTGATCACAAACATATGTGGGGCCTGTAAGTGCCTAGAATGAGAATACCGTTTATTCTTGTTCTTGTGTTTTCTAATTCCAAGATTCCTTCAAATCCTCATCATGGTAACAATCCGTGAGAAATTGAGAAGCATGGACAGAAAAGAATCTACTAGGGAGAGGAATCACTGTTATTTCTGTACAGTATCAGTCGGCAAGACCCCTGTGTACATGTATAGTATGTCCGCCTTAACATACTAGATTTCCCCTGAAAGGAAATGGCCACTTCCCTCCGATATGGAAAAAGTTGAGGAAGCAAAAAGATATAGAAATCCAAGGAGAACAAAAGGCATCACTATAGAAATGATAGTCTATTCCAAATAACATGACAACTCATTTCAAGACTGTTTTATGTTTTTCATCAACCCCAGACAGAAGAGACCATTTGTCCCTGGCTCCTTCCTCCGGCTTTATAATACACAGGACGTCTACATCTCATATATTAACATCCAGCATGAAGGAAGAGAGCAGTACAATTCTGCTTTATGTTTACAGTCTCCCCAGCACAATGGACTCTTCCAGTTTAGAAGCAGACAGACTCACGGAGCTGTCAAGATAGCGATCCACCGATCCAACTCCGTCTCATCTCCGGACCGGAGCTTTATTGCTAAATACTCCAGGATAATCTCTTTATTTCAGGTTGAACTGTATATGAACTTTTTCATGTTGTTTGTAAGACGAAATGAGGCTCCACTTGTGACTTGTGACTTTCCTGTTTAGAGCATCAGGTTGCTGTCCATGCTGGACTGAGTGGGGTTAAAGGGGTATGCCACCCAAACATAACCTTTAATATCTTGCTGCTCATGGTGAGACCATCAATTCCTTCTATACTTGGTATTTTCTATTCAGTCTCCTTTTAGCGCCTCCTTTCTGCTGAAGACACAAAAATCTGTGTGTGAGCCTTTCTCTCCATTTCCCCCTTCTACCCCTTCCTTTTGAGATGGCTGATGTAAACAAGTCCCTAACTGGCTGTATCTGTAACATTGTGGGATGGTTAAGAACAGTGAGATCATCAGCAACTTGACCTCAGAATAACCCTCCCAGCATTACAAAGAAGCAACAATGTTGCAGATACAGCCTGCTATGGACGTGTTTATATCAGCTGTCTCAGAAGGGAGAGGGGAGGAGGGGGGAGACTGAGAGAAAAGCTCACACAGATTTTTGTGTCTTTAGCAGAAAGCAGCAGCTCTTAGCTGGGGGAAGGAGACTGAATAGATAATAAGTATGGAAGGAGGTATAAATAAATATCTTAGTCTCATCATAGGCAGCAACATATCAAAAGTTATGTTTGAGTGAAATACCCCTTTAAGCTGTGTGATCTGGAGGGAATGTGATCTGGTAGTGTGAGTAGTGGCTAGAATGGACACTTGTGAGCCCTCCTCCAGAGAAAGCAAGGAAGTTAGTTGCGACATCCTGTGATACAGGACGACATGGTAGTGTGGCTGTGCAATGACTGTCTACATGGCCTCTAAGACCTCCAGTGGGAACATCATACTAAGAAAGTGTGAAGAGTGAATTATCTGTGTTCTAGTAAAGTTCGATCTCTGCCTCCTACAACATCTTGTTCTCATTCCTCTTTGACACTTGCGGTGGTGATGGTTCCACTCGAGCCTACAAACTGATCACAGAGGAGCTCTGGATCTTAAACCATGGTGACCAGCTGATTGCCTTGGTGGTCCCCTCTAAAGAAGAGTCTGTCCAGCTGAAATAATCCATTTAATGTATATTGCTATAACAATATAAGTCATAGTCCATTGTCCAGCAACTACAACCTTTGCTTGAGTTGAAAACTTTGGCCAAAACTTTCAAAACTTGTTTTCATTAGAGGAGTGTTCCATAATGACCTGGATTACAATTGCTCGCCCAGGTAATAATATGAGTCTCATCTATTGCTTCAGGCCCCGTCCAATGTTTTATTGCTGTGATAAGGTGAAATAATCAATATGACACGGCGTTCCACCGCCGCTCCGATCGCCACCCCCGCCGCCCCGATCACCACCGCTCAGATTATCTGCCAAAGATTTAAAGCCAAAACCAGAAACAGACAATAAACAGAGCTCAGGTCATGAAGGAAAGCATGAGATTTCTCCTCTTTTAAAATCCATTTCTGGCTTTGGCTTCAAATCTTTGGCAGATAATCTGTCAGATAACTTTTCTGTGTAAATGAACCCTAATACACCAGCATTCACCGTTCTCCTGGGTGTCGCTACAATCATCACATTTGTTGTTAGACACAACCCGACCACTATCCCATAATACATCAGATTATTGTCCAGTGCCAGGTGTAAAGAAGACATTTCTGTGAATGCAAATCACCAGATACTGCTGCTGCTAAGAATGTCAGGTGATTTTAGCTCTGAAGTCTACAGACTTGTAAATGCAGCACTAATTTATATTAAATTTGGCTTATATAACAGTCCGGCAGAAAGGGATTAATTTTTATAATATAGATCGGTATATATGTAAAATAGAGCTGAATAGTGATATACAGCAGGTTTGGCAGAACATGGTTGTAACTTGCTACAGCAGTATAAGCGCTTAATACTTTTGTGGGTTAGGGTCGGAGATTTTGTAGTTTTAAAAGTCTTTACATTTAGTTGGAAGCTGACAGTGAGTCGTAGGAAACATGCTTCAACCTGTGCTTCAACCTATACACATTCCTTCTCCTCCCTATATTTTGGATCCCTCTGTCCCATTATTCCCATAGGTTGTGGGCACAAGACGAACGGTATGTTACATGTTATGGTATGTTATATATTATCTATGTTAGGAAACTGGCTCAGTTGCCCCCAGCAACCAATCAGATTCCACCTTTCATTTTCCAAAGAGTCTGTGAGGAATGAAAAGTGGAATCTGATTGGTTGCTAGGGGCAACTGAGCCAGTTTCACTTTACACCATGTTTTATAAATCTCCCCTTATGTGTATATAAAATCTAAACTGTATATAAGCAAAAGAGTCAAATATATTTTTTTATTAATTAGATAAAATTAGTATGTATACCATATTAAATATTATATAGAAAAACCATGGTCACACTTAGGAACACCTCCCACATCCCCAAAGAAATTGGCTATATAGTTGTGGCCTGATCAAAACCACAGAATGCAAAGTACAAAGGCTGACTTATTTTTACTCAGCCATTTTTTTTTTAAATGTCACCGTCGTTCTAAAAAACTTTTGACATGTTGTAGAGACATGTCTACAGTTTTGATCGACCCGGGCCTGAGCGTTCAGACCCATACCGATCAGGAGAATGAGCGGGGCGAAGACAGCTGCAGCACTTCCACTCTCCGCTCTGAGTTAGAAAAAACAGTCAGACTTACTAAGGCTTGGTTCACACACAATATATTTCAGGCTGTATTTGGTCCTCATGTCAGGTCCTCATAGCAACCAAAACCAGGAGTGGATTAAAAACACAGAAAGGCTCTGTTCACACAATGTTGAAATTGAGTGGATGGCCGCCATATAACAGTAAATAACTGCCATTATTTCAATATAACAGCCGTTGTTTTAAGATAACAGCAAATATTTGCCATTAAATGACGGCCATCCAATCAATTTTAACATTGTGTGAACAGAGCCTTTCTGTGTTTTCAATCCACTCTTGGTTTTGGTTGCTATGAGGACCAAATACTGCCTGAAATATACGTAGTGTGAACTTTCACGGAACACAGACGTGGAATGCCTGTAACGGACCCTCCCCTGCCCTGGGAGCCGGGGAACTGCACAGATATGCGCTGCGCTGTAATGACAGCGCTGTGTGGCTGATTCACTACAGCGTGGCGCATATCTGTACAGTTTCCCCGCTCCCAGTATCTTATCACAGATGCTGCCCGGGCAGGGGAGGGTCCGTTACAGGCATTCCACATCCGCATTCCGTGAGGAACACGGAACATATGAATGCAACCTTAGGCTATGTTCACATGTCGTAAGAGACCAGCCATTCTGTGACCCAGCCAGGTCACAGAATGGCCGGTCTCTGGAAAAATAATCCCGGCCGGTACTGTAGTACCAGCGGGATGATCTTTGCAGCCGCGCCTGTGCACGCCCGCATCAGAACTCCCCACAGCACACTATGGAGCGAGCGGCCAGAGCCACTCGCTCCATAGTGTGCACTGACAGGGTTTTCTGCTGCCGCTATTTACTGAATTCACTGACTATTCCCTATTCACTGACCGCTATTCCTGTCAGTTGTTTGCGGCACCACTAGGGATCCCAGCCGGAGTGTATACTATGGGGGACATTTATTAAGTCTGGCGTTTTTTTACTGTGTATCTTTTTGCGGAACGGATGGTGAATCGTGCGGACTACATGTCCCCCTATGTGTATATGCTCCGGCCGGGATCCCATAAATGGCAATGCAACGTATATTTTTGTAATAGTCATGGCCGTTGTACAACAGATGTGATTTTACGAAAATACACATTGTGTGAACATGGCCTTATAATTGAGCTGAAAGGAGCCTGACTCATTTTTCTCTTCCAGCTCATTCTCCTGATCAGGATGGGACTGAACACTTAGACCTGGACCAATCACAACTTTTGACATGTCTCTATGACAAGTAAAACGTTTTTAAAATGACAGGTACACATTAACCTTGATAACATTTAATAAGCTCAAGGAATGACAGCAGGACGGGTCAGCACCAAGGATAATGTGGAATAGTGGAAGTAATGGTGGAATAAAAAGAAATAGACCATCTCCCAAAAGTAGCCAACATGATAAATGGAGGAGAAAAATACTTCACAGATAGCAAGAGAAACAGAGTTTTTCATTCAGATTTTTAAGGTCCTCTTACTAGAGATGAGCGAGTAGTGAAATATTCGACTTTTGAGAATTCAAATCGAGTAGGCACTGATATTCGACTATTCAAACGAATACTCGATCCCATTATAGTCTATGGGAAAAAAATTCTCGGCACTTGAAAATCCAAATTCGACCACTTGGACGCCACCAAGTCCCTCATGAAACCTCCCTAAACGATGCCAACACCTCCGGAATGACACTGGGACATCAGGGGTAGCATGCCTGGGTGCACCCAACACCCCAAAATCGCAGTATAATGCCACTGTCCGCAGTTGCGAATGAAAAATATTTGCGAACGCTTTACGAACGTTTACGGCAATGTTCACACATTTCCTTCGTATTTCTTGTGCAGCGTTACATACATGATTCCAATGTGCATCCGTAGAGAGTCATGTGATTCGTGCGTATCACGCATTACGCTGTACAAACGCTAGGCCGCAGCAGAGCAGAGATTGCTACACTGGGTATCACGTGCCTTTTACTGAGCAACTGGCACACTGGGTATCACGTGCCTTTTACTAGGTAACTGGCACACTGGGTATCACGTGCCTTTTACTGGGTAACTGGCACACTGGGTATCACGTGCCTTTTACTGGGCAACTGGCACACTGGGTATCATGTGCCTTTTACTTGGTAACTGGCACACTAGTGGGTATCACGTGCCTTTTACTGGGTAACTGGCACACTAGGTATCACGTGCCTTTAACTGGGTAACTAGCACAATAGGTATAACGTTAACGTGCCCTTAGTGGGCTAAACCAGGGACACTATAAGTCAATTATACACACAGGGTACTGGAATGAATACACCTGCTGATGCTGCAATCTATTTCTTAGCACTGAGAAGTGCTTTGGATGCAGAGATGACTTTTTCGCTGGATCTTAGCCCTGAAAAGGACTTTTGGGTTCAGTAGTAAGCCTGCCTAGCCAAAACGCTATTAAAACCTATCTCTCCCTGACTAGGTTGAAATCGCATCTGCGGTCGAGAGGCGGGAGGCTTGTATTTAATATTCGAGGTCATGTGGTTCAGCTATCCAATGAGGGTAGACGCCGTTTTCGCGCTGCGTGCCTACTCCCAGGGTCCTTCACGACCTCCCTGCATGGTGATTGGATTAAAAAAAGCGCCAAGTGCGATGGGAGGGCTTTCGAATGTTTGCCGCATATTCGACACACTACTCGATTGTATTCGAATCTTTCGAATATCGCAATATACGATCGAATACCTACTCGATCGAATCGTATTCGCTCATCTCTACCTCTCACATGTGCCGATCTTCGCCTGTCCGTGGTCGCAACGATCACCTATCAGCGATATCTGTGCTTGTGTGCAGTGCAATTAATTGGGTGGCTGGGCCACATAAATGATCCCTGCATTGTTTGTGCAGCCGTTTATATGTATTGCTATAGGCTATATGCCTCCTGTTTACAGAGAGAGATGTGCAGCTGATGCAGTTGGCGATGAGGACACATTTTTACGTGATCGCTGTCATTTTTACACGGGCTAATTATATGAACGCTTGTTACTGATAATTGGCCTTTAGGGGTCATAATCTGGAAGATAATCCACTTGGTCTCAAACTGCAGAAGTCTTTTACTAACATCACTGACGCATACACCAAGGTTGACAAGATCAATACCGCTAATTCTCAGGCCTTTCATCACAACTGGGGATTAGCGAATTTACAGTGCTAGCTAAGCAAGGTGCCTTAATAAGTTCAGCAGTCAGTTTGTGTTGCTTCGAACTCTGACCCTCACGTTCGTCCCCTGGATTGAAAAAGATATCTGCGGCAGGGACTGAATAGTGACTAACAAGTCACCTAACTTCTTAGATTTCTTAGTGGTCACCTTTGGGGTACTATAAGTAAAGCAGCCAAAGTATAGGCCAATAGGTACCCAAAATCTCTTTTATACCTGTTAAGACAAATGCTTAATGCCTGGTTGAATTGGTCTGATAATGTAGCATGGATTATATGCGGAGGCTGAAACAATAAATAGACGGGTGTACTGTGTACATGACAAAAATTGGTTAATGACGATTTTAAGATCAAAGAAAAGTTACTGTCAGTTGTTTTAGCGTTTTGCTCTATATACCCGGGCATGTTTTTTGGCTGCCAGTGTTTTGTCTCCAGGGTGAATAAGACATTGCTTTCGAAGGATAAGTGCGGTTACGTGTGTCAGGATAAGAATTAGTCAGTTCCCTCTGAGGATTCGCCAGGTATCCGCAGATCAGTGACTAAGCCAAGCCGACAAACCAGTCCTACAAGCATTTTCTGAGAACGATGTGAAAAAATCCTGGATGTCTTATTCTCGCCCTCTCTATTAGCTGCCAGGAGACAGCGAAATTGCCACTTACAGGTGTCTGGGTACAATTGTCTATTTCATCATGGGCATTCCCATAGTTATGAATACTGTGACTCACAACTGGTGTGGATTTACTACTATGTAGCCACACCATAAACTTATATAAGTTGTATATTGTGTAGTTTGAGCGCCCATACCAGTGGACATCGATTTCTCCGCAGTGGGACAGGCAGGATGGGGTAAGTATTAGGGGCTCTATGAGTTCTGCCCCTGGTGCCAGGATGACACGTTCCATTTAAATAGAGACTGTCAATGGGATTGAGGGAGAGAGTCGAGTTAATCACCTAACTACATTACCACAAGAATTGCTGCTAGTCCAGTACGACTAGTTTTTCAATGCTTTTAATCTTATGTTCTTCACAGAATCGTAGGCAGATCCATATCTAAGTGTAACCTGCAGGATGAGTTCAGCAATCTTCCCCTTGTATAATAATCTATATGTTAAAATTAGAATGTTACGTAAATCCAGACGATAACTGCAATACCGACTGCTGCACTGTAGTTTTTCGACAGAATTTCACAGACATGAGGGTACTACTATGTATACAGTGAACACGATCAGAGCATGTGAATGCTTATTACTACATGAAGTGAGCCATTAGTGAGATAAGCATCTGACGGGTTTAGAAGAAAGACCACAGCCCGTCACATAGTTGTACTCTACAATATTTAAAGAAGTATAGCTAACATAGAATGGGGATGACTAAGCAGGATGTGTGTATTTTCTAATAGATATTTACAAAGAATGCTGTTTTTCACAGTAAAAAATGAACTGTTTATGCAAAGGGTGAGGCCAGTGAATGGCAATTGTAGGACCCGTCACGCCTCTTCATCAAACCAGTGACTCATCATGGTGGACACATAGGGCTGCAACCTTTGGTTCCAGATAAGGTGGCCATTTCTGCCAACCTTGCACTTTACTAGTTTTATTATTTTGTTGATCTGCCAACGTTTTCTGAATGTAATCATTATGTCAAATAAAAAAGGTTAAATCAATATTGAACAAGTTATCAAACCTATATTTAGATATATATACCATGAATGTGGGAATGGGCCCTGTTAACGTGGTTGTGTGTCCTACTGTACAAGAGGCTGAACAAACGCCATCTCCTCTTTGGGACTTGGAAAATTCCTCTCGAAGCTAAGCGCAGGCGTTATCCCCAGTTCACCAGAGTTGGACATTAGTACCAGGACAACGGTAGAGCCCAAAAATTGTAAAAAATGCAACGCGTTTCGGCTCACAAGTCAAATTTGATGCTTGAGAAAGTCTCTATTTAACTAGTAAGCCGGAATGTGTTACATTTTTTAGATTACATTTTTTAATGATTACTGGTATCTCCTATTTTCCTGGTACTTGTGTCCGAGACTGGTAAATTGGGGATAATGCCTGCGATTACCCTCGGGAAGGACTTTCTATGTCGGCTGGTCCTTGCTGACTTTTGCCATCATCTATCTACTCTGGTTGATTTTTACCTGAGCCCTCCCGTGAGCATCAGTGTTTTTGTAATAAAAAGCCTTCTATAGTGTTGTGCCTATACGATTGCACATATCCAAGGGGCGAGTGTACGCACACACCAATTCTAAAAGGAGCCTAACAGCATTATTGTGATATTCTACACCAGAAGGCGCCTTCCATTTGTTCTTCTTTCCAACTCTCTGTTATATGACACCAGACCTGGAATCTCCCTGTATTCATTGGTCTACATGGTGAATGTGCCTCTCATGCAGAATGGCGTGCAATATATCCATGATATCACTAAACTGACAATATCTTATTTCTATTGTTCTTTATCTACAGAGCTGGGTCCCAAAATTATTTAAAAAGAAAACATGCACCACATATATAGAGGACACCAGACCTGGCCGGTACGTTTCTTGTTATGCGTTTGCAATACTCTTATACATGCCAAAATATGTGCTTAAAAACTCACTGTGAACATTGCCTAACATCTGCACTATCCTTAGTTAGCAAAACAGATGAGAATGTCTTCAGCTGATCACACGCAGCGTTTGTTCTGCAGTCTTACAGAAAAGCTTTGGTGGTGGCTCTACATGTCCAACAGTTCATCCAAATCAAAGGTACAGAAAAGAAGTTGTGGCACTCACCTGTGGTGAGTGCCCCAACTTTTTTTCTGCACCTTTGATCTATATTGATAAGACTGCCATAATTCATAGGGTTGTGGCTATAGGAAGGTGCAGTTGCACCTCAGCCCTGGTTCTTGAGGACTCCTCTGCCACATAGGATGACACTAGCATTATGAATAGCACATATATAGGTGCGGTCCTGTTACATATTTTGCCTTCAGGTCCAGGATCTTCATATTCACCTATAATTATGTAGAAACCAAATTCAGACCTTTACAGTTTCATTAATCTCAAAGTCTCACAAATATTTTGTACCCATGGTAACAAATGTCAGTATTTCATGAATGTCACTTCTATATATATTCCTTAATACAGACAGGGCCAGTACTGTCAGTGTGGACAGCTGAAGCAAAATCATGTGTCTGTGGCCATGGAGGACAACTTTGGAGCAGCCATTGTGAGTACGTGGAACTCGGCAGAGCACACCACCGAAGAGCCCACAGATGCCTATGGGGATATTGAGTTTGTTGGAGCTGGGAAGAAGCATAGCAAGGTAAGATATTGGTATTGATCTTGTGATTTAATCAGCAATAGCTTCCTATTATCATATGAGTACTGGTAATTAAAGGGAGTGTCTTTATCATGGCCTGTGTCTAGTAGTGCAGCTAGGTCTAGGCAGGTATTTAAAGTGACTCTGTACCCATAATATGCCCCCCCAAACCGCTTGTTGCATCGAAGTGCTGCTTTTAATCCAAGATCTGTCCTGG
The DNA here is from genome assembly GCF_027789765.1 of Dendropsophus ebraccatus. Classification (NCBI taxonomy): domain Eukaryota; kingdom Metazoa; phylum Chordata; class Amphibia; order Anura; family Hylidae; genus Dendropsophus; species Dendropsophus ebraccatus. Next base: position 69,096,971 of record NC_091465.1, read on the forward strand.
GGTCCGTTCGGCAGGTGATGCAGTTATTGTCCTAAAAAACAACTTTTAAACTTGCAGCCCTGTGTCAAATTGGCGTGGCCTAGAGTGTCTGTGCCCTAGGCCTCTAATGCCTCTCCATCCCTCCTCCCAGCCCTCTTCAGTATTAGGAATGCCCCAGACAGGTGATGATTGGAAGAAATACTGCCTGGGGCATTCCTTATGATGAAGAGGTCAGGAAGGAGAGACAGAGAGGCGTCGCAGGCCTAGTGCACAGACTCTCTAGGCCACGCTAGTTTGACACAAGGCTGCAAATTTAAAAGTTGTGTTGTAGAACAATTACTGCATCACCTGCAAAACAGAGTCCGGGGCAGATCTTGGCTTAAAAATCAGCTATCCGACGGTACAGGGGGAGGGGCGCAGATTGTGGGTACAGAGTCGCTTTACGCCATTCCTCAGTCTCTATATAACGCTTACTGTAGTACATTTACCCACACTTATTCTTGGAACCCCTAGATCACTAGAATGGGAGTCTTGAGACCCCCCTTTTCATGGCATGGAGAGGAAATATATATATATAATTTTTTTTTACGGGATAGCCCCTCTTAGGGAAATAAGAGTGCTTTTGAGTTTAGAGCATGAAGGAGACATCTGAAGCTTTGGGACTCCAAAAAAAATTAAAGAATAAAGGAAACCAATCACCCTCCTGAGAGCGAGTGACTTGGCCCTGATACCTTACCGCTTCCAGGCAATTTCAAAATCTTCATCTTTAATTGTCCGAACTGGCGCCTGGTAACTAGGCATGGGGTCAGAGCTGCAGCGGCATGTAGTCACACTGCTTCTGCTTGACTAGCAGCCTGAGTTCTGGCCTTAGCATCAAGTTCCCACTGCTCAGGCTGACAATCAAGCATGAGTGGCTAGAAGGAGGGTGGAGGCATGGACCATTAAAGATCGAGATTTTGAAAATGCTCAACAATCTCAAGGGACACCTGTAAAGCATCGAAAAGATCCATAGCTGGGGAGTTGGCACAGATGCTGGATCCCAAGGCTTAAGTACTCTGTCTTGGCCTTCTTCTAGTGCACAGGTAGAGGGCCTGAGTTTGACAGCCCTGTTCTAGTGGCTTCAGGATGTCTAGGATGATTTTGGTTTAGGGTTTATTACAATTTGGTCATCTCTGAAATGTAATGTCTTTCGCATTTGTGGCAGTGGTGTAACTTCCCTGTCTACCATGATCAGCTATTTTTAGTTTGGTCACAAGTTGTATATTGTGCATTCATTGGAAAAGCTCACGTCAGCCATTCAAAACAGGTCGCTGTTCAGGCCCCACGTCTCACAACGTTGTTCCTCAGTATAATTGTGGGTTTTGTAAAATAACACCATGCAAATACCTCTGGCTTGAGTATACATTACTCGGACATTTCAACAAACACCATTTCAGCCTTCACTTCTGTAGTCTATAAATGTCACCTGGATATCATATTGATGCCTTCCCTCATTGCAGCTGCCACGCATGGATAAAACTATGGGCACACCCATTGGCATGGTGACTGCATATGGCAGCTGCAATGTGTGTTTCCAAGCACCAATATTTTTCCTGCACAGAATAAATTAAAAAAGAAAAAACAAAACAAACAAAGTAATAAAACAAAGTCCAAAATACATGGGTGTCACTCATTTTGGATATATTTCTATAACAAAATTTTGTTATAGACAACATATTTTCTCATATACTAACCAGCATTTTATACATTTGTTTTATCTTATTTATACAGTTTATTCGCCTATCAAATGAGACTGATCCCTCTATTGTGTACAACCTTATAACCCATAACTGGAAGATCCCACCACCAAACTTAGTGGTGTCGGTCGTTGGAGGAGATGGAGACTTTAAAATGAAAACATGGCTGAAGGACATCCTGAGGAAGGGACTGGTCAAGGCAGCGCAAAGCACAGGTCAGAGGTCAATAGGGTACAATTATTATATGGTATGTCAATCAACCATGTGAGGCTGGATCGGAGCATCCATAAGAGAAAGAGTATGGGGCCTTTTTGGTGCTGGACAACACCTCCACTCCCCTAACCATCTGAGAAAAGAGACATTAATACTTATTTGCTTTTCGTTCCCTTCATTTTCCTTCTATAGTCCATAACTTAAGGCAATAGGCCAATCGACCTATAGTGGCTGCATACTGTATGGTATTTATGTATGTCCTTAAAGAGGTTTCCATCATAAACGGAAAATCTACAATTCTGCCAGGGCTGCAGAGGACATAACAGTTGGGTATACTTATCTGTCCTGCTGTGTCAATGTGAGGGTTGAAATGTGCCACCCATTATTGACTGTAAAATATACAGTATATTTGGGACTCCATGGGGATAAGTATTGAGATGCCAACATATTACACCTTCAGAAGCTTTTAGGACATTCATTCTAAAGCCGTATGCATTATTATGGAGTTGACCCCACACACACACCACCACCTTCCTTTGCAGGTATAACAGCTTCCGCTCTGCTTGTAAGATTTTTTACAAGATTTTGGAGGTGTCTGGGAATTCATCCTAAAGAGCATTTGTGAGGTTTGACACAAATGCTGGATAAGATGACCTGGCTCAAAATCTACATTTTAATTCAACTGATGTGGTTGAAGTCAGGGTTCTGTGCAGATCAGGCAAGTTCTCCATTATGGACCTTGCTTTGTGCACTGGGGCACGCTAATGCCAGAACAGAAAAAAAACAAACCCAAACTATTTCCTCATACTTGGCAATATACAGTTGTCCAAAATCGCCTTTCAAAATGTCTGAAATATTAGGATTTCCCCTCGTTGGAACCAAGGGCCCTAAGCCAACTCTTGAATAACATTCTTCTTTGTTTTTAAGTATTTTTTATGTCCTTGTTATGTTGCACCCAGAAGTAGCATTGTTTTGTTGTTAACCACTTTTGTTTCACCAGCGACCAGCCTAAGCTTATGCAATGTTTGTCCCCAGCCCGGCCTCCTGGCAAGGTGTTCTTGACCTTGCTAATTGTGCTGTATTTTATTTGTTTGAACTTGATATGGTCTTGCTTTGTTTTACTGCATTGTCTTTGTTTTGCTATTATTATACAACCTTGTTAAAATCAATAAAAAAAAAAAAAATTACGCCATGTTATATTGATAGGTGCCTGGATAATGACTGGTGGAATACAAGTAGGCATTGGAAAATATGTTGGTGAAGCTGTCAGAGACCATGCCACTGCAAGCTCCAATTCTAGGACCAAAGTGGTGGCAATGGGCATTGCACCCTGGGGAATTGTAAACAACCGCCAAAGTCTGGTGAACCCTAAGGTGAGATTTCTTGGTCGAGAGCCAAGACCTAGTGTGAATTGCTAGAGGGTCTAAAAATTGTTGAGGCAGTAACTTAACATAACACCTATCTGATGAGACTCCTTATATCTGGCAACAAATACAAATATCTCATGAAGATCAGTCAATGACTCATTGACCTTGTTTTACACAGGGATCTTCTCCTGCAAAGTACTACATGGAAAATGTGGATGGACCAACATATTCTTTGGACAACAATTATTCAGTCTTCCTTTTAGCAGACGATGGAACCAATGAACAAATGGGAGGAGAAACCAGTTTTAGATTCAGGCTTGAGGAGCATATATCCCGACAGAAAACCGGAGTTGGAGGTGAGAGGACTTTATTGAAGGCCACATCTCATAGAGCTTAGTGGAATGGAGCTAGCAAGAGATATATATTCATCTGTCCCCTATTTCATTCTCATAAAGAGAATTTCCCCCTAAAAAGTGTAGGTGCTTGATTTGTCCTTCATTGTTCTATTCAGTAGTTTCACAAGAGATCTTAGTTACCACCAGTTTTGACACCAGTAAAGATCAAAAATGGAGTATCACCAATTCAGTTTGGAAATGTTGGGCTTCCTGGTAGAGGATGTTATAGTGACCATATTAGTTTTCACTCAACTTCTCCATGAAACTAAGAAATACAGAATATGGAAGAGGACAAATGAAGGACTTATTTTCTTGAAATTTTTGGAAATGCTCTTTGAAAAGTATTTTCCATCCCTAAAATGACAGCTTATTACATAGCCACATAATAAGTGATACATACCCAATGGGTGGCAGTTTTAGTAATCAGACCCTCACAGTTCAGAAACTTATTACCTAGTCTCGATGTAGAAGATAAGTTATCATTTTGAGAATGGGAGTCTTGAGGGTAAATGTGTGAATGGAGTTTTTAGTATGTTGATTATGTGCATTGCCCCTCCCCATTCTTTAATCCTAATTTGCATGCATTTTAATACTTTGCAACCATATTATGTTATCAATCAGGCAAAGGAAGCATTGAAATTCCTGTTCTGTGCATGGTAATTGCTGGGGAATCCAAAATGTTAGAGGTAAGAACCTCATAGGTGTAGATCACGTTTCTATAAATCAATAGTATGAGCAACGATAAGAGACTTTACAGTGTACTTTATTAGAGAAAAATTACTTTTCTCCACTTATCAACAGAAACTTGATGAAATAGCGGTCAAGAGAATTATTTTAACTTGTCTACTACCTTATTGTCTTAGGCCATGTTCCCAGTACAGGAATGAGCTGTCATTTAACGGCAAAATCAGCCGTCTATTGATAATGATGGCCGCAAATAATGATCATAAACATTACTTGAGACCATCATTATCAATAGATGGGGGTCATTTAAATGCTGTAGTAGTAACATAGCCTTAAACAGAATTTCTCCATAGCATAAAAATACCCCCAACCTCCCCTTTAGATGCTTGATGTGTCTTTCACTCAGTTCATTCCTGCTATATAATATCATCTATGCTGCTGCTGAGAGACAGCTTGGACCTGATCTCCTCTGTCTGTGCCGTTTATGGGATACATCATAGCAATTAGTCTCTATCCTATCTAGCTGCAAAAGAGAACAATTAGGAGGCTGCAGAGAAATGCAGGATAAGTTATACAATAAACAGAAATACTGCTGTTCTTCATATACAAACTTATGACTCATCATGAATAGCCTAAATGGTTCCCCTTTTTTATAACTTTTTTTCTTTTTTAATTAAAACAGGATTGTTTTTCAATCATATTGCTGTCATTCTTGAGTATTCTTGTGCTACTTCCATTCATTCTCCTTAACATCTTCTTTTTCTCCCTCTCTTTGCTTTTTGTCTTTCCATTTTTTCTTCTTCATTATCTTCTTTTAATTTGTTCAGCTTCTTCTGCTCCTTTGGCTTTCCTTATTTTCCTTCTTCCTTACTTTTCATTTTTCTTCCTCTTTTTTTATTATTCTTCTGATTCTGATTATCGCTCTGTATAATAAAGAGAATGATCAGCCGATGAAACAATCATCGGCTGATCATTTCTTTAGGTTCAGACTTAAAATAATCGAGCACCGATGAAGGCTGATGAATATAGTGTAAAATAATAAGTATTAACTCACCTCACCGCATTCCTGGGTGTCCTGGGGCCTTCCATGATGTGTGCAGCTCCGGTCTCCACTATGGTCTTTGCAGTGACAGACTCCCGGCCGCTCAGCCAATCACTGGCCAAGACCAGCCACTCAGCCAACCATTGGCCAGGGCCTATCTTGGCTGAGTGGCTGGCAGCCTGTCATTGCAGAGACGGGAGCAGAGGCAGAGCTGAACACAGCATAGAAGGCCTCCGAGGAAGCCTGGGAATGCGGTAAGGTGAGTTAATATGTTTTATTTTACACTAAATGCATAGCTAATGATATCCGTGCAGCCCTTGCTGCCCGATATTCGCCCAGTGTAATAGCTCAGTAAACGAGCGCCGATCTAGCGAGTGGCGCACGTTTAGGCCCCGTTCCCCCTCAGCAAAACTAGCGGAATGTTCATTCTTCAGCGCGGACAGAGCAGGAGCGCGCACCTCCCATAGACTCCCATTATGAGCGGGAGGCTAACGGCAATTCCGCTAGTTTTGCTCAGTGGGAACTGGGCCTTACTGTTTATCGGGCCGTGTAATAGGAACCTTACTCTTTCTTCTTGTACTCCTACATTTTTCTTTTTTTCCCACCTTCTTTTTTTCACTGTTATCATTTTCATCTTCCTCCTCTAGTTCATCATCTTTCGCCCTACTTTGTCATCTTCTCCTACTCCTTCTATTTTTTAACCCTTGCTTTGTGTTTCATTTGTTCTGTTCTTTTCTTCTTTCATCTCTTCTCCATCTTCATTTCTTGTTTTGCTCCTTTGTCTCTCTTTGTAATTTCATTTTTGTTCATGTCAACTCATCCATCTCTCTCTGTTTTGAGTTTTCAGATTTCTTAAAGGTTGTTCAGGTATTTAATCCATTTTGGGTTTTTTTCCTGTGTTTTATTTCCTAGAGAGTATACAAAGCCACAATGAGCCCCATCCCATGTCTTCTGGTGGCTGGTTCTGGTGGAGTTGCCGACTGTCTGGCTGAAATCCTAGAAGAGTCACTCACCATGGAATCTATCCGTAGTCTTATAGATGAGAAATTAAAACAACACTTCCCGGAGGAAAACTTGACAAAAATGATAGGAAAGGTTGGTAGCAATTTTGTTCAACCTATTTTGTTATTTTTTAATTCCCCGATTTCTAATTCCAAGAAAAGTAATGCTCATGTGTAAAAGATAAAAAGCCCAAGCTAGAGGGCCAGTACATGTACTCACACATTGCTATTACTGAGATAAAGTGTTCTTTTGAACTTTAGATAGAAAAAATAGTGGAAAATCGAGAACTGGTCACAGTGTATTGCAATGCTGACGGGACTGAGGATTTTGAGACTGTGATCTTGAAAGCTCTAGTGAAAGGTAAATGCTATTTTACGATAATATTTAAGTCTATCTATCTATCTATCTATCTATCTATCTATCTATCTATCTCTGTATGACATTCGCCTATTTTATTTCCTGTTATAACACAGCTTGTAAGAAGCAGTCCAGTGATGCCACAGAATACTTGGATGAGCTGAAACTAGCGGTAGCCTGGAACAGGGAGGATATCGCCAAGACAGAATTGTTTCATGGAGAAATACACTGGAGGGTATGATGACAAGACAAATATTAGACATTGTGAACATGATAGGTATCACTGAGTCAGTTATATCATCAGCAATATAAGTTGATGATAGCATTGACATGTTAAGGTGGTAGTCTCCAGCTAGTGCCCAACTGCAATTCTCAGCATACTCTGACAGTGCCAGCCTATCCTGGGTGATGTCCTTTATCAACTATAGAACCACAGGTTTCAGAGACGTCAAAGCATACCTGTCATTGACAACCAACACAGATGTCATTTTTAGGGTTCTTTGAACCCCTGTGCATGGTGCATACCAAAAATAAGAGTTATATGATTCCTAGACAATAGCAGACCTTTCTTTTCATTTCATACAATCCCTGCAATCGTTTTGAAGACAAAAATTGGAAAAGGTGGGCACACATATAAGGCATCGATTGTCTCCAGTGTGGCTGGAGAAAAAAAAAAGTGGCGTCCATATTTTTCACCCCCATTTGTGCCCATTTTAGCCTACCTGGGAATATAGGATATTTTATGATGGTCCTGGATCTCATATTGTAATGAACCCTCTGTGCACACTTATGGCCATGTTTTATTGCAGTCATGGATGCAGAATTGCCCCATCCACTGGGACTGATAGCCGCTCTGCATTTCTGACTTACATTACTGTATAGACAGGCTCAGAATATTTGACATGTTGCTTATATATAAAATGCTTCTCTAACAATTATACCCAACGTTCACAATTAAATTTTTGCTACTTAATAAAACGGCTGCAAAATGGTCAAAGAAGTGGCTATGAGAGCATAGCCTCTCATAGCATTTCACTAGACGTTATATATTATTCGATCAATGTTGAACAACTTCCTTATCATTCCTGGGAATCCCTTTAAGTAAATACTGAGTAAGCTTGTAGTCTGAAATGTTGTTCTGATCTTTGTTCTAATGGAACTTTCAGTGTTTCTTTTTCTAGTTTCAGTAACCATGGATGATATAGTTCATCCAATGACAATAGAGCAGAGTGCAGGCTGAATGCGTCCTTCCAGGGTTACTCCCTTTCCTTGCCTGACGCCTGCATTCTTTTGTGGAATTGTAGACCAAATAATTTAAAAACCAGGACTAAAAATAGATGACGTGGAATCAAAAAGTCCAATAGTGGTTATCTGACTGAGAACACCAGAGGAAAACTGCTCTGTGTAATTCTATTCCATGTCTGTCCTCCTATACCCTATTGACTCCTGACCTAGATACTCAGCATTGAGTATTGTAATATCCTCTCAGATTGGCAGATTACAGATAAGAACAAGAGCAGCGAGGAGTCACAGGTTACGTCAGCCTTATTAAACGAACAACTCCGTGCAGACGTGGATTTCCTGCAGGGATAATGCACAATTGGCAATCTCCTGAAGACATCCCGCCCTATGTACTTCCTCATGTTTCTCATCTTGCTTAGGTTACACTACAAGAGAGAAACATATCTTTTTTCCCATTAAAGCAGTGTATATCTGGGCCTATACCTTCCTTGTTAGTGGTAGATACATAGCAACAATAATACCTTGTTAATATTGTTTTGTAAAATCGTCCGTTGTTCTTTTTTAAACCTGAATTTAAAATTCAATAAAAAAAAATAACAATTAATATTTATATATATATTTAAAGGAGAAGTCCAGCCAAAATTAATTTTTGATATGTTGTTACTTATGAAAAGTTATACAAATTTCTAATGTACATTAATTATGGGAAATGCACATATAGGGCTATTTCCCTTAATTTAGTAGATCAGGAAGTGTTAGAATTCTCTCAGATCCAGTGACGTCACGACGAAAGGTGTAATTCCTATGGAGTGTCCAGCAGGGGGCGCTCTCTATATAGAAGTCTATGGGACTTTATTGTTTCTATGGATTTCTATGTAATGTAATGTAATGTAGTGTAGTGTACAGTGCTTTATTGAATGAATACATCTATGGAATACTTTGGGGAGCAAGTGTCCTTGCACCCCCCACCTCCTTCCGGGATACCTTCCCCCCTATACCACTGCTGCCGCCGCTCTCATGTACCGGCTCCCGATGCATCAGTGCAGACACCAGGATGCATCGGGAGCCGGTATATGAGAGCGGCGGCCAGGCATGGAGTCTGCAGTGGTATAGGGGGGAAGGTATCCCGGAAGAAGGAGGAGGAGGGGGGAGCAATCCTGTGTAGTGAGCTGCTCCCCCCTGCGCCCGGCGGCATAAGCAGTGGCATCGCAGGCAAGTGATATCCATTACCCAGCTACAGCTCCCATCACCTGTTCATACTATAAGCAGATGATGGGAGCTGTACTTCAGTGTATATGGTCCGGATCGGCTGGCGGCGTGAATGCGGCAGATCGGCGTGAATGCGGCGGATCGGTGTGCGGCGGGAATGCGTCGGATCGGCGGGCTTACTGTGATATCCTAATGTCTTGAATGAATACATTTATGCAATACTTTGGGGACACTTGCTCCCCAAAGTATTCCATAGATGTATTCATTCAATAAAGCACTGTACACTACACTACACTACATTACATTACATTACATAGAAATCCATAGAAACAATAAAGTCCCATAGACTTCTATATAGAGAGCGCCCCCTGCTGGACACTGCATTGGAATTACACCTTTCGTCGTGACGTCACTGGATCTGAGAAAATTCTAACACTTCCTGATCTACTAAATTAAGGGAAATAGCCCTATATGTGCATTTCCCATAATTAATGTACATTAGAAATTTGTATAACTTTTCATAAGTAACAACATATCAAAATTTAATTTTGGCCGGACTTCTCCTTTAATTATATTTATCTATGTTATATTATATTGACAGAATACCTAAAGCGATTTTGAAAGAATAAGTATATAAAAAAGAGACACTTTAAAGGGAATCTGTCAGATGCAATTCATGTTCCAAACTGCTGGCACTGTTAGATAGTTGTTATGGTTAAGGAGACATATTGTACCTTTTCTATATCTCTCTGTGATTCTAGGATGTAGAAAATGCTTTTATTACATGGTAATGGGAGTCAAAGAGGCATTCCTGGCACCTAACACCTCCCCCTCCAGTACCTGACCCTGCTGGGACTCAACTTCTAGGTGTCAATCAAGCAGGGAGGGGGAGGGATGAGAAATTCCAGCTTGCAGCAGATCAGGAGCTTGGGAAAGCCTCTTTGACTCTTTGTACCAAAGAGTAAGAGCATTTTCTACACCCTGGAAGTACAGACTGATGTAGGAAAGGTACCATGTGTCTCCTTGTCCTAACAGCATCTAACAGTGTCAGCAGTTTAGAACCTGAATTACAGATGACAAATTCCCTTTAAGGTCAGGTTCACGTATGCCTGGCAATCCCTCTTAGCCTATAGTGTGTTTGCACTCTGCACTCTCTTCTGCATGCTGCATGCAAATGAATAAATCTTGGATGTGTCCATTTTATCTGAAAGGATGCTGGAAAGGAAGCTGATGCAATGGGTAGTGATACTTTCCATCTGGGCCCATGTCATTGCCAGGCTTATGTGAATCAAGTCTATTTGTGAATAGGCCATACTTTGTGAGGCCAATGACCAAACACTAAAGGGGTTGTCTTGTGATGAGCATCTTTTTTTTCTAAAAGCCCCTGGGTGTTGCCAAAATAAAAATAAGCCATAGTCATAGCTCCAATCCCTCACTTCTAAATAATTCTCAGTCCTCGGCCCACTGCACCTCTGCTTCCAATGACATTGCAAACCTACGGGAACTGACCATTCAGCCAATCTCTGGCCACAACTGTGACCCGCCTTAGCCAGAAATTGGATGAGCAGGCAGTTGCTGCAGGGTTGGGGCAACATGAAAGCAGGAAGAAGCAGAGATGACCATGGACTGGGCACCCTTGGGAATGATTGATCAGATGATTCACTTTGAATGCAATATTAAAAAGGGTGGATGGGAGATGAATATTGTGGATTACCAGACGTATGGACAACTGGAGTAGCTTCATAGCATTGTAATGGATAACACAGTCCTCTGCCAGGTACTGCAGCCAACATGAAGAGTGCAGAAAGTCTAACAAAGGGCAGCACCACCATCTTTGTGATGCTGAAGGCAACAATTATTTTCAGTCATCCAGAGAATTGGTCAATATACACAGTATATGGGACACCTACCGCCAGCGTCACTCAATGTTGTAAAAAAGCACCTCTACACCTTGATATACGTTGGCTTGTTCTTGACAAATCAGTTTGGCTAGAATCTTAAACAGAAAGATGGTAATGTTTAAGATGTTCAGTGGTGGCCATCAGCGCAAGGTACCAACTTCGGGCGGCACAAACATTCCTGGTGCTGATTTTGTAGCCATTTTGTCTTTATGGTACAGTGCTCTGCTATATATCAATGAATACTTGATTTGTCAGACTTTTATGTAGATAACATTCATGGTAATATATTATGGAGCTCCCATGAGCTATGGCACCAAGCGATAAGAGCTTCATGTATATAGTCCATCAGCATAATTCCTGAAAGTAACAAGATAATATGGATATTATGGACTACTGACCCTTCTCTCTTCTTTATAGGCTTGTGATCTTGAAGACACAATGACGGACGCACTTGTAAACGATAAGCCCAGCTTTGTAAAACTCTTTGTGGACAATGGGATGAATATTGTGGATTACCTGACATATGGACGGCTGGAGGAGCTCTACAGCTCTGTACTGGACAATACAGTCATCTACCGGTTACTCCAGCGTAAACATGAAGAACGCAGAGAGTCTAACAAAGGGCAGCACCACCCGGACTACTTGCTGGATGACAGTCTGGGCTATAGAAGTGAATTCAAACTCTATGAAGTGGCCAGAGTTCTGCGAGAACTCATGGGGGATGTCTGTGCCCCATTCTATACACATGTAATTGGAAATGTCAAGGGCTCTATCAGCAAGAAGAACTCCGCTGTATGTAGTAATGCCACATATGTGTCACATGTTCATTTTCGATGATCGCAACATGTTGTCTTAATATTTATGTGCCAAGGCTAGATGGTATGTTAAGTCTATTTGCAATGTACTGTAATAGCTGCAATAGCAGGAGGCAAACACTTGAAATACATTCTAATTAAGCCATAGCAGACATAAGCCGTCAATACTTCACTGAAATCAATCGGGGGAAACTATTAATCTATAGGAGCTATAATTTGTAGGAATCTGAAAAAGTGATGGGGCCCTTTTTTAGAACACCTAAGGAGGTGCAATCTATTCATTATATCATTTCTATGTAAAAAATTATGTTTTAAATGTCACTGTTTTATTATTGTTTTTGCGGCAGCCAAAAGAGGAATCAATCTTTTAAAGATGTATGATAGGTTCAGGTCCCATCTCTGCCCACCTCACCAATCTGAAAAATATACGTTTTGCAATGACCATCCACATAATTCTCTATACACTTAAATTTAAAGATTGCCGTGCTTGAAAACTGTAGGTAGTATGACTGCTGAATCAGACTACATTAAATTTGTTGGTAGTCTGTTACCATAGAGACAAATTTATATATATATATAGCTTTTAAGGTCAAGTCACAAAGGAAGGAAGACAAAAAGGAAACATACATCACTATTTCCCCTGTTCTAACAGATTCCAGGTACCCCACTGGTCTTTCCTTTCTGGTCCCTTGTGACATGGAACAAGAGAGCTGACCTACTATGGAGAGTAATTAGGTGTGGTGATTACATGTCCTGTACTAGGCAGGGCCAAATAGTGGAAAGTGGGGAACCCCGGATGCTTTGGAATAGGATTGAGGGGAGTTACCAGAGTTGTAGCACCTACATAGACAGTCAGACAAAGCTGGAGTCACATTACTCCATATATTGTACATAGTGGCCACTCTGGGTCACTGCAGCTTATCTACCATTGAAGTGAATAAGAGCTGGGCTACACTAACCCAGCTCTGCCACTAAAACATAGCTCCGATTTATCAATCTAACAAAATGTACTTTGCTGTCTGCTCCCGGCTCAGTTTCACTGAGAGAAAAGATGATTGATGGACTTGCTGGGTCCAACTGATCAGATATTGATGGCCAAGTTAGAGGATAGGTCACACTAGATAGGATAAATATAAATATATATTTCCCAGCATAATATATATATTTTTTTACTTCATCCTTGTCTACAGATTAAAAATAATTCAAGCTGCATCGATCAAAGATATGAGACTAAGAAGTCAACATCCCCCTGGATTGACCTTTTCATTTGGGCAATTCTACAGAATCGTGATGAAATGGCTACTGACTTCTGGGAAATGGTGAGACGTATTACTATATCTGTGTAACAAACCCTTTTATAGAGTTTGAGCACAACCAATGCACTATGTAATGTTATGTAATGTTAAAATGACATGAGGATTGCAAAAATAATCTAGAGTTGCACATTGGGGCTATGTTCACACTACGTAAAACTACGGTCGTAGTTTTGAGGGTGGAACATAGCCTTGTTTTCAATGGGATCCCAGCCAAAGCGTACACACATCGTATGCGCTCCGGCCGTGATCCCATGCGGCGCCGGAAAAAACTGACATGTCAGTTTTCTGCGGCCGGAATTCAGTGAATTCCGGCCGCAGAAAGACCTATCAGTTCACACAGTGAAGCGAGCAGCTCCGGCCGCTCACTTCACTGTGGGCTATGGGAAGCTCTGATGCGGGCCCGCGCTGATGCTCCCGTATCAGAGCTTAAGTACCGGCCGGGATGATCCGGGCTGAGACCGGCCGTTCCGTGACCTGGCTGGGGTCACGGAACGGCCGGGTGTTCACGTAGTGTGAACATAGCCTAGGACTGTATTTGTTTCAATACATTTAGTTAGGCTCCTATTACACGGGCCAGTGAAGGCCCGATCAGTATTGCAAACGAGCGCCGATCTGCTAGATCAGTGCTCCTTTACTGGGTCTATTACACAGCCTGATAATCGTTTAGCAAGGGCTGCACGGACACCGTTACCAATGTCCATGCAGTCCTTGCCCAAAAAGTTAATACTTAATCTGTCCACGCAACCTGTCTTCTCCTGCCGTCTGTATGCGTTATGGCACTGGCGCTGCAGCTTCTGAGTGCCTGTCTGAGCTGACAGGCCGCTCAGCCAATCACAGGCTGCTCTGAAGCTGTCTCTATTACATGGAGCCATAATTAACCGAATTGGGTCAATTTGTCCGGTTATCACTCCGAGTTATAGGGCCCTTACATAAATGACATTTCTTGATCTCCTATCGATGTACTTTGCAGGGAACAGAAGCCGTGACCTCAGCGCTGGCAGCCTCCAAATTGCTGAAGGAGCTCTCCCGTCTGGAGTCTGAGGCTGAAGAATCATTAGCCATGAAAGAACTGGCTGCCAAGTTTGAACATCTAGCAATAGGTAATCCAACTTTAACCCCTTCACCCCACTGTGATTTTTGGATTTTCACTTACCTTTTTTCCTGTTCTCACTATAAAATTATAAAGTTTTTATTTAAACAGAGCCTTTCTTCATGGGGTTTAATGTGCGGGATAAATCACATATTTTACTAGCTTGGATACTTGTGCATACACCAATATCAATCATCAATAGCAATTTTTTACATTTATTGAAGTTCCCCAACAGCTTGTTCAGTACACTGCAATACTGATTTATATAACTTCTCCCGCCCCCGGGAGTCGAATGCCAAGCGTTCAGGTTTGGAGAACATTGCTGGGCCCCAACAGTTCGGCAAGTCCGTTCAACACTATTGATGTCTGAACAGAGAAAACTGCTTCTGACCCCGTTCACTGTGTAACCCCTTTAAATACATTTCTTGCAACTACATAAATGCCCTGGGCTCGAGAAAATAAGCAAACATTTGTTATACATGTTATAAATCTTTCATAAAGTCTGACATATACCTAAAGGGGAAGAGTATTTGTGGGGAGTATATTGATGAGAAAAAGTTATTGTGCAACCAAGAGACCAACAATTTCCCACCTTGGCTTTTCAGGCTTAAAAAATTGCCCAAAGCGTGGTAGTGTTTTAGGAATCTGAGTTATCTCTGTAACAGCAGCATAGAAACACAGTGTAAAACAAGATCATATAGACATTATAAAGAGCACAAAACATGTGAGATCAAGTAGCTGTTCACATCACAGAGTGCAATTCTGACACTGTGACTAACACCCAACCAACCACAAAACAAACACAATAGTGGGACACTCACCCTTCTCACCCTTTCATGGCTGTGTTTGAGATATTCTTATACATTTACTAATTGAGTGAGTGTTTTTTTTTTAAACCACATCACATACTTATACTGACAATCTCTCTGTACTATAATAAACACATCAAACACATATAAAGAAAATTATACCTTATTGCCCACACCCGCCCATATACCATCAAACTGGGTGACTCCACCAACCTCCTTTAAGCAAGGCCTGTGAACTGGTAAACTGTGTTTAACCTTCTGTGCTGTTTTTTTTTTTTTTTTTTTTTTTTTATAAAAAGGGATAAATGCAAACATGCTCAGTGCAAACCCCCATGTACTAAGGACATGCTTGGAAACTGCTTACAAGCCTGACAATTCTGCTTATATGCCTGCATGACATAGATGTAATTCTCATTGTTGCAGGTGTGTTTAATGAGTGTTACAGGAATAGTGAGAACAGAGCATTTAAGCTGTTGGTGCGACGCTCGACTGTCTGGGGTGGTGCCACGTGCCTGCAGCTGGCTTATGAGGCGGACGCACGTAATTTCTTTGCACAGGATGGTGTTCAGGTAAGAACATAGTCATTAAACTTCTGAGGTCTCCTATAAGGTCAATCCACTACCCAATATACTCAGCGGTAATTGAAGATTATAGTTTGCATTATACAAAAAAGAAAAATATATGGCTTGTAAACACAAGAGCTCAGTGGTTAGCACTGTAGCCTTGCAGCTCTGGGGTCCTGGGTTTGCGTGGGTATGTTGTATGTTCTCTCCGTGTTTGCGTGGGTTTCCTCCGGGTACTTCGGTTTCCTCCCACACCCAAAAACATACAGATAGGTAAAGTGCTGTGGAATCTGTGTGCGCTATACAAATAAAAGCATTATTATTATATTTTGCACTTTTGGGTTATGCATTTTACCATGTATAGTGACAATGTGCCGGCTGTTTGCAGTATTAATGCATTGTAATTATGCATTTGAATGTTGCTGTCACCTACTGACTTGCCTCATTTAGAGGGAAGAAATCCTGATAGAACCATTAGGCTATGTTCCCACAGCGTGAGAGACCGGCCGGGTCACGGAACGGACGGTCTCTGAAAAGATCATCCTGGTCGGTACTGCAGTACCGGCCAGATGCTCTTTGCTGCCGTAGAGTTCTGATGCGGGCGCCATAGTGCTCCATAGTGTGCACTGACATGGTTTTCTGTGGCCGCTATTCACTGAATAGCGGCCGCAAAAAACTGACATGTCAGTTCTTTGGGGCGCCGCTAGGGATCCTGGACGGAGCATATACTATGTGTATATGCTCCGGCCGGGATCCCATAGAAGATAAGGCAGTGTGTCTTTTCGTACAAAGTACGGCCGTTGTTGCCGATTGCAACAACGGCCGTACATTTATGAAAAGATACGCTGTGGGAAAATAGCCTTAAAGTGAGAAAGAAGAAAGTCAGCTGGGGAAATGTAAGGGGTATGTGATTCAGTCTAGATGCCCCTTCCTTAAGGTCCTATTAGATGAAGCGATGTAGAAGAGGAACGGAGTGGCAACCTGTCAGATCAGCGCTCGCTTCCTCCTCATTCCCCGCTCGCTGTCTGTGCTATTACACGCATATACATTGAGCAGGAAGGAGCGGGGAAGGGGGTTAGCTTGAGCATGTGAAGCTGGGGGGGGGGGGGGGGGGGCTGCGTGGACGATCTTTAGATTGTCCGGGTGGCCCGTAGAAGAGAGCAGCCGTGATATTACAGGTAGCAACTGGCAGCAGACCGTTGCTAATGTTATTGTGATTTTGTGCATGTCGGCTGATCGTTGCCTTTCAACATGAGACATTACACAAAGCGAATATGGTCTGGAACGACTGGTAATGGACAAAGTACAGCCAATAATCGTTTTGTTTAATAAGGCCATTAGAGTAGGCCTCTAGGCTACTAGATGTGCTTGCATATGCAGCCCCTCTGAGAGAAAACCCACCTTGTCACCTACAGGGAGACTAAAGGGAAAGAGGGGAAAAGGTTCTTTGTTCTAGATCATAGAGTCACCTGTTTCTTTACTTCAAATAGGGTAGAAACCCATTTAAATGTCCATTTAATGACACACATTACTAATCTATTAACCCTTGTTGAGGGTTGATGGCTACATAGGGTTTTAGTTATTGATGCATCTGTAATGATGTGACGTGTCTTTTCCACAGTCCATGTTAACAGAAAACTGGTGGGGACAAATGGTGCAAAACACACCGGTATGGGCATTGGTGCTCACCTTCTTCTGCCCTCCTCTCATTTATACCAATCTCATTGAATTCAAGTAAGTAGCCGAGCACAATATTTGTGGTATTCTCTGACTGAACGTTAGAGAAGATGTATTGTGTATTATATTATTTTAAAAATTAGGTCTAATCTTAGTTGGTCTGAAAATCCTAGGAACTCGACAAATAAAAGTAAGTACATACTAGATAAAACTTTCTAGTAATATGGCACTGTTGGCTCATTGGTGGGCAGCAGAGTCTTTGCAGCTGGTGACACACATTGGGGAGTGGTCATAACTTCACAAGTATTCCAATAGACCTCTGAAGAAAAATTAGGATAGAAGGTTTTGTCCATACCACGGCCTAGATTACTTTGTGTCTTCTCCATGCTACAGCGTAGGTTACATAGTGTCTCCTCTATACTACGGCCTAGGTTACATAGTGTCTTCTCTATACTACGGCCTAGATTACTTTGTGTCTTCTCCATGCTAAGGCGTAGATTACATAGTGTCTCCTCTATACTACGGCCTAGGTTACATAGTGTCTTCTCCATATAATGGCCTAGATTACATAGTGTCTTCTCTATACCACGGCCTAGATTACATGGTGTCTTCTCTATACCACGGCCTAGATTACAGTGTCTTCTCTATACTACGGCCTAGATTACATAGTGTCTTCTCTATACCACGGCCTAGATTACATGGTGTCTTCTCTATACCACGGCCTAGATTACAAAGTGTCTTCTCTATACTACGGCCTAGATTACATAGTGTCTTCTCCATGCTACGGCATAGATTACATAGTGTCTCCTCTATACTACGGCCTAGGTTACATAGTGTCTTCTCCATATCATGGCCTAGATTACATAGTGTCTTCTCTATACTATGGTCTAGGTTACATAGTGTCTTCTCCATATCATGGCCTAGATTACATAGTGTCTTCTCCATGCTACGACCTAAGTTACATAGTGTCTCCTCTATACTACGGCCTAGATTACATACTGTCTTCTCTATAAAACGGCCTAGATTACATAGTGTCTTCTCCATACTACGGCCTAAATTACATTGTGTTTTCTCCATACTACGGCCTAGATTACATAGTGTATTCCCCATACCACAGTCTAGATTACATAGTGTCTTCTCCATACCACAGTCTAGATTACATAGTGTCTTCCCCATACCACAGTCTAGATTACATAGTGTCTTCTCCATACCACAGTCTAGATTACATAGTGTCTTCTCCATACCACAGTCTAGATTACATAGTGTCTTCTCCATACCACAGTCTAGATTACATAGTGTCTTCTCCATACCACAGTCTAGATTACATAGTGTCTTCTCCATACTACAGCCTAGATTACATAGTGTCTTCTCCATACCACAGTCTAGATTACATAGTGTCTTCTCCATCCAACAACCTACATTACATAGTGTCTTCTCCATATCACAGTCTACATAATGTCTTCTCCATTTCATGGCCTAGATTAAATTTAGACATCCAGATGTCAAAGTCAGGGTATACTGTATGGCCCTAAATACAATGTAGGCTACTGCAAATATGTTTATCTTTTTATGCCACATTCTTCATGGGCCCACTGGAATACTAATGGAAGAAATCATGATCCCCCTTGGTAACTGGCTTGTTGTAACCATAGAGGACCCATGAGAGGACAAATGCATTTGTATTCATATGAGAACAGTATGTTGCTTTATATTTTTTCTTGGGGTCTGACATTTTCTTTAATCTGTCATCATTATGGACAGGAGCAATAAAGTAAATGACATAAGAAGCCAATGATAGATATTTAGCACGTGGGAAAAATCTCTGAACCACAACCTCTTCTCATGGGGAAAGCAGGGAACTCTAGAGTTATTGGAGAGGCTGTACTTTATGAATAAGTAAAGCAGTCCTGCCATTACCACTATAAGGGTGGATTCACAGCGAATTTTCACACTGCAGTTTTGAGTGAAATCATACTTGGTACTCTTATGGCCTATGGCTTTGCATTTTTGCAGCAGATTTTCATTCAGTTATGAGAATGTAGTTGCTGCCCTTTAATGTAATTAGCTGCCAGGTCTTAAAGAGATCATACTTACCTGTCTGCGCTCCTGCCTGCTTCTCTGACTCCTGGGTCACTGACGGCCCACTCAGCCAATCAGTGGCTGTGGCGAGACTGATTGGCTGAGCAAGCCGTCAGTGGCCCAGAAGCCAGAGAAGCAGGCGGGAGCGTGGACAGGTAAGTATGATCTATTTAAGACCTGTCAGCAAATTTGTTTAAAAGGCAATGACTAAATTCTTGCATCAGAATAAAAATCCAATGCCGGAATGCAGAGCCATAGGCCATAACAGTACAGAATATTAGAGAGGATCTCATTGCGAAACTTACATTGTGAAGATCTGTTGTGAACTCGTTATGTGTGAATCTATCCTTAATATATGAATATATTTTACAAAAATATTTTGCTTAACATTTTGAATTTGTAACATTCTTTTTCTAGAAATTTTGACCATGAAAATGGAATTGAAAACAGCAAAAGAGTTGAGATGGACAGCTTAGATATTGATATTAAGACTACAGTGGCGGAAATAATGGAAGGGTATGTAAAGTAAGAATTTTTAATGACAAGCGGTACTCTTTGTATCTGGGATTAATGGATTTTGTGTGATATGTTGCTAAGCAGGGAGGAAATTCTCAAGGAGAAGAGTGAACTTGTCCAGCTCAATCCTAGCAAGGCACCTGATGGAAACTTTGATCTCCCAGAAGCAGAAGTTATTAAGGAGAAGCCAAGACCATTATGGATGCGTCGCTGGAAACAGTTCTGGAGCGCCCCTGTGACTGCGTTCTTTGGCAATGTCATCATGTATTTTACCTTCCTCTTCTTGTTCTCTTATGTGCTCCTCCTGGACTTTAAAGCACCTCCTCCAGATGGTCCTGCCACTTCAGAGTATATCCTGTACTTTTGGGTTTTCACAATGGTTTGTGAAGAAATACGACAAAGTTTTTTTGTGGGATCCATGCCTGTAGCACAGAAGGTCAAGCAATACTTACAGGATTCCTGGAACCATGTTGACATTACAGCCTTGCTGCTTTTCATCATCGGAGTCATCTGCAGGTACTGATTTCATGCAATTGACCATGGTGTGTAATAGAACATTTCCCTCCAATAACCATAACATGTTTTATATAGAGCATGCTTGAGTCCGATAGTTTTTTTTCCTGGACTCCCTAGTGTTCCATCCAACTTCTTCAGCCACCGGTAATCAAATTCATGCTCAAGTTGCGCTCATCTCTAATTGTACCACATGTACCTGTCATTGCAATGTTAAAAAACTGTTTTATTTTTAGTACGGTTTTTATCATAACTATAGAATTTGATATCCAGTTGTCTGTCAATAGCAGATATTGAAGAAAAGAAGGATCTTTAAGGCTTTCAGGGCAATGTGCCTATGGTTCCCTGGATGTTAACAGCTTCATACAGTATGCAATTGTGCACTAGTGGCACTATGGATCTCATAGCATTACTAGAAATAGAGTCATAGTCATATTACTTGTATTAAAGGCATATTGCAATCTAAGAAAATTAGGGCATATCGCTAGGATATGCTCCAGGCAGAAGTATGAGGATCTGTAGCACTGCTTTTCCCTGTATAGTGGGGCCCCAGCTATGTAAGGAAAATAGACGCATTCACTTCTCTTACTGCTCAACCAAAACTGTCAAAATAATATAAAAATATATTTATATACTTATCTATATTTCCATGTATAGAATGATGGACACCTCTTATGAGTCGGGACGGACCATCCTGTGTTTTGACTTCATGGTTTTCACTCTTCGACTTATTCACATTTTTGCAGTCAACAAACAGTTGGGGCCCAAAATAATTATTGTCCAAAAGATGGTAAGTGCAAACTTATAATTAGATATATACACAAAGGTTCACAGAAGAGGGACCTAATAACCCAAATTTGTAATATAGCCTACTAATTAATTGTGGCTATGGGTGTCACTCTTACTCAAATACCAGAAAAACCCACCATAAAGATGAATACAAAAAGAGCCATGGGCATAAATTCTGAAGCACTGCAAAATTTATTTATCACAGTTATGTTAATAACATAATAGAAATTTCATATAAAATATCACTAAAACGTATTTAAAAACAACCAGGTACCATATATGTAAAAAATAGACCACAGCATAGGATAGATGGGTGAAAAAAGTTTTTTAAAATGAACTACAAAAATGTGTCCTGTCTCAGAGTAACCCGCTATTCTAGCAATCGTATGGCATAAGACAAAACACAAATAATCATGAACCGTATTGTCACTCACCCATCAATCCTATGTAGGTCACAAACGTCCCTACGTACGTTTCACCACACCGGGCTTCTTCAGGGAACTCTGAGAGTTCCCTGAAGAAGCCCGGTGTGGTGAAACGTACGTAGGGACGTTTGTGACCTACATAGGATTGATGGGTGAGTGACAATACGGTTCATGATTATTTGTGTTTTGTCTTATGCCATACGATTGCTAGAATAGCGGGTTACTCTGAGACAGGACACATTTTTGTAGTTCATTTTAAAAAACTTTTTTCACCCATCTATCCTATGCTGTGGTCTATTTTTTACATATATGGTACCTGGTTGTTTTTAAATACGTTTTAGTGATATTTTATATGAAATTTCTATTATGTTATTAACATAACTGTGATAAATAAATTTTGCAGTGCTTCAGAATTTATGCCCATGGCTCTTTTTGTATTCAAACTTATAATTAGGTAACAAAATGGTAACAAATTGACTTGTGTTTATGTTTTTAGAATTATATTTTTCTAACCAACAATGTAAATATGACTTCGCCTCCTTCACAGATGAAAGATGTCTTCTTCTTCCTGTTTTTCCTCGGTGTCTGGCTAATCGCCTATGGAGTTGCTACAGAAGGTCTCTTGCACCCCAATGATACTCGGCTGGGGTGGATATTCCGACGTGTGTTCTACAGGCCTTACCTGCAAATCTTTGGTCAGATTGAGCTGGATAAGATTGATGGTAAGAGACAAATATGTGACCCGTAAAGCTTTATAAATAGAGAAAGCAACCACCACAGATGTAACCTCCTAGGTTATACACGTCTGTTAATGTCTTCTCTGATCTTATTCGTTCTCATGATCGTTTATACAATATATACATTTCTGTACATTGCCTAAATGAAAAAAATAACGGACACTAAAAAAATGCAGTTTTTTGATCCAATTCCAAATCCAAAAAAAACATAAACAGAACAAATATCAAAAACTTCCTTCTACCCAAAGATGGTACGGATTAAAACTACAGATCACAGCATAAAAAAAATTGACTGTAGATGAAAAATGTAAAAACGTTATAAAGGCAGAGAATAGGGCAGTCTAGACCGTTATTACTTTATTTTTTAAAGGTTTTAATTTTTTTACACATATTTTGGCCATCGCTGTAATGACACTGACCTGAGGAATACTGTTAAATGCAAAAATAAAAACAAAAAAACCCAACAGTTTCTAAATGTCTTTTTTTTTTTATTTTACTCCACAAATATTTTTTATATAGTAAAATAATGGTGTCATTACATAGAACAATTGGTCCTGCAAAATACAAGCCCCATATGGTGGATACAAAAAAGAGCGATGGCTCTTGGGGTCTGTCCCTCTCTAGCTCCAACCAGCAAGTGACACAAATCTGAAATCCCTTCTTTGTATACTCAGGAGGTGACATAGTTTAGCCAGCCCATCACAGTTAGAGTTTTTATTAAGTCCTGCCTATTCCTTATGCCTATCCCTCTCCCTGCATGTTTATTGGCTGGGAAAAAAGCGCCGGGAGGACAAATCAAAATTTTTACTGCGTTGTCGTTCGAATATTCGAACGCTATAGCGTGAATAGCATACTATTCGATCGAATAGCTATTAGATCGAATACTATTCGCTCATCACTAATGAGCAGCTTTAACCCTAGTGATTATACCCTGTAGGCAAACCATGGTATAGGTCCTAGAGTGTACTGTACCTAAGATGTATTTCAAACTGACCCTTAAAAATCCAGAAGACTACTGTAGTACTTAGTATACCCACCAGGGGGTGATCCTCGAACAAGAGTTCAAATATGCTGAGATGTGGGAAGGCTGTGTCATGAAGTTTGAGCCACTGTATCGATGAATTGAAAAGTTTGTGCACTATGGTTGATAACTAGTTTAAATTAAAGGACAAGTCCGGCGAAAATTATTTTTTTATATGTTATTACTTATGGAAAGTTATACAATTTTCTAATGTACATTAATTATGGGAAATGCTCATATGCTGCTATTTCCCTTAATTTAGTGTATCAGAAAGTGTTAGAATTATCTCTGAAGCAGTGACGTCACGACCAACGGTGTAATTCCTATGGAGTGTCCAGCAGGGGGGCGCTCTATATATAGAAGTCAATGAGTACCATTGACTTCTATATATAGTGCGCCCCTGCTGGACACTCCATAGGAATTACAGTGTATGTAATGTAATGTAATGTAATGCACTGTACTGTTGTGACTTTATGAATACATTTATGGAATACTTTGGGGAGCAAGTGTCCTTGCTCCCCAAAGTATCCCATAAATGTATTCAATGAATACATTTGCAGGGCACCGAGCAGGGAGGGAGAGAGGTGCCATCTACCTCCCCCCCCCTTGCTCGGTGCTGGGAACATATACAAAGCACTACTCCCCCATTATCTGCAGATAATGGGGGAGTAGTACCTTTTGCTATCCCTATCACCGCCCGCGCCGCCGCCGCTCACACAGGGGCTGCTATTCATGCCCCCCGCCGCTCCCCCTCCTCCTCCTCCCGGCATCAAACTTACGATCGCGCTGCTGATTCCCCGCCGCCCGCGCCGCTCCTAACTACCCGCCCGCTCGCTCGCCCGCCCCGTTCCTGGCCGCCGCTCTCTGCTCATGCCGGCCGC
The DNA here is from genome assembly GCF_027789765.1 of Dendropsophus ebraccatus. NCBI lineage: Eukaryota > Metazoa > Chordata > Amphibia > Anura > Hylidae > Dendropsophus > Dendropsophus ebraccatus. The sequence continues at coordinate 69,121,329 of NC_091465.1, forward strand.
GTCAGCCCACCCCCACCCCGGCCGGGGACACCAGGAAGCGCCGTGCTCCCGGCCAGGGTGGGGGTGGGCTGACGCGGCCGGCATGAGCAGAGAGCGGCGGCCAGGAACGGGGCGGGCGGGCGAGCGGGTAGTTAGCGGGCGGCGGGGAATCAGCGGCGCGATGAATAGCAGCCCCTGTGTGAGCGGCGGCGGCGCGGGCGGTGATAGGGATAGCACAGGAACTACTCCCCCATTATCTGCAGATAATGGGGGAGTAGTACTTTGTATATGTTCCCAGCACCGAGCAGGGAGGGGGGAGGTAGATGGCACCTCTCTCCCTCCCTGCTCGGTGCCCTGCAAATGTATTCATTGAATACATTTATGGGATACTTTGGGGAGCAAGGACACTTGCTCCCCAAAGTATTCCATAAATGTATTCATAAAGTCACAACAGTACAGTGCATTACATTACATTACATACACTGTAATTCCTATGGAGTGTCCAGCAGGGGCGCACTATATATAGAAGTCAATGGTACTCATTGACTTCTATATATAGAGCGCCCCCTGCTGGACACTCCATAGGAATTACACCGTTGGTCGTGACGTCACTGCTTCAGAGATAATTCTAACACTTCCTGATACACTAAATTAAGGGAAATAGCAGCATATGAGCATTTCCCATAATTAATGTACATTAGAAAATTGTATAACTTTCCATAAGTAATAACATATAAAAAAATAATTTTCGCCGGACTTGTCCTTTAAAGTGTTTTTTTTTTCCCTCCACCCCACGGCAGAGGGAGGGGGAGGGTTGGGTTTTAAATTGTATTATATACTGTATGTGTTGTGGAATTGAAATGTTTATGATGTGCACTGGTTAAATATGGAAAATAATGAAATGTCTATTATGAAAAAAAAAACAAAAAAAGAGTTCAAGTATGCTGAATAATCAGTACTATGACCATGTAGAACTAATCATTCATATGAAATCATTTTGTCTGCTTTACTTCATAGCTGGAAAACTGGGCAATGAATCCTGCTCGGATGACCCAGACATCATCATGAGTGGACAACTACCTCCATGTGTCAACACATTTGCCAACTGGCTGGTCATTTTCCTACTTGTTGTCTTCTTGCTTGTTGCAAATATCCTCCTTCTGAACCTGCTGATCGCCATGTTCAGGTAAGTAGTGACAAGAAACTAACATTATGTATAGATCCTTGAAAAACTGTAAATCCTCCTTATGAGCTTCCTTCATAAAGGGGTACTCCACTAAAAAAAAAACATTTACCCACATTTCTATTCCTTTCCCCTACATATACAGTACATTACATATACTCACATAGGGATGCTTAAAGGGGTTATCCAGCGCTACAAAAACATGGCCACTTATTCCCCTACTGTTGTCTCCAGTTCAGGTGCAGTTTGCAATTAAGCTCCATTTACTTCAATGGAACTGAGTTTCAAAACCCCACCCACACTGGGGACAACAGTAGGGGGAAAGTGGCCATGTTTTTGTAGCACTGGATAACCCCTTTAATCTGTTCTGCTGTTTTTAGCCACTTTTCTGCTCTCAGCTGCTGCCCAAGAAGTTCTGTAGTTTCTCTTTTTTCTATTACTGTTGACCCCCTCTTATCTCTAGCTGTCACCATTTTGTGTCCTCTCTTCTCTAGCTGCCGCCATTTTGTGTCCCCTCTTATCTCTAGCTGCCTCCATTTTGTGTCAGCCTGTCAGTGTGCAGCCATTTTGTGTCAGCCTGTCAGTGTGCAGTCACTGCTCTGGGCTGGGAATTGTCTGTCCTGGCTTGTAAACCATCCCCCTTCCTCATGGCTAATTTGACCTCTCACTTCTGATTAGCCTGTTAGTCACATGGTGCTTGCCGGCCAATAACCAGGCAGGCTGGGATACTGGTCACATGCTCATGCTGACCTCATGTTGTACTAAAGGGAATCTCTCATCTATGGATCTCAGTAATGGCTGTGCACCTTCTCAGCTATAATATACTGCTGTTTCCTCACACAGGGAAGTCCTCTACTTTCCCATGGGCCAGTGGAATTCCCTACCATATATTTGTCTATTACTGACTGTTATTTGCACAACTCCTTGCTACCTGGGAAAGCTGGGTGCTTGTATGTGTCACTCAGGCTGAAGGACAGAGGTTTATATGTTATTCCTGCACAGGCTTCATGTGATCTCATAAGGCTAGGTTCACACCGTGTTTTTGCAATCCGTTTTTTTTCATCCGTTTTTTGCAAAAAATGGATGAAAAAAATGGATGCATTTGTGTGCATCCGTTTTTCCATTGTAAAAAAAAACGGATCAAAATGGATCCCTTTTTTTTGACGGACACAAAAACGTAGCTGACACTATTTTTGTGTCCGTTAAAAAAAACGTATCCGTTTTGTTCCGTTTTTTTTTTTTTACAATGGAAGTCAATGGAAAAACGGATGCACACAAATGCATCCGTTTTTTCATCATTTTTTTTTGCAAAAAATGGATGAAAAAAACGGATTGCAAAAACACAGTGTGAACCCAGCCTAACAATATGGGTGCTGAACGGGTGTGAGGGGGAGAGGTTTATAGGGTGAGATATACTATACAGAGCAGAAAATGGAGAGACAGAATGGGGAGGGTGAAGTGTGAGAGAGGAAAAGAGACAGAGAGGGCCCTATTACACAGAATGATTATCGTGCGTCAGATCGTTATATCGTTCGAATTTAAACGATAATCGTTTTGTGTAATTGCAGACAAAATTATTGTTAATCGTTCGCTGTAATTCCACATTCATTTGCTCAAGTTCCGCATTTTTTCACAAATCGTAAAGTGTAATTGCACAATGCCCATTGTTTTGCTGGGATCAGAAGGAATAAACGATCATAGTAACGATCGCAGTAACGATCGTATCTAATGATTATCGTTCTGTGTAATATGGTGAACGATTTCAGGTTAACGATAAACAATCTAATTTCTGATCGTTTATCGTTAGTCATTAATAGTTAAAAATCGCTCAGTGTAATAGGACCCTAAGGTGTTAGTCCACAATGTACATCACTCTGCTCTCCTAGGTGCAGACACAACTCATGCTAATTCTGCTGGCCTTTTCTCTCCTTCTAATAGCTATACCTTCTCCAAAGTGCAAGGTAACAGTGATATATACTGGAAATTTCAGCGATACAACCTGATAGTTGAATATCACAACCGTCCAGCGCTGGCCCCACCCTTCATCATCATCAGCCATGTTCACACCTTTATCAAACGCAAGATCCGCAAGGTTGAGTCTCAGAAGATAAGACATTTCAGTAAGTGTCCGCTAAGAAATAACAATTTGTATTCTTCTTTTTGGATTTTTTTTTTCTATAATCCAAACTAGACTGGGCCTCATTATATTATAACCCGGGCCCATGGCTGAATTCTTGTTGTTGCTGACAATGATACTTTTAAATTTCTAGTGTTGGAGCTGAAGGAGCCTTTGGACAGCAGGATGCTCACATGGGAAGCTGTTCAAAAGGAGAATTACTTGGTGAATAAAACTAAGCATAAGAGGGACAGCGACACAGAGCGCCTGAGGCGCACATCCCAAAAGTAAGTGATCTGTACGCTTTCAAAAATAACATCAGATGGTTTTAAAGAGTTACATAGATCTGTATTTTACTTCTATTTTAAAATCTCCAGTCTTCACATACTTATCAGCTGCTGTATGTCCTGCAGGAAGGGGTGGAAATTACAAATCTATATAACTTTCTGAAACCAGAAAGGAACAGTCCAAATTGATAAATCGGTGCGAACAGTCCACTCTCCTGCAAGTCTCTCTTGCAAAGCACCAGAGTTATCATTAGGTCACACCATGTTGACGGGTCTGCTATAGTCTTAAAGGGAAATGTATCTATAGTTTTAATCAAATATTCTAAACATTTTTAAAAAAATGTTGGTGTTCTCATTTTCCATTTTATTATCTATATAATGAAATAATTCTAAAATCTTTCAGTTTTCAGTCTGGTCACTAGACTTAATATTAAAGTTTTTTTTTCCATTGTATTATTACTTGTTCCCTATCCTGTGAAGCATGAAATAGTGGGGATTCGACTTCTGAGTCCCCCGGGGATCTCTAGCACAGCACATGCAGTACCCAACATGGCCATTGGTGGCAGCATAGAGACTGTGTTGTCCATTACTGCTGCTTCTCAATGTATAAATGTTAAAAAAATATTTAACATTTTCTTTAATAAAGTTATATTCCAAAGTTATATAACTTTATGAGAGAAATGTAAAAAAAAAATATATTTGCTGGAATATCCCTTTAAGATATACACATTTTCAGTTTCTTTCTCTCATACCTTTCTTACTTCCCTTAGGGTTGACACTGCATTGAAGCAACTCGGTGAGATCAAAGAACATGATAGAAGATTGAAAGCGCTGGAAATGGAGGTATATGTGGTTATGGTGACATGATTAGACCCCAAAGCAGAGAATAGAGATTAGATTAGTGTTGGTAGAATTAGAATTGTGAAATTGGCTGACCATCATTTGTATGGCGGCTTTCTGATTCTTTACCAGTGGTGGATATCAGGAAAAAGAAGGGATTTTTAAAATGCTTCATCCTTTCATATTTTCAAATTGGGTTATAAACCACTGTCAGCCGTTCTGTCTCTTCTTCCCGTCTTGAATACATGCATGCTCAGTAGTGATGAGCGAATAGTGAAATATTCGAATATTTGAACGAATATCTCCCGAATATTCGAATATGCGATCCCATTAAAGTCAATGGGAAAAAGTATTCGATTATTGAAAAAACATCTATTCGACCACTTGGAGGTAAAAACCGGAAGCTGGGGGATTTGAACGCTTATCGAATATTTATCGAATATTCGGCGAACTATTCGATAATATTCGATAGATCGAATACCTTACTATTCGATCGAATATCTGTTTGATCGAACAGTATTCGCTCATCACTAATGCTCATCCAAGCTGAACATGAATATGCGTGAGGATTGAGAGTCAGTAGAATGAGCTGAAATATATGTTAACAGCAACAGAATCCTCCACTCCACAACTGGGTCCAATGGGCACAGGACCAAGTTAAAAAAACAAGGCAAAATAAAGTACTAAAAATTTATTAAAAAATGACACAATGCATTTCAGGATCGCACCAATCCCTTTCTCAAGTGTCTGACCTGATATACATATACAATCGGGCCCATCAATCTTTCCAATCAACTGGTGTAAAAAAAAATGCCAGAGATTTGTAATTTACTTCTATTAAAAAATCTCAAGTCTTCCAGTACTTATCAGCTGTTGTATATCCTGCAGGAAGTGGTGGTATATTCTTTCCAGTCTGACACAGTGCTCTCTGCTTCCAACTTTGTCCGTGACAGGAACTGTCCAGAGTAGTAGCAAATCCCCATAGAAAAACTGTACTGTTCTCCATACTGGAAAGAATACACCACTTCCTGCAGGACATACAGCAGCTGGAAGTACTGGAAGGCTTGAGAATTTTTAAATAGAAGTAAATTACAAATCTCTGGCACTTTTTGGCACCAGTTAATTTAGGAGGGGGGAAAATTATGAACAATCCCTTTAATAAAACCCTATGTGAGCCTTTTTCCTTACAGTATGTGAATCCTAGTATCTGGAAGGTGACCTTAGGCTGAGAGTAGAATGAAGCTTGGCACGGAGCAGTAAATGTTAATGTATGCCAGGCCTCTCCTGTTACTCCATACAAAAGTGCTGGAACTTTCCAGCCAAAATTCTGGGTTCATTCGAGGAAACTATTGACATGATAGGGAGATAGGAAAGCCTCATTTGTTTATATTACCGTAACCCTTTAGGGCACATTACCATCGGGTCACCGGTAGAGAAGTGCAAGGGCCGGTGCTAGGTCATACATGTGTTTCTATTAACAATAAGTTACATGAATGGAGGCATCATGAGAATTCTTTATTTCAGGTGGAATACTGTAGTAAAGCACTTTCCTGGATAGTGGAGGCCCTCCAAAATAGCAGCACAGTGAGCACTGACAAACCACCTCCTGTGCATAAGTAAGGTAAGTGGCAAACATGGGGCCTGATCATTATTAAAGTATTTTTTTTAAATATGTAAAAAAGTGAACAGAACATAGCATGTGGCTATGAGGCCTTTGGAATAGAGAACTGAGATCTGGTTAATTCTATCCCCTTTCCTACTGAATACATGTTAAATGCAACTTAGAGAGAAAGATATTTATATAAAAAAAAAAATATATATATATATACACATATATATATATATATATATATATATATATATATATATATATATATATATATATATATGTTTGTGTGTGTATTAATGTATTTGACACCACTTGAACCTATGCCCAGGATATCCCCAGAATAAATCTCACCTCTAATGAGAGAAATAATAGTATGTCAGTATAATATACCTATTGATATTGGATTAGTTAATAATTATTTATCATATAAAATATTATACTCATATATTATTTATATGTATTATTATATGTTTATGATTCCAATAAAGAGCCTTCTGTATATTTTACAGTTTACATTATAATTGCATTTTATATGTATAAACAGGAGTTGGCCACATTTAGGGTAGTAGACTTTGGTCATACAACGGGGATACGAAGCACTTAAAGCGTAACTGTCATTTCAGGGTCATTTTTCTGAAAACATTAAATATCAACAGTACAAGCGATTTTAAGAAACTCTGTAATAGATTTTATGTACTAAAAGAGTTTCCTTCTGTAGTGAAAAAGCAATCTCCCAGCCTCCCCCCTCCCTTCAGATGAAGCAGGATTTCTGTCTCCATTATGTGGCTATGGAGAGGGGAGGGGCTGTTAGGAGTGACTGAGCACGGAGGATTTCTGCACAGCACAACACCCTGAAATCTTCTCTCAGTAAGTTCATAGATAAGCACTGACCTTTCTGACACCTGAATTTAGCGTTTTAGGTGGCCAGACAGTCTAGAAACAGCTGACCTTCATGTCACCTCTTCCTGCTCCCTCATCTCCCTCAGCCCCTCCCCCCTTCATAGGCTTACAATGGAGAGAGCAGAACCCGTCTTCACTGGCTTCTCTGTAATGAAGACGTGTTTGCCTGATAATGCACAGATAAGAAGTCAGGGGGGGGGGAGGCTGGGAGATTGCTTCTTGAGTACAGAAGGAGGCTTTTTTGGCTGATGAAACCTATTACAGAGTTTCTTAAAATCGCTTATACTACTGATTTCTGCAATAAAAAAACATGACAGTTACGCTTTAAGGATTTTGCAATTTTTCCCTCCTACAAAGAATAGAGAGGTCCGTAATTTTTATCGTAGGTACACTTCACCTGCCGGATTTTGCATGGAGCCCCAGACCAAAGAAGACTGAGAGACATCTTGTGTTTCTTCCAATTTCTAATAATTGCGCCAACAGTCATCTTCTCACCAAGCTGCTTGCCTATTGTTCTGTAGCCCATCTTAGCCTTGTGCAGGTCTGCAGTTTTTCCTTTGGTTTCGTTAGACAGCTCTTTGGTCTTGGCCATGGTGGAGAGGTTGGAGTGTGATTGATTGTGTGAACAGGTTTTTTTTTTATACAGGTAACGAGTTTGAACAGGTGCAATTAATATATGTAATGAGTGCAGAGTATTAGGAGCTTCTTACCGAAAAACTAGCAGGTCTGTGAGAGCCAGATTTCTTGCTGGTTAGTAGGTGGTCAAATACTTATTTCATACAATAAAATTCAAATTACGTATTTTCCGGTGTATAAGATGACTTTTTAACCCCGAAAAATCTTTTCAAAAGTTGGGCGTCGTCTTATACGCTGAAAATAGGGAAGCTCAAGAATGTCCGCATCCCCACCATATGGGGCGACCACTATAAAAAAAAATAAACAGTTAACTCACTTGTCACCCGTTCCCAGCAGCTGCGCGTCTCCCGTCCTGTCCCTGGCGCAGGCAGTGTGACGCGCATTGTCTACGCCAAAGGTCCCGGGCAGCCGAGTGTCTCATCCGGAAGTCCCCGAAGCCTCTGTCATTCTCCCGAAGCTCCTCTGGCAGCCAAGCCATGAGACATCCGGCTGCCCGGGAGAGCTTTGGGTACAGTGCGCTTCACACTGCCTGCATCGGGAACGGGACAGAAGACAAGCAGCTGCTGGGAGTGAGTTTTTTTCTTTTACTGCAGTTGACCTCTGCCTTACTGCAGCAGGGCTCCAGCGAGTAAACCCTGCTGCGGTTAGGCAGGGGTTAACATTTTCCAACATATAAGGCGAACCCCTGACAATCTTCTTGAAAGTCAGGGGTCATATTATACGCTCAGTCGCCTTATACGCCGGAAAATACGGTAAGAATTTTAAAAACAAAACAATGGGATTTTCTGGATTTTTTTTTTTCATGGATTCTTTTTCTCACAGGTGAAGTGTACCTATGATAAAAACTAAAGACCTCTCTATTCATTGTAGGTGGGAAAGCTTGCAAATAAGGCAGTGTATGAAATACTTATATTTTCCACTGTATATAGTATAAAATAACCAGCCGTATATGTGAATATATCCATTCTCTTTGCCAGTTTACAAACCTACACAGTCATCAAAAAGTCAGTGTAGGAGGGGAGGAGGGAGATGCAGCTGCAGTCTCCCGCAGTGTATGTTTTGTAAAAAAACAAATCTAAATGACAAATTTATCAATAAAAATTTTTCCTAACATTATTTTTTTTTGTTCCTATTCTAGGTGGAAAGAGATTTCATTCTGTGGAACAGTTTGTATTGTTTACTGCCAATTTCATGGACAACACCACTACCTGCCTTGTGTCCTACACTTTACAATGAGTCTGGTTGTGCTCAGCCATAAAGGAGTGATCTTTTTAAGCTCCCATTTTTACTTTTGTTTTATCCGTTCTCCTTGACCCCATTCCTCTCATACTCAGTACACGCTGTTATGAGTTAGCTATTCAAGTGCAATGTGTAAATATGATGAATGAAATTTGTACTAAGCGAGTTGATTGACCTAAATATTTTATCCATTGGTTAACATTGAGAGTGTAGCTTTTTATAGGATGAACCCTTAGGACAGGGGTAGGGAACCTTGGCTCTCCAGCTGTTGCAAAACTACAACTCCCATTGTGGCTGTCCAGGCATGATGGGAGTTGTAGTTTTGCTACAGCTGTAGAGCCAAGGTTCCCTACCCCTGCCTTAGGATATGTTCTGAGGTTACAGCTACTGCATGTGGATAAACACATGTATTGATGTATATTGCTGTTTAATGGTCATCTGACTACATTTGGACCATTTCCCATACATATATCTTAATTTGGCCCAAAAGTGTGGGGTGGGGCATTTTTGATTCCTGACAGATATCTACGCAGTGTGGACCCAGCCTAATACCACAGCTATATCGAGATTGTTTGGCTATTGGCCTCCATCAGACCTCTCTGACACTGGCTGAGATACTGTAGTAAATGCTATATTAGGTCAGTTTCATAGGGTCACATAATTCGGCTAAAACAAACAGACAATAACCCCACTGTGTATTTCATTTTAGTAGGATGGTGTATTTTGACTGTAATAGAGAGAGGTTACATTGCAGCTGTGGTGTGATTGTGTGAAACTCAGTTCTAGGTTGGTTTCACGCGAGTGTAATATGGTTAGCAGTTAGGCTGGGAATTACAGCTTTAAAACAGACACAAACACAGCCGTATTATACCTTATTATACATTATGTAAATACAGCTTTAGGCTATGTTCACACTACGTATGAGACCAGCCGTTCCGTGACCCAGCCGAGTCACGGAACGGCCGGTCTCTGCCCGGATCATCCCGGCTGGTACTTAAGTACCGGCTGGATGATCTTTCCGGCCGCAGGGTTCTGATGCGGGCGAATCAGCACACATCAGAACGTCCCTCAGCACACAATGAAGCAAGCGGCTGGAGCCGCTCGCTTCATTGTGCGAACTGACAGGGTTTCCTACGGCCGCAATTCATTTAATTGCGGCCGCAGAAAACTGACATGTCATGGAATCCTATAGCAGATAAGGCTATCTTCACAGGCGCATAAAGTACGGCCGTTGTTGCCGATGACAACAACGGCCGTACTTTTACGTAGTGTGAACATAGCCTTAGTTGGAGAATCCCTTAGTCTTGTTCCCTGATGTTATAAGTGTAGGAGAGCCATGTAACCTCTATAGAATGACTGGTTTCAGTGGTACTAAGTACTACTCCTTTATATTTATGAAGATATAGAAGAATGCTTATTGTGTGTTGTACATTCCTTTTTCTTAAAGAAAACTTGTGCATTTACAACAGGTCTCAAAAGTTCTCGATACAAATGTATATTTTTGGTGCCTTTTCCTTTTTTAAAATGCAGTTTTTGCAGTTTTTTTGTATAGTTTATTTGTTTACAGAACAATAAAGTTATTTTAGTGCCTTATATGACTGAAGTTGTAATTCCTGGGTAAAGACATAACTCATTTGTTAAAGATACAATTAGGAAATATAATTCCCACTTGCTTGATAACACCCCAATCATCAGAATTGCCGGCAAGTATGGTAAAGATAGAATACAGTGTCAGATATGGGTTCCCCGGCCCCAACATAACAGGATCTGTTTTACCATTTCAGCTTATCTTGGATTTTAAACATTTGTTTATTTCTAGTGTGTCAGATTTTCAATTTTGTCAGGTTTTGGATGATTTGGTTGGATTTATCTTTGTAAGGATTGGTTCCAACCGGGGAAAAGGCTTGATCCTGTGAGACTTCTCTGTTAGAGCGCACTTCCAATTGAATCTACTTCAGAGAAGGTTATATGATTAAGTTCCTTTCATCCTTGACATGTGACCCTTAGGAGTGTGAGTCTTTAAAGGTTTGACAGGGAAAATGACAGTGTATAGCTATGTTCATACAATGTCTGGCCTTCAAAAAACAAGTTTTCAAAAAGTTTTTCGATCGGCCGTCATTTCGGCACCAAAACACAGGCGTTTTAACTCATCATTTGCATAAAATGTTGCGTTTTGGCACCAAAATGACGGCCATCCCAAAAAAAAAAAAAAAACAGCCCTGAAATGGCTAAAAAAGATTTTGTATAAACATAGCCATACACTGTATTTTCCCTGTAAAACTACTAAACCCTGTCACTGTCAAATATTCTATTTTACTTTTTCATTTTTTAATTAATAAGAGGATTCATAGCTGGAACGCATTGATGATGACCAAATGAAACAGTTTGGAGCTTGGTAGGATAGAGCAATGTTAGTTGGGTAGCTACCATGGAGGCAGGGTAGGCAGCTGCTATGGGGCCTGTGCTGTGTCCTTCTGCTTAACCCCTTATGTACTGCAGTGTGTAAGTGACCCATACTTTACTTACATGCTGCAACACAAAAAAGAATTAACAAGCAAAAGACAATGATCTCTGCTTCACTGCGCTGATAACCCCTGACCTCTGTTCTCCCGCTGCTACAATCAAGTAGGAAAATGTGCAGAGCTCCATGCAATGGTCAGGGGTTATCAGTGCACCAGCAGAAAAGCAACGATCTCCTGGTCTTCTGAACTTTGGGTCACTTAAACACTACAGTACATAAGGGGTTAAGCAAAAGGTAGTCTGCTCCTGCACCTATGTATTTAACTCCTAATGGGCCCTTATAGTTAAAAACAATGGATTGACAGAGCAAGCAGCCATTTGCTCTCTGCTCTGCCAGTCACTCTTGTGGCTGCAGGAAGGATTCTGCCTCTGGCCACAAGTGATTATATTTTTTGGCCACATCACCAAGGAAGGGGGGTCTTTACAGTTTTTTGCTATGTGGCCCGTGAATCCAAGCTACTCCCCTGAACAATGTCCTGTGTTTTGGATAATATGGAGGTCAGAAGGTTAATATACTGCTCTAGGGCTGGGCGATCTGGGCCAAAATTAATATCGCGGTTAATCGCACATGTAGCCGCGGTAACAATAACTGAACAATAATTTTGACACGCCCTTTTTTGCAAACCACACCCACTTGCTATGAAAAACTGGCAATATCAAAAAACTAAAAAAGAACTCACTGAGCATGACTATACGGGCGGGGATAGGGGTGTATGACTATACAGGGGGGCGGACAGGGGTGTATGACTATACTGGGGGGGCGGGCAGGGGTGTATGACTATACTGGGGGGGCGGATAGGGGTGTATGACTATACAGGGGGGGAAGATAGGGGTGTATGACTATACGGGGGGGATAGGGGTGTATGACTATACAGGGGGGCGGACAGGGGTGTATGACTATACAGGGAGGGCGGACAGGGGTGTATGACTATACAGGGGGGCAGATAGGGGTGTATGACTATACAGGGGGGGCGGACAGGGGTGTATGACTATACAGGGGGGCGGACAGGGGTGTATGACTATATAGGGGGGCGGACAGGGGTGTATGACTATACAGGGGGGCAGATAGGGGTGTATGACTATACAGGGGGGCGGACAGGGGTGTATGACTATACAGGGGGGCGGAGAGGGGTGTATGACTATATAGGGGAGCGGACAGGGATGTATGACTATAAAGGGGGGCGGACAGGGGTGTATGACTATACAGGGGGGGCGGACAGGGGTGTATGACTATACAGGGGGGCGGACAGGGGTGTATGACTATATAGGGGGGCGGACAGGGGTGTATGACTATACAGGGGGGCAGATAGGGGTGTATGACTATACAGGGGGGCGGACAGGGGTGTATGACTATACAGGGGGGCGGAGAGGGGTGTATGACTATATAGGGGAGCGGACAGGGATGTATGACTATAAAGGGGGGCGGACAGGGGTGTATGACTATACAGGGGGGCGGATAGGGGTGTATGACTATACAGGGGGGGCGGACAGGGGTGTATGACTATACAGGGGGGGCAGATAGGAGTGTATGACTATACGGGGGGATAGGGGTGTATGACTATACAGGGGGGCGGACATGGGTGTATGACTATACAGGGGGGGCGGACAGGGGTGTATGACTATGCGGGGGGGGCAGATAGAGGTGTATGACTATACGGGGGGGATAGGGGTGCATGACTATACAGGGGGGATAGGGGTGTATGACTATACGGGGGGCGGACAGGGGTGTATGACTACGGGGGGGGGGGGCAAACAGGGGTGTATGACTATACAGGGGGGGATAGGGGTGTATGACTATACGGGGGGGCGGACAGGGGTGTATGACTATACGGGGGGGGCGGACAGGGGTGTATGACTATACGGGGGGGCGGATAGGGGTGTATGACTATACAGGGGGGGCAAACAGGGGTGTATGACTATACGGGGGGCGGACAGGGGTGTATGACTATACAGTGGGGGATAGGGGTGTATGACTATACGGGGGGGCGGACAGGGGTGCATGACTATACAGGGGGGGCAGATAGGGGTGTATGACTATACGGGGGGATAGGGGTGTATGATTTTATGGGGGGGATAGGGGTGTATGACTATACAGGGCGGGCCAGATAGGGGTGTATGACTATACGGGAGGGCGGACAGGGGTGTATGACTATACAGGGGGGGCAGACAGGGGTGTATGACTATACGGGGGGCGGACAGGGGTGTATGACTATACAGGGGGGCAGATAGGGGTGTATGACTATACTGGGGGATAGGGGTGTATGATTATATGGGGGGATAGGGGTGTATGACTATACAGGGGGGCAGATAGGGGTGTATGACTATATGGGAGGGCGGACAGGGGTGTATGACTATACGGGGGGCAGACAGGGGTGTATGACTATACGGGGGGGGCAGACAGGGGTGTATGACTATACGGGGGGGGCAGACAGGGGTGTATGACTATACAGGGGGGCGGACAGGGGTGTATGACTATACGGGGGGGGCGGACAGGGGTGTATGACTATACAGGGGGGGGATAGGGGTGTATGACTATACGGGGGGGATAGGGGTGTATGACTATACAGGGGGGCAGATAGGGGTGTATGACTATACGGGGGCGGACAGGGGTGTATGACTATATGGGGGGCGGACAGGGGTGTGTGATTATACAGGGGGGCAGATAGGGGTGTATGACTATACGGGGGGATAGGGGTGTATGACTATACGGGGGGATAGGGGTGTATGACTATACGGGGGGGGCGGACAGGAGTGTATGACTATACAGGGGGGGATAGGGGTGTATGAATATACAGGGGGGGCAGATAGGTGTGTATGACTATACGGAGGGGGCGGACAGGGGTGTATGACTATACAGGGGGGGCAGATAGGGGTGTATGACTATACGGGGGGATAGGGGTGTATGACTATACAGGGGGGGCAGATAGGGGTGTATGACTATACGGAGGGGGCGGACAGGGGTGTATGACTATACAGAGGGGGCGGACAGGGGTGTATGACTATACAGGGGGGGGCGGACAGGGGTGTATGACTATACAGGGGGGGCGGGTAGGGGTGTATGACTATAGCGGGGGGGACAGGGGTGTATGACTATAAAGGGGGGCGGACAGAGGTGTATGACTATGGGGGGGGTTGTATTACTATACAGGGAGGTGCATGCTGGGACCTGTAGTTCCCTCAGTAACAGTACAGGGCTGTAACATAGGAGGAATGAATGGGCTGCAGCCCATTTATTCCTCCTATGCTACACTCCTGTACTGTTACTTAGGGAAGTACAGGGTAGCCGCTCCCAAATGCTGCTCCTCCAGCCCTGACACGCCGGCGTCCCTGCACACACAGGAAAACGTGCAGTGTTTGCCGGCCGGGTGTGTGTGTGGGGGGGAGCCTCGGACGGGAGAGGTGGGGGGCCCTCGGACTGGACGGGACCGGTGGGGTGGGGGGGCCTCAGACGGGACCGGTGGCGGGCATCGGACGGGTGAGGTGAGGAGCCTCAGACGGTCCCGGACGGGTGAGGAGGGCGGGCGCTTGGACGGGATTTGCGGGGGGCGGGGCATTCTTACACTGCTGCTTCTCCACCACCTCCCGCTCTGATATTAGTGCCCCCGCGCGTGTGTGTGGGGGGCGCTCTCACAGGACGGGCGCAGGGAGGGGGCACTGACAGGGAGATAGAAAAAAAAAATACCACAGATATCGTCCTGGCTAAGTTGAGGTCGGTTAACCGACGCCAATGACAGTATCGGTATTTTTGCGGTATACCGCCCAGCCCTATCCTGCTCAGTCTTTTAAGAGTTAACTGTGTTCACCATTTCAAGTCTTAATTTTACAAAAAGATTTGGTTTCTAGTGGAAACTTGTGACCCTTGGAGCTTCACAGATATTCTACAATTCCCAACTGTGGGGTGCAGGCACAGTCGTAGCCACTTAAGAGGACTTTCAGATCCTGGAATGCAGTGAGGAACTTGCAGACTTAGTGAATAGAAAAATGCGATCCTCTAGACCAGGGGTGGGGATCCTTTTCCATGTTGAGGGCCTGTCGGGCATTAATAAAATCATTCGAGGGCCGCATAATGTGCGCGGCAGCTAGTAGCGTGGGTGCGCAGCACCCGGGGCAAGGCAAAGTATTGTTCCCCTAGTGCCCCTGCTATTGTAGTTAACCCTCTGTGATGCCCCTTTTACCTGATGTAAATCCTTAGTGATGCCCTGTAGCCAGAGTTAACCCCAAGTGATGCCCCTGGTAGCCTAGTTAACCCCCCAGTGATGCCCCTGGTAGCCTAGTTAACCCCCCCAGTCATGTCCCTGGTAGCCTAGTTAACCCCCCCAGTCATGTCCCTGGTAGCCTAGTTAACCCCCCCAGTCATGTCCCTGGTAGCCTAGTTGAACCCCCCCCCCCAGTCATGACCCTGGTAGCCTAGTTAACCCCCAGTGCCTGTCCCAAATAAAAACATCCCACTCACCTTTCCTCTGCTCCCACGCTGTCGAGGTCCTCTTCTCTCTCCTCTAGCCTGTGCCCATCTTCTCCTGCAAGCCCGCAGGGAAAGGAAGACGTGCGCCGCTCTGGTGGGGAAGGGGACGGCACAGACAGCATGCTCCTGTATCTGGGAGCCGTCACAGACATAGGAAGATGCTGTGTATGCCGGCTCCTGCCCCACCAGCGCGGCGCACATCACAGGGGAGCCGCGGGCCGCATAGGGAGGTCTCAGGGGCCGGATGCGGCCCGCGGGCTGGAGGTTCCCCACCGCTGCTCTAGACCAAATAACACCATGATATATCCTGGGTATCAGCAGTAACTGGTCTGAAGTCCAGTACAAGCCACACACACTCTACACACATCGGCTCTACCTACCCCTAGACTGAACTCCTCCTCTATTCTACAGGATATCCACCTCTCTTCTAAAGGGGATTGATTGAGTGAACTGGAACCTCCTACCTTCTAAGGCCTTTCCAGTCCTTACTCTCTAGGGCAGGGGTCCCCAAACTACGGCCCGCGGGCCACATGTGGCCCCCTGATGCTTTTCATCCGGCCCCCGCCGCACTTCCGGAAGGGGCACCTCTTTAATTGGAGGTCAGTGAGAGGAGCAAATTGATACCGCTCCAGTGCCAACAGCAGGTATCCTCCCCATAGGCGGATTATAATGAGAGCCACTGCATACACCAGGGGCTCCAACACCTAATGTGTGCTGGCAGCAGCCCGACCTCCCCTCCCCCCCCCCCCCCCAACCGCAGCAGTGCCCTGCATACAGACCAGCTGTGTATCTGAGCGGGCACCATGTTGTGCAGGAGACACATCCTCTGCCGCACTCCATAGCTCCTGTATCTGTGAGAGGACACTTCCCTCCCCTGCCGAGACGCTGGGAGGACGGCTCTTACCTCAGCCCTGCTCCTGGCTGCCTGCCAACTACAGCTGACAGCACTGCAGACATACCGAGGAGGCCAGGGGAAGCACAGCCAGAGCCTCAACAGAAGATCCAGTGCTGGGATTCATTAACCCCTCCAGGTACAGCAGCAGCAAAGCTGACAGGAGTTAACCCCAAAGCGACCACATGGGAATAGCAGCTGACCTCTTCTGCAGCCCTTCCCCCCCCCAGCAGGCAGGAACACAAGAGAGAAACCATAGGTGCCCATTACAGGGCTCAGCGTATACTCCTGGTTACTCTGATCTTCCCTGCTGCCCCAGCACCTGCAATCAGAGACCCGCACAGAGGAAAGGCAGAGGTGTAACGCCTGGAGTAGTGGATCCACTGGACCGTCACTAGCGATGGCACTAACCTCACCAGGGAGCGGAGTCTAAGGGGCCGCTGGTTTTCACCAGAGCCCGCCGCAAGGCGGGATGGACTTGCTGCGGCAGGCGACCCCCAGGTCGCTACCCCTGGTTTGGTTGCTAGTGACGGCAGGCGAGGCGTGGCAGGAGCAGTAGGCAGGAGATGGTGCTTGCAGAGGTCTGTAGGCGTAACCGCAGGTGACAGGCTGAACACAGGAGCAATAGTGTAACAGAGGAGCAGGAACGAGGACTAGGGACCAGGTAGCGGACAGGAATCAGGAACAAGGACTAGGGACCAGGTAGCGGACAGGAATCAGGAACAAGGACTAGGGACTAGGTAGCGGATAGGAATCAGGAACAAGGACTAGGGACCAGGTAGCGGACAGGAATCAGGAACAACAGGGAGCTGGGCCAAACGCTATGGGAAGCATGTAGAGGCTCCAACACCTGGGAGGGGGCAGGGTTGGAATTTATAGGAAGTGATAGTGCAACTTCCAATTAGGGGTGGACTGGCCCTTTAAATCTGAGATAGCCGGCACGCGCGCGCCCTAGGAGGCGGGGACGCGCGCGTCGGCCGGCACAGCGGGTGACAGGAGCGGGACGAGGTAAGGTGCCCCCTGGGGCCGAACTCGTAGCAGCGCCGGGTCCCTGCACATGGACCCCGGCAGCTGCATGGAGAGGTCGCGGCGGCGGCCCGGAGCACGGGACGCGGCCGTGACAGTACCCCCCCCCCCTTTGACCTCCCCCTCTTTCTTGCCTGCAGATGTAGGCAAATCAGTGATGAAGTCCATCCCTATGTGGCGAGGGGATGTGGATTTGCAGATGAAACCCTTCTGTAAGTTCTCCCGGATGTAGGAGGACATGGCCTCAGTCTCGGGTACTGAGAGAGGGTATACCCGACCTTGTGGAGGAGAAGTTCCAGGAAGGAGGTCTATGGGACAATCGTACGCCCGATGAGGTGGTAGAGAGTCCTACTCCGTGGCAGAGAAGGCATCAGGCAAGTCTTGGTATTCCGCCGGTAATCCGGATAGAGGCTTGGCGTAAGCAGGTGACCTCGTAGAGCACTTGGGTTGAGGGGACCTCAGACACCGATTTGGACAGTCCTGACCCCAGCTGAGAACCTCCCCAGTTCTCCAGTTCAGCTTAGGGGTATGTAATTGCAGCCAAGGAAGACCCAGCAGGATGTTGGAAGAGGAATGGCGCAAGACTTAGAAGGAGATCCTCTCCTGATGTAAGGCGCCCACCTGGAGGACTAGGGGTGCAGTCTGGCAGTGCACAGCTTTGGTAAGAATCTCGCCCATGACCGAAGAGATAGACCGGGGTTGGGCTAGATGGATCACGGGTAGCCGCCATCTTTGGACCAATGAAGCAGAAATGAAACTTCCAGCAGCGCCAGAGTCGATGAGGGCAGTAGTCTGGAGAACTTGCCCAGAGGGTGTCTGGATGGAGACTGGCATAGTCAACCTTGGAGAGGTGGCATTCACACCTAGGGAGGCCTCTCCCACCGGACCTAGGTGCGAGCGTTTCCCGGACGCTGAGGACGTTGGGGACATCTCTGCCGATAGTGATCAGCGCCACCGCAATAGAGGCAGAGATTCAGCTCCAGTCGACAGGCCCTCTCATCAGTCGTCAGGCGAGTTCATTCCACCTGCATAGGAACTTCTGGAGACGGCTGGGGCATAGGAGCAACGGAATTCTGGAACACCGGTGCCAGCCGGGGATGGCGACGGGGCAGGCTCAGACGCCCTTCTTGCCGGACCTCCTCCTCTCTCTCGGAAAACCTAGTGTAGACTCTGGTAGCCAGTAGAATGAGTTTGTTCAAGGAGGTAGGAAGGTCTCGGGCAGCGAGCACATCTTTCACTCGACTGGACAGACCCTTTTTAAAGGTGGCAATTAGGGCTGCCTCATTCCAGTCTAGTTCTGCGGCGAGGGTACGGATCTGGATGGCGTAATCACCAACGGAGGACGTTCCCTGAGATAGATTGAGGAGAGCAGTCTCAGCCGAAGACGCACGGGCAGGTTCCTCAAAGACAGAGCGGAACTCAGCCAGGAAGATTCGGAGATTAGCAGCAACAGGGTCATCACGGTCCCACAGCGGTGTGGCCCAAGCCAGAGCTCTACCTTCCAATAGGCTGATGATGAAAGCCACTTTAGAGTGCTCGGTGGCAAACTGACTGCTTAGAAGTTCAATATGCATAGTGCATTGGGTCAGGAATCCTCTGCACAACTTGGGGTCACCTCCATATTTACTTGGGAGAGCCAGTCGTAGTTTTGAAGAGGCTGCAGGAGGTGATGACTGCTGAGCTGTGGTATGCTGCTGTACGGCTGCAGTCAGTTGTTGGATCAGCTGTGACTGTTGCTGGATCTTTTGAGCCTGTTGGGCGACCACTCGGGCTATGTCGCGGATATCAGGCACCTCGCCGGGATCCATGGTTGGAGCCTACTGTAACGCCTGGAGTAGTGGATCCACTGGACCGTCACTAGCGATGACACTAACCTCACCAGGGAGCGGAGTCTAAGGGGCCGCTGGTTTTCACCAGAGCCCGCCGCAAGGCGGGATGGACTTGCTGCGGCAGGCGACCCCCAGGTCGCTACCCCTGGTTTGGTTGCTAGTGATGGCAGGCGAGGCATGGCAGGAGCAGTAGGCAGGAGATGGTGCTGGCAGAGGTCTGTAGGCGTAACCGCAGGTGACAGGCTGAACACAGGAGCAATAGTGTAACAGAGGAGCAGGAACCAGGAACGAGGACTAGGGACCAGGTAGCGGACAGGAATCAGGAACAAGGACTAGGGACCAGGTAGCGGACAGGAATCAGGAACAAGGACTAGGGACCAGGTAGCGGACACGAATCAGGAACAACAGGGAGCTGGGCCAAACGCTATGGGAAGCATGAAGAAGCTCCAACACCTGGGAGGGGGCAGGGTTGGAATTTATAGGAAGTGCAACTTCCAATTAGGGGTGGACTGGCCCTTTAAATCTGAGACAGCCACGGCGCGTGCGCCCTAGGAGGCGGGGACGCACGCGCCGGCCGGCACAGCGGGTGACAGGAGCGGGGCGAGGTAAGGCGCCCCCTGGGGCCTAACTCGTAGCAGCGCCGGGTCCCTGCACATGGACCCCGGCAGCTGCATGGAGAGGTCGCGGAGGCGGCCCGGAGCACGGGACGCCGCCGCGGCCGTGACAAGAGGCTGCTTCCAAAGATCCCAACTCTTACAGGTGCTTCACACCCCACCAAATGTAAAGGTGCTGAGGTTTGGTTTGTCCTCACAGAGCAGAGTGTGTCATGTAGTAGGAGCCATTATACCTGGAGTCTTCCAGAGTGGCCCTGAATTTCCTAATACACCAACTTAGTGTTGTTAAAATTAGATATTTATTAACAAAACACACGTAAAGGCTGCGCAGTCCCTCCAGCAGTAGTTTTGGCCATATACACAGTAGGGACACTGTCATTGGCCACATGCAGCTTTATATCCTGCCTAACCTGGCTGCAGACTGATGCAGATCATTTTCACTGTATGGCGCCTTTCACACGGAATAAAACTGGCAAAATCCCGCCAGCCTCTGGTTATACTGGGCGCACCTCCTCTCTCCGCGCTGAAGATTTGACAAGTCCATTCTTCAGCGTGGAGAGAGGAGGTGCGCCAGACTCCCAGTATGACACGGAGACTAACGGGATTCCGCCAGTTTTACTCTGTGAACTCAGCCTATGGGCCCATTCACACAACTTTTAAATGTGTGTTTTGTTAATGAATATATAATAATGCATCCAGTTTAAAAACAAAGTAGGTGTATTGGGAAATTTAGGGTCCTTTTTGGGCCACTCTTGAATGGCTCTTGGTAAAATTTGTTATTAACCCTCCAATCGCTGGTCCGCTCTTTTGCCTCTCCCTTTTGCAGAGTCAGCACTGGTAGGTGATATAAAGCTGCTCTATCCTGTATTCAGACATTACTCTTATCCAGCAGTGATCGATAGCACAACTATCCCGTACAGGGAGCATGGAGTTAGCAGGGTGTGAAGGGGGAGTAAGGGGGCTGGTTGAGGGGATGAAGGGGGAGTGAGGGGAGACTGGTTCAGGGGGTAGTGGGGTCTGGAAAGAAACAGGGATGTTTTAACTTTTTTTGTTGGGGGGGGGGGGGGGCATTTTAAATTGGCATTTGATTATAGTTTGTTTTTTTTATAGTCCGGCCCTCCGACGGTCTTAGGGACAGTGTAAAAAGTGTGTAAAAAGTTTGGGGACCCCTGCTCTAGGGCATTGAAACCTGACCTTGCAATATCACCAATTAACCATTAGATGTCAGTAGAACAGATAAAGTAAAGTATACATTTACATAAATTACAGAGAAAAAGATTTTTAAAAAATAGAGTTTTAGCTTTAAGGTAATCACAATAAAGTGCAATTTCTGGCGGTAATGTGTCCGGAAACCAGGTGGTCCTTAAAATGTATGGAGTGGGATGATGCATAGGCAGACCTTTTTGAAATCTGGTAAAGTAAGTATATCAGAATTTTTTACACACACATATATATATATATATATATATATAGATAGATAGATAGATAGATAGATAGATAGATAGATAGATAGATATATAGATATACATATATATAGTCATATACATTTATACATTAATATTATTTATATATTTTTACTAATATAGGCCTGTCAAATTACATACATAGATAGCTACTCTAGCGTATCATATTCCCTAAAATAATCTTATCACTGGATGTGAAGCAGCAAAATCCTCCAAGGTTATGAGGTATTCCTTTATGTAATTACTAAAGTGCTGGTGCTTGAGTTTAAAATCATGTAATCTTTTTAGGCTATGTTCATGTTTCCTAAGGGTTAAAACACCAGCCAGGTTGTATTGCAGATTGTAACCATACAATGTCATTTTCCAATAGTAAGTCATGGAAGAATTTCATTGCAGTATTGGAAAATGTAACATCACCTGATGTGTTTTTACCCTTAGGGGTCATTCACACGTCCGTAGACAGTTTAAAAGTTTGTGCTAGTGTACTGACACAGCCTCGCGGTCAGTACAGTACACTAGCGCAAACTATTAAACAGTTTAGGAGCTCCTGACATAAATATGATGCTGGGAGCTCCCAGGTCCAGTCCGCAGAACACCGTCGTTGTATAGATGGAATTCTACGGACGTGTGAATGACCCCTTATACTGGTTGGCACAATGCTATAACTAAGCTGTTGTACAATGATTTGAAACCAGCGCAGTGACTGTGGATAAAGAGCGATGGGTGAACATGACGCCATCGATAAACTGAGCAATCCTGACAGACAGGATCTCTGCAGGTGTAGGAGGAATAGGGTGGAAAAAAAGAATTGTCTGTAGGTGTGGCATACAGTGTAAGGGAACACCATCTCACACACTTTAGAAGTTAAACTTCCTTAGTACCCAGCAGTGACAGCAGCAAGGAAACTGCACAGAGAAGCAAGGTGATTCCTGGATATATGAGCCACACCGGCATCTGGGAAGATGGCCGCTACCATCAGAAAAGATCAGGTAGGTGCACAGGAGGATAGCCCTCCCCAGTCGCTGCTGTAGACACATATGGTGTGCACTATGTGATTGCATGTGGACTTGCTGAGGATGTGCACACTATACGCTGGTCACTTTTTCCATCTATTGCCGTCTCCAGGGAATTAAAATTGTAATCACAGGCACTGTATCAACGTTTAAAACAGTAATGGACGACTTTGACTTGACTTTTTAATTTTTTCTTTAGCTTTACCTTTATGGGTATTGTGCCAAGAAATACGTTCGCACATATCTAGATCATCAAAGGAAAAAATGGCGTACAGGAATTTGTTTTTCCTATTCCAAAAACTGAATCTGATATTAAGTGAATCAGTAAATTAAAGGGATACTCCAGAAAGCGCCAATTTTGTAAATACATTGCTATAATAAATTTATATTACTTTGTAATTATAATTTCATTAAAATATATGTATACTCTTTTGTTTATACATCAGTTTCCGTTTAATGACAGCTGTAAGGGGCGTCATGGGCCTCGCTGCAGCCACCAATGTTTGTGTTGGGAACTGCAGGGCTGTCTAAGCCCTGGTCCCTGCTTCCCTGTTCTGATTTAGTGCTATTGATACATAGCAGGGTCTCATATATAAACAAAATGTATACATTCATTTTAAGGAAGTGATATTATATTTAATATAAAGACAAAGTAGTCCAGTAAGGGGGTCATGCATGTATGTACCATGCCTTGTAGTGGGGGCGCATGTTGGGTGACACTTTCCAGAGTGAGTGGCAGGCCACAAGCCACCGGTACTTTGGATGGAGGAAGGAGCGATGGGCTGGTGGTGGGCTAGGTCTCCTGACCATATGCATTCTGGTTCTCCAGTAGTGGAATCCTCCATCTGGAGTTTAGTGTTACACCCACTTGACAGACTTAGGGGCTCATTGGACCGGTGTGCACGGACCTCCTCTCAGGAATCATCAGTCTTTCTCTTATTGCTGCGGCCTTCTTCCATCTTGGCACCAGTACTATTGGGAGCACATAGAACATAGAACCGTCACCTTTCCATGCATGGGGTCCCATTGTCTGGGTCAGGTGTTATCCTGGGAAGGGATCGTCCCAATTACCATGACGACCACTAATAAGCAGAGAAATGGACAGAAATTATATCAATGAGGTAAGCTTGCCGGGAAGCTTCGAGCATAGAGGGAGAACAAAGACTGTACAATTAAAGTGACAGTAATCCAATAATGAACATGTCACTGTACACAGAAAATAAAGGTGACATGAATACCATGCACACAATGGCTAGTACAACTCTCTAGTGTCTTGTCACTTGGGCCTTCACAATGCAACTCTAACACATCTACATTTTGATCAGTTAGGGTCTCAATGTCCAGACCCCCAACAATCATTAGAGCCAGAAGAAGCTCTTGGCTGAGCGTTTCAGTGTGCTGTTCTCCCTCCCTTCCCTTTTGGTTGGTTATTCCCTACTACTTTACAGTATTGAGCAGCCTATGTGTGTTTTTCCGAGCTTTGTAGCCAATGAGGATGGCCCGACATCATGCAAGTCCCTTTTGTTATAAGCCCTCCCTACTTATGAACCTCCAGATCCCAAACAAAACCTGGATGTGCCACTAAAGACAAATCAGTTCCAGTGTATCATGTTCAAATGACAGTGAAGTCTAAATGAAGGATATGGTGTCTGGTTGACCATGTCAAGACATGTAATGGACAATGTGTAACCAAATTTTAGTTTCTTGGCTGATGACCAATTGATTTTCTCTGGGCCATCTGGAGTCTATTCACCATGTGTGCCCTCATGTAACCATTGCTCCCAACACCTACTAATAAATGGCCTAAATGGTGGCCAGTTTGTCAAGACAACCATCCTTCTTTTCTCAGTCAAATGATTCGCCAGTCGCCACCTTTCAAAGTCTGTCAACTGGGCAAAATATCTTCTGATATATTGTACAGCCACATATAGTCGACTATATCTTTTGGAGACCCTTGGGATCAAACCATTCACTCCATCCACTGTGACTTCTTATCAGGTGGGTCTACTAGTATCAGCCAACCATGCCCTACCACCAGGGCAGGGCTCTCTGAATGGATATGGGATAAAACCAAGGCAATTTCATAGGAAATCCACCTTGCCCGACCATTCTATCCCCTGCCACCTGCCACTGGGAAAGACTGGTTGACCAATGCCAACAACTGTGAGTATGCATAAACATTGTGATTCACTCTTTACAAACATGTGATCGAGGGCTCCAAGCATCAACATGACACTTCCTCCTCTCACAGCTTACAAAAGACTCCTCAGAGACACTCCATGATGATCAGCAGATATTGCCTTCATATGTCCTATTCAGGTGTATTACTCTACATGCAGTATCGACATATGCTCTTCATACAGTGCTTTTTTTCCAGGCGATTAAAGTGTCACTGTTGTTATAACTTTCTAAATTAACAGTAGATGTGATATAAAGCAAGTTTGCAATATACATTCATTATTTTTTTTTTTGTTACCAAGCTGTAAAACAAAGCTGAACTTACCAGAAATCCAGGTCCAGTCTCCTGAAGGCAGATTTTTAGACTTGTGCTGATTTAAAAAAACAGACTAAACACAGGAATTCTGGCCAGTACAGAGAGTCACGGCTCAATGTGTCCATCAGGCACATGACTGCCCTCTCTCTGTGAGCGCTCAGATGGCCTGGGATACACAGGACTTCCTGTTTTCTGACTATTTAAGGAAAAAAGAGTCTGAAAACAGGAAGTGCTGTATTTTCCATGATAACTTTAAAAAAAAATGAATGTATATTGCAAATTTGCTTTATATCATATCTACTGCTGAGTTAGATTTTGAAAGTTATAACGACAGTGACTTACTTTCGTAAAATGTGATTAACCGTGTCTGACTAGAAATCTATCTATTCCCTCAAGGACTGGCTATGTATACCACAGATCAGTTATTAATTAGAGCAGAAAGCCGACAAACCAGTCCTTCAAGCATTTTTTCAAACTGACAATAAAATTCCAAGATGTCTTATCCTCAACCTTTTATACTTACAGCTCCTCACCTGTCTCCACACCCTTTGATTTGATATACTTTTATTCTATGTAATATAATATGCTTGCAATACAAATAGCTGCACTATAGATTTTCCTGCAGACTTTCCTAGATGTGAACATACGCTTACAGTAATAACATTTCTATAGAACATATGTATGAAAACTTATCATTTCCGCACACGGATGCAGTAGGATTAGATATGTTTGTCAGTAGTGACATAAGCATTGGACAGGGGAGAGTACCTTTCACCCACTACAGTGTGGTTTGTCTGCAGACCGGATTTTCCTTAACCCCTTCAGGATCAGACAAATTTAAATTTTTCCTGCTCATATTAGAACTTGTTTCTTTTGATACTAACTATACTTTGTAATGACCAGCAATAGAAGAGTGCTAGCTCACCGCTCACTGTTTGCCTCTGCACACGATCAGCCCCTTTAAGGCTTGTACAATGCAGGTCCAAGACACGGAATAGGATAAGTGCTGGTGAAGTTTCCAGTGTACTTTATTGATACCCATAAAACCAACGTTTGGATCACAATGGAAGTCCTAGTCTAAACCAACCCATTTCTGGGTTTTGTCTCTGACCTTGTAATGACAACTACATTTTACCATGAGGTATATTGCAAAAATGAAGGGGGGAAAAAAGAAAATGTGTAAAAATGTAAATTTTTGTAAAATTTTGTACATTTTTGGGGATGGATTGCAGTTTTTACAATGTTCACCATGTGGTAAAACAGACATCTGTATTCAGGAGGATGACAATGAAGCTTGTTTCATTATGTTTTACTAAATTTACAAATTTTTCATTAAAAATTGCTTTTGGGTAGCTTCACACGTACAATATCTGCGGATCTGCATCAGATTTGACTAAACGAATGAACACAGCATCAAATCACAGTGTCAAATCTGCTGCAGATCTGCTGCGGATCCGCAGCAGATTTGATGGTGCAGATTTGATGCTGTGTTCATTCATGTACTGTAGTCAAATCTGCTGCGGATCTGTAGCAGAGAATCCGCTGCAATGCGGTACGTGTGAGGCTACCCTTAAATCGACACAGTGTAGGGGTCATGGTCAGACATGAGAGCTTCACAGGACAGTGGCTCCTGCACTCCCCAAGGGCCGGTACTTAGGTTAGGGGCGCTGCACCAATGTCGAAGGTGTGGACGATTGTGCAAGGGCAACCCCTAAAGTGCATCTGTCTGGTGGATTGTGGAGTCGCTTGTGATGGTGTAGGTGTGATGGAAACCAGACACAAGGAATTGAGGAGACGGTGGTGCAACTTTAGTTTTGCCGCTGTAGAAAGTGCACGACTAGTCCTGAATTCACTGCCCTGAGGTGGCTTAGATACCTCCCTTGGTTTATGGAGGTTTTCCCCTTTCGCCACTTTCCCCACTCCTTTTTGGGGTCACACTTGAAAGGTTAGCTGGAGTTGCTGAACATCTCTAGGTCTCTACATACAGATCCTAGAATAATGTTATGGAGCACTTGCACAACTTATCTCCTCAGACACAAACAAAAACATGGCAATGAGGCAAAGTTATCTTGGTTGGCGGAAAAGCACACTCAAAACTTGTCTGTTCTGTTCTGTTCACTGTTACGTTGGCCCAGCCAGTCCTAGTGCCCTGCCTCACCTCTTAATGGTACTCAGCTTAACTTGCTCTTCACAGTCCTTGTACAACTTCTTCTCAGTCTTCTTCCTCTATATCTCCACCAAGTTCCTGTAACATTTTATTTAAATAGGCAGCCGATCATAACTACTACTCCCTATCGTAAAACTTACACACAGTAGTGGTCAGGAGGTTGCAGTGTTGTTTGTAACCCATTCTCCATCATAAAATACAGTAAGTGAACAGGGACCATCTTAAGCCCAGCCACATACGTTATCTGTGATATATTCCTTTTAAACACAGGATGACAACCTTTATCTACTTTTATGCTCTGCAAGGAAAGCAGAACTAATATGGGCAGGCACGACTGCAGGACATGGCTGGAGGTTCATTATATTACTAGCACATATGTAACAATGTATGTGTACAATGTATTTGTTTTTCCACAGTAAAATTTAAACTGTTTATCTAAAGGGTTAGGCCACTGAATGGCAATGCTATGACCTCCTCACCATCACCATGGTGGACACGTTGCTGTAACCTATGGTTCAAGATAAGTTCCTATCTTGCACTTTTCCACGACAACTAAAAGACGATATCGTGTACCTGTCATTTCAAAAGACGTTTATAAACCACCTGGTTAGGTTAGAATAACACTTCAGAATAGTGACAATGCAACACTCCTGTAATTGAGCTCCAGAGAATAATCGCTAGATTGTCAGGGCAGCCCATAGAAGATAGCGGTGGTCTGCTGCCGCCGCCGCTAATGTTACTCGGAGTGATGGCAGCGGATCACTGGTATCGTGATCGTTGATTTTTCAACGTGTTGACAGACAACGATCAGCCTACATCGTGCATGTCAGCTAATCGTCATCTTCTATTACACAATTATCGTCCGTAACAGTTGGTATCATCTGAATACGGCCGATAATTGCTTTGTGTAATAGGGCCCTTAGTCTCTCTCACTCTCTCACATAGCACGTAGTAACCACTGTGCTCCACTACCTGTAATTTGTCCTGATCTAACTGTTACTAAAGACAAATTTCCCCTAGTGACCAAGAATTTAGAGCTGTTTTTCTGGGGAGTCATCTTTCTTTATTGTAGTAATTATTACATTATATGCAGTTGTTTGAAACAACAGAGATCACGTAAGACAAAAACATTTCTATTCTATATTATATAGTCATCTATATGTTGAATGTGTAATTGGTTCTTATTCATGTGGTTGTGGGAACTTCTAGAGAGTCATAAAACTGCATCTTCTTTAAGAAATACTTATGATACTGGAGCTGGACGCTCATTGATTTGTATGGGGCTTACTGCTACCATAGAGTAAAATAGGCCTCTTATACAGAATAATGAATACTATATCAGTGATATGACTACATGCAAAATCTAATAAAATTATCTTTCTGTTGTTCTCTATTTACAGAGCTGGATCCCAAAATTATTTAAAAAGAAAACATGCACCACATATGTCGACGACACCAGACCTGGCCGGTGCGTTACTCTTCTCTTATTAGTATATAATGGTGGTTCACTGGTCAACTGGTGGTTCACCTACAGTCATATAGTACCAGTATAACAGGATTAAGACTGTTATGTCTTTAGTTGTGGTATCCCACCACTGGTGCTGTCTAGAGCACCACTGGTGCTGTCTTAAGCCTCTGTAGGAGGAGTTAGTTCCTGGTGTAGAAAGTGAGATAGTTCTTACTTAGTATTCAGTCTGAGAGGACACAAACAGACCCAGTTCCTGCAGAAGTTAAAGTCAGACAAGACCCCTAAAAAGGACCAAAGATCACAGACCAAAGATTTTTTTTTATGCAAGTAACTACAGCAACTATGCAGTGCTAAGCTCCACTTAGGGGAGAGAAGCCACCTAGGATAACCCTTGCCCATGCCAGGAACCTCTCTTAACAGTGCACAGCAGTCTTTTCAAACAAGAGGAACTAACCCCAGTAGGACAGAGCTACAAGGGAAAAGGTCTATGTATCCTACTGCACATCGCAGGAAGACTGGGAAGTCTTGGAAGTCTGCTACACCAAGATAACCGACGAATGAGGCTTATATTACCCACCTAGGATGGGTATCTCACAACTAGGGGCAAAAGGCGGTTCAGAGTCACTACTGGCATCCATGAGTACGATTATTATATCTACCTCTACACCTGTTCCGGCAAAACACATTTGCTACATAGGGCAGGGCTCCTCTGGCAACTACTCTCCTCCTCTCCTTCTCCCTCTACAAAGCACCTTCTACATCTACAAGAACTGGTTATATTTGTGTCAGCACTAAAGTCGTGTGTCAAGATTTGCACTATTGTACAGTATAACGTGTACTGTTAAATCTGAACTTTCCTTCAGTAAAGTGTTCTATTTTTTTTTTACTAAATGCACTGGACTCTGGCCTAATCTGTTAGCACCTGCACCCACACATACACCACTGTATACTTGGGTTATTTTTCCATTCTGTGAGTAACGGTACCAACTCCCAGGGTGGGTCTTCTACCACTCCAGGTTACCGTGACAAGTGCCCAAGTGCCCAAGTGACCGGTCACACTCCCAGACACTACCAACCATTGGGGCTAACGCAGGTTACTGCAGCCACAGCCTAGCCAAGCATCACAGTCATCTCTGTCTTTGCAATACTTTGTGCCTCTGGTTATAACTACACTAATGTGAGTGTTCTCTGATTTCCTGTAACTACTATATATTCCTTAATACAGAGAGGGCCAGTACTGTCAGTGCGGATATAAAAAAAGGAATCATGTGTCCGTGGCCATGGAGGACAATTTTGGAGCAGCCATTGTGAGCAAATGGAACTCGGCAGAGCACACCACCGAAGAGCCCACAGATGCCTACGGGGATATTGAGTTTGTTGGACGTGGGAAGAAGCATAGCAAGGTGAGGTATCAATATCAGTTTCATTTATCAAAAGGTTCATAGTAGTCTCTGTTTTTTTCAGTGTGTTCTGCTGGGTAGGGATTATCAAGGTTAATACTTTTGTGAATACATTCATTAATACATTCAATTCATCAAACTTGCCTCCTCCTACTCATATACTGCCCTTTCCCTTCCATTGTTGACAGTTTATTTTTTAAGTTACCAACCACCACTCTGCTCTAAAAGCAGTGGTTGGACTGATAGATATATATACCAGCGGGACCGCTGGTTTCATAGCAGAACAGTGGTTGGTAACCGAGAGCTGTCAACAGAGCAAGCATATCAGGAGAAGGGGGCAAGTTTGCGAAACTGCAAAAATCTTTAACTTGGGCTCTTCAATTTTAATTATGTATGGTGTGATGGGAATCCCCTTTTATACTGGGCAATCTCTAGCATGCAGCCAACCACCAGGGGGCGAGGCATTTGCATGACCTGCTAAGACCATAAACTTCCTGTCAACCAGACCTTCAGGTCTTGGCTATGCAGTCTAAGATGCCTGTACCTAGCTGTCTGGATGTCCTACACATTAAATTGTCACATAGTAATAATTCATTTTCTTAATTTAACAGTTTATTCGCCTATCCAATGAGACCGACCCTTCTCTTGTGTACAATCTTATAACCCATCACTGGAAGATCCCACCACCAAATTTGGTGGTGTCTGTTGTGGGAGGAGATGGAGACTCTAAAATGAAAACATGGCTGAAAGACATCCTGAGGAAGGGACTGGTCAAGGCAGCACAAAGCACAGGTCAGAGGTCAACGGGTAATAAATGAAAAAGTAAAATGATCTGTTATATCAGTCAATTGACCATGTGAAGCTGACCAGCAGCATTCCCTTTCCATCCTTTTTCTCTTCTATGTTTCATATTATAAGGCCATATTAGACAGCCCAATTAGCGGGGTGAGCAATCTGCTAGATCGGCATTTGGTTACAGAGCCTATTGCTTAGCTTGATAATCGTGCAGCAAGGACTACACAGGCATCTATAGCGATGTACTTCCAGAGCTTGCTTTTAGGTGTACTCACCTAGGTTTGATTGAACAGCGGAAAAAGCTAGGTTTGATCGAACTCGAACCTAGCCGGACCTTCGGCATTTAATTGCTGATGCCTTCCCGGTCCGTGCTATTACCTAGGCTGAATCCCGGAATTCCAGGCATTCCCCGGGATGTCTCCTCCTTCCGCACGGACCGGGAAGTCATCAGGAATCAAATGTGGAAGGTCCGTCTAAGTTCGACTTTGATTGAACCTAGCTTTTTCCACTGTTTGATCATATACTCAAAAGGAAAAGTCTGGCCATTTTAAAAAAAACTGCCAGCTGGCACGGGGGAATGTAGTAGCCAAACATTACTAACCTCTCCACATACCCACGAAGCGCCGCAGGTTCAGGGACCCCCTGCCAGAAGGCATTTTCCCCCTGAGTTCTGATGATGTCATGCAGGGGATTGCCCATTCAGCTATTAGGTGACTGCAGTCGTGTCCTGTCCCAGTCACTGACTGGCTTAGCGGCTAGTCCATC
Organism: Dendropsophus ebraccatus; assembly: GCF_027789765.1. NCBI lineage: Eukaryota > Metazoa > Chordata > Amphibia > Anura > Hylidae > Dendropsophus > Dendropsophus ebraccatus. The sequence goes on from NC_091465.1 coordinate 69,153,026, forward strand.
AAATGGGTTGAGACATTGGTTAAGAAGAGATACCATGGCCTGGCAGGGGTCCTGGAGTGGTGATCCAGTGCTGGAAAGGCATGGGGAAAGGTAAGAACCAATAGTATATTATGTTCCCCCCTGCTCCTGCATTTAAATTTTTTTTTCTAAGCTCCAGACTTCTCCTTTAACCACTTTTGTTTTACCAGAAGTTAGTCTGAACTTATGCAATGCTTATTTCTGGCTCATCCTTCCTAGAAAAGTCTTTTTGTCCATTGTGCTGTAGTTTATTTGCACTTGGCACGTACTTGGTTTTTCTACATAGTCTCGTTAAAATCATAAAATAAAATGTAAAAAAATGAAAACAAGAAATTATTATATAAAAATGTCATGTTATATTGATAGGTGCCTGGATAATGACTGGTGGAACATATATGGGCATTGGAAAATATGTCGGAGAAGCCGTCAGAGACCATGCCACTGCAAGCTCCAATTCTAGGACCAAAGTGGTGGCAATGGGCATTGCACCCTGGGGAATTATACACAACCGCCAAAGTCTGGTGAATCCTAAGGTGAGATTTCTTGGTCGAGAGCGATTCATTGCAAGGTATAGAAATTGTTGAGGCAATAACATCACACCTATCTGATGAGACTCCTAATGTCTGGCAGATGTATCAGTCACTAACTCATTGACCTTGTTTTACACAGGGATCTTCTCCTGCAAAATACTATATGGAAAATGTGGATGGACCGACATATTCTTTGGACAACAATTATTCAGTCTTCCTTTTAGCAGATGATGGAACCCATGAACGTACAGGAGGAGAAACTGGTTTTAGATTTAAATTTGAGGAGCACATGTCTCGGCAGAAAACTGGAGTGGGCGGTGAGAAGACTTTATTGAAGGCCAGAACAATTATTTGAACCTAACCTCTGCCTTACTATCATAAAAGCCATTTCCCCTAAAATAACTCCCCCCTTCATTTCAGGTGATTGATTTGTCCTGAATTGTTCTAATTTCCAATACTGACAATTTTAACATTTCATATAGTGATTATAAATGTAGGGTTTAGGAAAGCTGTTGGGCTGTCTGGTGGAAGTCATAATAGTGACCATAATAATATAGAATATAATTGTTTAAATACTTTAAGACAGAAGGGGACACACAAAACTCTTAATATTACTTAAATGTTAGCTCTACAATTCGTATTGCCATTCAGTTGATAACACTCTATAAGAAGCGATGAGCCTATTTCCAACTGTTTAATAACTAAATATATATTGGCAAAGTTATTTTAAAAACTTTCTGAGATCTTTCACTGCATCTGTCTGCCTGCTATGGTGTCTTCATGGCCCCTTTCTTGTCTAGTGTAATGGAAGTCATGTAATGGATTTCCTGTTACTGCTGTACACTGTAGCTGGGAATTCAGCAGGCTCCTCCCTTTGAACTATGAAGTAGACTCTTGTAGGTGTAGTAGGCATGGTTCTAGGTGTAGTAGGGAGATAGTTTGCTTTACAGGCAAAAGGAAAGCACAAAAGTCCACAGAAAGGTAGTAAAATAACTTTATTACAAATATATGTTCCTTTTGTTAGTTGAAAATAGGTTTCATCATTCTAAAAATCCTTCAATTCCTACTTCATTCCTATCTATTCTGCAAGAATTTTAAAGGAGAATTTCCATGAACCTAAAAAAGCAGCGCCAAGCAGAGGGGAGCGGGAACATAATAATAAGGTATATTTACCCTTCCCCGTGCCCTCACAATTACTGTCCACTCAGCCACTCAGGGACTGCGGTGGGACACCAATGCAGTCACTGACTGGCTGAGCGGACAATCCATCACTGGGGTACGTAACTTTGCAACAGAAGGAGGTGGGGTGTGCCGTATGTGAAAGCCGGGAGAAAATTACTTCCAGTAGCTGCACAAGAGAGATGACAGCGGCACCACAAAGGCAAGGGGACAGGTAAGTATACATTCCTTATTATGTTGTCACATCCCCCTGCATGCCTCTGTTTTTTTTAGGTTTATGGGCCTTCTCCTTTACTGATTTATAATTTTGTTTTGCTATGTTATTATATAGGCAAAGGAAGCATTGAAATCCCTGTTCTGTGCATGCTTATTGCCGGAGAGTCCAAAATGTTAGAGGTAAAAATCTATTAAACTAATTAAAATCATTCAAAAGAATACAAAACATTCTGGTAATATGATCAATAAACGGAGCCAAAGTTATCATATTTAAACTTTTGTCAACTATATCCTAAACCTAAAGCTGTCCAGGCATTATGGGAATTGTAGTTTTGCAACAGCTGGAGGGCTGACAGGATGATGCCCAATGGGGAGGGAAGGTTAACTACCAGAAGAGGGCACTGTTACAGTCTGGTGCAATATAGATGGGGAGTGGATCTGCTGTAATGAAGAGCCTAAAATGTGTCTGGCATAATTCTTCATGATTGCTGGGCTAGATAAAGAAAAAATGGAAAAGTGAGTGACTCCAATCAGACATCCCCTGTGAGTCACTTACAGAATATGCCCCCTGTGAGTCACTGGATGTAAAGGCCCCATTACACAGAAAAACCTCACCAGTGACAAGGCATGCCCCCCCCCCCCAAAAAAAAAAATAATAACAAAACCCAATTGGCCCACATAATACACCCACAATAAGCCACACCCTTTCAAGTGTCCACCCAAGTGACCCTTATTAGGATTTATTTTTACATTTTCTTCCGTTTAGATTTTTTTAAAATTGTAGGATAATTATTATATATAGTATATAATATAATTCATTCCGCTGCAAGTATGTCAGGCCCCTTCCCACTAACTCACTGCTGACCAGCTCATACATTACCTGTCCACACTCCTGCTTGCTCCAGCCTTCCTGGCTTCCCCCTCAGCCAATAAGTGCCAGGTAGTGTATGAGCCGGGCAGTGATGGGTTAATTGGGTTTACATACAACAAAATAAAAAATACACTGCGAGTATGTAAACCCCTAGAAAATGACAGGACACAGGGCCGCAGTGGATTTAGCTGTGGAACTAGCAGCATGAAATCCGCTGCGGATCCTGTATGTGTGAAGGCACCTAAGGTCAATTTGTTTGTCTATTTCTTAGAGAGTTTACAAAGCCACAATGAGCTCCATCCCATGTCTTCTGGTGGCTGGTTCTGATGGAGTTGCTGACTGTCTAGCTGAAATCTTAGAAGAGTCTCTTACCATGGAATCTACTCGTAATCTAATAGATGAGAAATTAAAACAACACTTCCCGGGGGAAAACTTGACAATTATGATAGAAAAGGTTGGTAGCAATTCAGCATCTTTTTTTCTATTTTCTGACTGTATTTCTATAACTAATGTTTGTAAGTGAGTGCTCGATAAAGCACAAGTACAAACCTATTAAGCCTACAATAAAGGGCCAGTACATATATTCAGACAATAGTTACATAGTTAATAAGGTTTAAAGGAGACAAGAGTCCATCAGGTTTAACCTAAGGAAACCCTACTGTGTAGATCCAGAAGAAGGCAACAAGTGTTTTATTATTTAGCACATAACTGTATTATTATTTCTACGGCCCAAATGCATAACCTTACATCTATCCACATTAAACTTAATTTGCCATTTCTCTGCCCAAGCCTCCAACTTCTCCAAATCCCTCTGTAATATGATATTATCATCCTCATGCTAATTACTTTTAATTTAGTATCATCTGCAAAAATGGAGATTATACTCTGGAGCCCCTCTACAAGTTCATTAACAAAAATGGAATGACAGATTCTTATTTTATATTCAGATTGAGAAAATTGTAGAAAATCGCGATCTATTTACAGTATACTCCAATTCTGATGACACAGAGGATTTCGAGACTGTGATCTTGAAAGCTCTAGTAAAAGGTAATTGTGATTTTACTATAATGTCTACTGTGAGATTATATATAAATATACAGTATATATATATATATATATATATATATATATTTATTCCACCCATCTAGTAGCGTTGCTGATCTTCTTTGGCTTTTGAAATCTTTGGCTTTTATTGTAGCATAGATTTCTCTATGGGGATCCTGACATAGGCTGAACGGCTAATTTTACCTCGAAAATTAGATGCTTTATTGGCTAAAAAGGGTTTTCCAGTTTATTTTTATTTGTATTTCATAAACTTGTCATGTCTAGCCATTGTAAATTCTAATTGGCGTATACAGTTAAAAGGCCGGGCGCAGCACCTGAGTGTGTGCCGATGCTTTCCCGGGCTGGCTAGCAGCGCATGCAGATTTCCGGACTGTTCCAGGATGTACATCCAGAGCTGCCCGTACATTCAGTTGCTCCCATAGGGTTCTATGGGGCATTCATGCCGTAATTCTGGTCAAACATAGGACAGGATCTGTATTTTCCTGACCTATTTTCCGATATAGACACCCTTCAGGAATTTTGCCCATGCCCAATAAAAACACAACGGGTCCGGAAATCTATTTAGGGTTTTCTGATAAGAAACTGGATAGATTTTCTGACATATCCATGGGGCCTAAAATGATAATTTCTTTGAAATGTTGCAGAATTCCAGCATAAATCATAGCAGGAGTTTGTGTCTGTTTCATGCTGCCCATGGTGGCATAAAATGCCTGACAGGTTCCTGTTACTGGATATTTTTCCCAAATTACACCATTTTTGTCACATAGCTTGCAAGAAGCAGTCCAGTGATGCCACAGAATACATGCATGAGCTGAAGCTAGCGGTAGCCTGGAACAGGGAGGACATCGCCAAGACAGAATTGTTTCATGGAGAAATACACTGGGAGGTATGATGAAAATGCTGAATATTCCATGCATATTTTGCTTTATATTACAATGTTTAACCCCTTAAAGACAGAGCCTGAAATGGCCTTAATGACAGAGACGAATTTTATGAATATGACCAGTGTCACTTTATTCATTAATAACTTCGGGATGCTTTTACCTATCAGGCTGATTCTGAGATTGTTTTCTCGTGACATATGGTACTTTACATTTCTGGTAAATTGGAGTCAATACTTATAACAAATCTTTAATGAAAAAAACCCAAATAACGTGAAAAATTGTGAAAAAATGCATTTTTCCAAATTTGAAACTTTTTTGCTTATACAGAAAGTGGTTATACCACATAAATTATATATTAAATAGCATTAGCAACATGTCTACTTTATGTTGGCGGCATTTATTAAACTATATTTCATTTTCTTTAGACAATAGAAAGCGTAAAACATAAGCAGCAAATTTGCAAATTTTCTGTAAAATTTCTAAATCAGATATTTTTAGGGACCTGTTCAGGTTTGAAGTGTATTTGAGGGGCCTGTATGTTAGAAAGCCCCACAAAGCACCCCATTTCAGAAACTGCACCCCCCAAACTCTGCAAAAGCACATCCAGAAAGTTTTTTAACCCTTTAGGAGAGTCACAGAAATAAAAGCTAAGTGCGTAAGAAATTTAAAAAATAAAAATAAATATTGTAATCCAATATTTTTCATATTTATAAACTTATTATCAGAGAAATTTACCCCAATATTGATTGCCCCGTTTCTGCAGTTTATAGAAATACCCCATATATGGCCCTATTACGCTATTTGACGCAACCACAAGCCTCAGATACAAAGGAGCACCTAGTGAATTTCAATGGCTCCGTTATATTTGGTCATTTCTGACTGTACCACTTCAGGTTTGCAGAGGCTCTGGGGTGCCAAAACCTAAAAAACACCCCTAAAGAGACACCATTTTGAAAACTAGACCCCTCAAGGAATATAACAAGGGGTGCGGTGAGCATCTGGACCCCACAGGTGCTTCACAGATTTTCCTAACAATATGGTGTGAAAAAAGAAAAAATAATTTTTTACACTAAAACGTTGTTCTAGCCTTCAATTTTTCATTTTCACAAAGGGATGAAAGGAAAAAAAAACACAAAATGTATAGCGCAGTTTCTCCCGAGTACGGAAATACCCAACATGTGGACATAAAGCGCAATTTGGGTGCAGGGCGAGCCTCCAAAGGGAAGGAGCGCCAATTGGCTTTTGGAAGCTGGATTTCACTGGAATGGATTTCAAGGGCCACATCGCATTTACAGAGCTCTCGTGCTGCCAAGACACTAAAAACCCCCCACAAGTGACCCCGTTCTGGAAACTACACCCCTCAAGGAATCTAATAAGGGGTGCAGTGAGCATATGGACCCCACTGGTGACGGGCACAAATGTAGAAAAATGTGACGTGAAAGTGAAAATTTTCATTTTTTCACTTTCACGGCACATATGTGCCCGTCATCCAGGAGTACATATCCTCACTGCACCCCTTGTTAGATTCCTTGAGGGGTGTAGTTTCCAGAATGGGGTCACTTGTAGGGGGTTTCCAGTGTTTTGGCAGCATGAGGGCTCTGTAAATGCGACATGGCGTTCATCATCCATTCTGGCCAAATCCAACCTCCAAAATCCAAATGGCGCTCCTTCCCTTCGGAGGCTTGCCCTGCACCCACATGGCGCTTTATGTCCACATGTGGGGTATTTATGGACTCGGGGGAAATTGCTCTACACATTTTGTGGCTTTTTTTCTCTTTTAACCCCTTGTGAAAATGAAAAATTCAAGGCTAGACCAACATTATAGTGTAAAAAATGTAATATTTCATTTTCACGCCACATTGTTCCACATTTGTACCCGTCACCAGTGGGGTCCATATGCTCACTACATCCCTTGTTACATTCCCTGAGGGGTGTAGTTTCCATAATGGGGTCACTTGTGGGGGGTTTCAACTGTCTTGACAACACAGGGGCCTTTTAAATGCAACATGGCCCCTCGAAATCCATTCCAAATCCAGCCTCCAAAAACCAAATGGCGCTCCTTCCCTTTGGAGGCTTACCCTGCACCCGCATGGCGCTTTATGTCCACATGTGGGGTATTTTCGTACTCAGGGGAAATCGCTCTACACATTTTACAAAGCTCCTGTTCTGCCAGGACAGTAGAAACCCCCCACAAGTGACCCCATTCTAGAAACTACACCCCATAAGGAATCTAACAAGGGGTACAGTAAGCATATGGACCCCACTGGTGATGGGCACATGTGTAGAACATGTGCCGTGAAAATAAAAAATAAATTTTTTTTCAATTTCACGGCCCAAATGTGGCTGTCACCAGGGGGCCATATCCCCGCTGCCCCCCGCGTTAGATTCCTTATGGGGTGTAGTTTCCAGAATGGGGTCACTTGTGGGGGGTTTCTACTGCCCTAGCAGCACAGAGGCTTTATAATTGCATCATGGCATCCTCTAATGGGAATGGCGGCCATATCTATTTAGCTGGGGAAAAGGGACAATTCTAAGTTATTTGGGGGTATTAGGCCAATTATTAGTTTATAAGGTTGAAAATGACAGGTGTCCATCAAATTCAACCTGTGTTGATCCAGAGGAAGGCAAAAAACCCTTGTGAGGCAGACGACAGTAGCCTCATCACAGGGGAAAAATTCCTTCCCGACTCCATAATGGCGATCAGAATAATCCCTGGATGAACGTGACCCCTGAAATAGGAATAAGGGACAGAATTTAGATAATGTAGAACTCCAATGACGTGTGGTACGCCTTGAAGCGATCCAGTATGCAGAGGCGTCCTCTCTGATCCCCCTGTTACGCCACACTCTGCACTTCTTCTGGGGTCTCCCGTTCTCCAGGTTGAGGGACATCACCTGGAAAATGTTTCCCTGGTGCGATACGGGGTCCTTCATATCCAGAAGCGCTGGGTCCGCTTCATGGCTGCTAAATATTATGGCTTTATTACTACTGCTGATATTTACGGATCGTGCAGCAAGCTACAGTAGCTCGGGCAGCGAGGGACCAGAAGAGGGGGGTGCTGGTATAAAAGTTATCCCCGTACAGGTGGTAACCTTTATCCAGCAGTGGGAAGATCAATTCCCGAACGATCTTCCCACTAACTCCGAGGATGAGTGGGGGGGGGGGTCATCTGGGGGCTGGATTCGGGTGTCCCTTCCATCATACACTCTAAGGGTACGTGCACACTGCGGAATGGGGAAGGATAACCCTTTGTGCATTCCGCAGCTGGCACCCACCGGCGGACTGATGGAGGCGCGCGTCTCTGCTCGTGTCACACTCCATTCTATGCACGGGCGGATTCCGCCCTCTGTCCAAAGAATGAACGTGTTCATTCTTTGGACGGACAACGGAATCCGCCCGTGCATAGAATGGAGTCTATGACATGGGTGGAGACACGCGCCCGCATCAGTCCACCGGCAGGTGCCAGCTGCGGAATGCACAAAGGGTATCCTTCGCCATTCCGCAGTGTGCACGTACCCTATATCTGTAAGTGTACCCTGAGGTACTCTCACAGAGTTTGTAGAATTTCACGCCATACCGTGATCTCTTATTGGGACGGTACTGGCGGAAAAGACGTGTCTGGGGGGCAGCGTACGCTACGCTACCCCCAGACACGTCACTGGATGATGAGGACGATGAGGATGAATGGAGAAAAGAAGGATCCCCCCATTCATCCTCACTGGCTGTTTCAGTGTCGGAGGCAATAATAACGTATGCGGCCGACGCCGAAAACACCCTGGGGGCCATCTTTATACCGGGACTAGTATATGGGGTATGTAAATGTGTAGTGGTGTAGTGTAAAACTTTATTTCATGTAGTGTGGTGTAGTGTAGTGTTTTTTACGTTTTTTTGACAGTAAGAAAAAAATATCTCTACGCCAAAAAAGAAGCTGCTGATAAATGCCGCACTTGTGTGCGGTACTTATCAGCAGACAGTGGCGGTAGGATATAGGGGGGAAAAACGCCCTTACGCCAAAAAGGAGGAGTTGCTGATCAGCGGCGCACTTACGTGCGAAGCTGATTAGCACTCAGTGGCGTTAGGGCGAATAAAAAGTAAAAAAAAAAAATTTGAAAAAAAAACAACTTTTTTTTAAACCTAAAGCAACTGATCAGTGAATGATATTCACTGATCAGCCGCTAGGGGGCAGTACAGAGAAGCTGACGAAGACTGCCGAAGATAGGGGCCACGGAAAAGCCTGAAGAGCCGGAAATTGCCGACGGGACCCGATCGAACCCGGAAGTGAAGACGCGAGGACGCGCGGGACCCAATCCCTGCTCCGGACGCCCAGATCTGGTGAGTATAGTGCACCTACACTATACACACCTGTTCTGCATCCCTCAGCTACCTAGCTGAGGGGTGCAGAACCCGGGGACACTGTTTTTTAACGGTTTGATCGCCGTGATGGGCCGGCCGGTACTGGCCGGCCTATCACGGCGATCGTGGGGGTGGCATCGGCGCCATCTTTTCCCCGGACACTAATGGTGATTGGTGCTGCCTCGGACAGCACCAATCACCAGTGCTTTCCGGGTCACCGGGTCACCGATGACCCGGAAAGCTGTATTCAGCTGCTATATGTTGATCTGTATTGATCAGCCTATAGCAGCGATCGTCTGCACGGGAGGGGTTAATCACCCCCCGTGCCGACGAGCAGAGATGGCCTGCTATACATTATAGCAGGCCATCTTCCCCGACCGCTGTGTGTGAACACACAGCGATCGGGGAAACATCGGGCGTAAATTTACGTCCATTTGCGCTAAGTACCAGGGCGCGGGGGCGTAAATTTACGCCCGATGTCATTAAGGGGTTAAAATTAACTATCCTTGAAATACATGGTAGGCATGGTAGAACTATGCTGCTATGTCCCTATATGGGGCGCTGAAGATGCAAGCAAGTCTTAAGGCCCTATTACACAGAGCGAAAATCAGCCGAATCAGGCCTATTTGGATGATTATCACTCCGTGTAATAGAGACGACGATCAGCCATTGAAACAATCATCAGCTGATCCCGTCTTTAGGTCTGGACCTAAAATCATCAGCCACTGACTGTGCATCACTACATGTTATAGTGATGTGCTGACGACAGCTGACGATTGATTAAACTGTTCTACATTACCTCTCCACACTTCCAGTCTTCTCTTTGCTATCTGCTTTCACTCTTGGTGCGCAGCTGCAGCTTCAGAGAGTCTAAGCTAACAGGCCGCTCGGCCAATCACTGTCAGGGACCGCCAGTGACTGGCTGAGCGGCCTGTCAGTTTAGACAGGCCTCTCTGAAGCTGTAGTCGTGTGCCAGAAGTGAACGCAGAGTGCAAGGAGAAGACCAGGAGGGTGATGAAGTAATGTAGTACAGTTTAGGCCAAGGGTTGCATGGATATCGCTAATGATGTCCCTGCAGTCCTTGCTAAACTATCATCGAGACATGTTATAGGCTCAGTAAACGAGCACCGATCTGCTAGGACTGCGTCTATTACATGGCTTGATACTTAATCAGGCCCCCATCGGCCCTTCTAATAAGACCCTTACCGTGATCCTCAGCGACGTTTTTGTAGACTTGTAGTTTATAGAAGGCCCAGATCTTTGCAGGACTTTTTATGACATTATGGGGGATATCTCCATTACCCAGAGGCATAAATTGTGAAGAATGAAACCACAGATGGGGGAATTTATCAAGACTAGCCACTGTCAACAGGAGTAGCCAACAATCCTATGTGTGTGGGTTTGCAGACTAACTCCCAGTGGTGGATGATGGGTCAGGAGGACTCAAGCATGTTGGATTCCCAGATGTCTGATCCTTTGTTCCTGCAGAAGAGATGCCTGGACGTTGCTTATTCCCCTCCTGTTAATATGAACATGCAGACTCAGCAGAAATCGGTGCCCTCCGGTTTGATTAGCCTTTCCCACAGAGAATACTTCAAAAGGTTCTCAACTTGTTATCATTGTTGGGTTGATTGATGTTGGACTATGGAGGTGGGAGGGAGGGGGTCAGTATTTTTGGTCTTCTGTCAGCTATACACTATAGGTGTGACTCCCAAGACTAAGATGTAATCAAATATGGAGCTCTCCTCAGGTGGTTGAGTAGTGAGGTTGTGGCACGCTGGTCTATGTATATAGTCTATTAATGTTATCCATGCAAATGACAAGATAACTATATTATGGACTTTTTCTCTTTATAGGCTTCTGATCTTGAAGACACAATGACGGACTCATTAGTAAATAATAAACCCAGCTTTGTAAAACTCTTTGTGGACAATGGGATGAATATTATGGATTACTTGACATATGGACGGCTGGAGGAGCTTTATAGCTCTGTACTGGAAAATACAGTCCTCCACCAGTTACTCCATCAGCATAAACGTGAAGATTGCAGAGAGTCTATCGATGGCGAGCACCACCAGTTCTTCTTAGATGACACCACAGGCAAAAGAAGCGATGACTTCAAACTCTATGAAGTGGCCAAAGTTTTGCGAGTGCTCATGGGTGATGTCTGTGCCCCATTCTATACACATGTACATGAGAAAACTAAGGGCTCTGTCAGCAAGAAGAACTCCAGTGTATGTAATAATGCCACATACTGTATATGTCACTGAGTTGTTTAAGGTGATGAGAATGTGTTGTCTTGAATATTTAGGTAGCAAGGTTCGTTGGCAAGGTGTTGTTGAGTAGGTGGCCAAATGGTATGTCTAGTTGATCATAGTAGCTGAAATAAAGGGGAGACAAAAACCATTGGTTTCACTGCAGCCGTGGCAAAATGATCAGTTAATACTTTACTGGAATTAGTGGGGGCACAAGTTGTCTATGTCATAAGTCATAGGCCATCCAAGCAGAAGGAATCTGAGACTCATAGGACTCCTTCTTTGTCAATGTCTTAGGGCCCTATTCCACCGGACGATTATCGTTCGCATGATTGTTAACGATTAACGATCTCAAACGACCGCTATTGCGAAAGACCTGAAAACGTTCACTCATTTCAATGGAACGCCAATCGTTACTTATGATCGTATTTGCAATCGCTTTTTCTTCGCTATTTCTTCGCTATTGCATTCGTATCTACTGCGAACCACCGACCGACGTCTTATTCAATGTGAATGATTTGTGAACGTTTTGTGAATAAGCAACAATAAAAATAGGTCCAGGTCTTATAAAGCGATCAACGATTTCTCTTTCGGTCGTTAATCGTTAACTGCATTTCAACCAAACGATTATCGTTTAGATTTGAACGATTTAACGATAATCTGAACAATAATCTTCCGGTGGAATAGGACCCTTAGTGTGATAAGCAGAACTTAGGAGACAGTGGAGAGCTGTGGGAAGGAGTAGGTTCCGGATATAGTTGAGTACAGTGCCTGGCTATCATCAACCGCTCTATAGACAATGAATAAAATGTCAACTTACCGCTCCATTCAGAGGTGAGACCTAGTACTTGTTTTTGAGATTGTAGGTGGTCCTAGTGGTCGGACCCCTCATGATTATACACTTCCCCCCTTATCTTGTGGATTGGGGATAATTTTTATAAGTTGGAATACCCCTTTAAAAAGGACCTTGAATTTTATTGTTTTGTATTCTTGGGTGCTCTAATTCGAACACTGCCTTTTTTTGTCTTGCTATACCCTCCCCACCCCAAGAAAAGATTTGGGTTTTACTTGTTTTGACAATTGTACAACCGACAGTTATTGAAGGTGTATAAGCACTTGGGGTATGAAGTGGACTCAAAGGAATGTGACTATAAAGTGGAATGGGTGTGAATCAGGCTCACACATCCCTGAGCCTAGCAGCCTTATACTTACGTAGTGTAAAAATATTTTGCATTTGCTCAATGTTTTTATGTAATTTTCCTTGCACCCTCATCTACAGAATAAATGTCATTCGGGATCCACAGATCAAAGATATGAGAATAAAAAGTCGACAACTCCCTGGATCGATCTCTTCATTTGGGCCGTTCTACAAAATCGTGATGAAATGGCTACGTACTTTTGGGAAATGGTGAGATCTTAAAATTTCTAAACCAGGCAGCATAGCAGCCACTTCAGCCCAACCAATGCACCATGTATACCTAATGAAGGGATGGAGCATGTAACAGGGATGTAAAGAACAACAGGATAAACAGGATAAACCAATCCAACATAATGATAAACTGATCCAATGATTAGTGATTGTTTAGTGAATAGCATTTGACCTTTTTTATTCTTTAGGTTTTAATACACAGGGGGATTATCTGTCAAATCAGGCAGGTTTGTATCTGTGCAATAGAGCCAGGGATCAGCAGATGAGTGAGCAAACTTTTGCTCAACGACTGATCCCTGAGTTTGAACATGAGATGAGATGTACGGTCTACAGCTGAGTTAAAGAGAACCTATCATCTATTACTAACTGCCCCTAATATAAAAGTGCACCTGTCCCTCAAGGCCGTATTCCACGGGTCGTTTAGAGGAGCAATATCGTTCGTATTCGGCCGATATCGACCGCTACGAACGATATTCGTCCCGTGGAATAGGGTGCAACGATCAGCCGACATCGTTCATGTCGGCTGATCGTTGCAGTCGCTTGTTTTTCAACATGTTGAAAAACAAGCGACTGATATAGCAGCGATCTGCTGCCGTTGCTCCGTTGAATAGGAGCATCGGCAGCAGGCGCTGCTGTATCCTATGGGCTGCCCGGACGATCAGCGATCCCCCGGGCAGCCCCCCCGCAGCTCCCCGCCGCCCCCTCCCGCACTCACCCGCTCGCTGCAGCCGCGTTGAATAGCGACGGCAGCGAGCGGGGAACGAGGAGCAAACGAGCGCTAATAGCGCTCGTTTGCTCCTTCAAACGACTCGTGGAATAGGGGCATAAGTCTGCCTTTGCAGTCTGTATCTAATACTTTTACCTGATCCTGTGTCCCGCTGCTTCTCTGTCAGGTGCCACCATCCTGGTGACATCACTTGTAATCCAGCGGTGCATTCCATTGACGTCACCAAGATGGCGGCACCCGATGGAAAAACAGCAGTGGGACACGGGATCAGGTAAAGTATTAAATACAGACGGCAAAGGCAGCCTGTATCTTTATGAACAGACTTAGGGAAAGATGCTTCAGCTCTTTAAGCAAGCACCGATCTGCTAGATCTGCTTACATGGCGGGTCAGGCCGTCCAATACAGCCTTTACTGTGGGACTTATGAATCAGAAGGATGGCTTTTAACTTGAATATTTTCAGTCCTTAAGTTATGGTTATTTTCCAAGAATAAGGCTGAGATAAAAGAAAATTCCTTGGCAGCACCGATGGGTAGTGAATTTGTACTTTAAAAAGAACAAAACCTACAAAGACACAGCATGTTAATGATTCAAAGTAAAGCCACACCTTCTTATCTAAAGAGGTACTCCAGATGTGTCAGAAAGTTATACAGATTTGTAGATTACTTCTATTTAAAAAGAAAAAAAAAACTTTCAGTACTTATCAGCTGCTGTATGTCCTGCAGGAATTTGGTTTATTCTTTTCAGTCTGACACAATGCTCTCTTATGTCACCTATGTCCTCTGTCTATGGGGATTTGCTAGTGCTCTGGATAGTTCCTGATATGGACAGAGGTGGCAGCAGAGAGAACTGTGTCAGACAGGAAAGAATCCTTAGTGCCCAAAGTCAATATTTCCTTGCAGGGGCTTTGCACTATGGGCAATCTGTTTTTGTTTAAAGGGCCCCTAACAATAGGTGTTCATAAGTCTCACCTTTTTAGGACCTCAAGTTATGAGCTGCAGTTTGAGGGGAATACAGACAGTAAGAGGAACATTTACGAAGTGTACGCCTCGCTCGCCTGATGGGCGGGCTGGGGGAGCTTTGGGGGGCGTGACAAGGCAGGGAGGAGGCGTAAGAGGAGGCAGGAAGGAAGCTCGATGGTGTAAATCATGATCCAAATCTACACCTATTGGAAGCAGATTTAGTACGCCGGGCGCAGGTTCGGGCGCGCCCGGCTGGCTGGATTCACTAAGAGGCGTGCGCCTCTTAGTGAATCCTGCCAGGGAAAAGGGGGTGGGGCCTAAGACTGGCGTACTTGTACGCTGGTCTTCACAAGTCCCCCCCTAAGTGCTTATTTACCCTACAGCACCACCAAATAAAGCATTACATAGCTAGATGTAGATTCCGTATAGACAAAATAGCCTTGTAGCCAGTATCCTGGCCAGGTGCGGAGTGATCTGTGACAATTCAGGTCAGTTTTTATTGCAGAAAAGTCTGAATTACAGAACTGAGGCCTAATTATGGGCAATGAAAAAGGATCAAGTTGCATCTTTGGTATAACTAAATGACATTTCTCTATCTCTAACTGGTGCAGGGAACAGAAGCCGTGACCTCGGCGCTTGCAGCTTGCAAATTGCTGAAGGAGCTCTCCCGCCTGGAGTCTGAGGCCGAAGAATCGCTAGCTATGAAGGAACTAGCTGCCAAGTTTGAGCATCTGGCAATAGGTAATCCACAGTATGCTGTCCTCATACATGTTGTGTAGTCTGTAGTCTGACATGTAGCTAAACCCCCTTTCTTCTTGAATATAAAGGCTGTGCAGTTGTAACCTTCTCTTTATTGCAAGCAGGTTAGGCAGATAAGGTGAAACTGAAAGAACAAACAGTGTATACTGTATACAGTATATATAGAATAAGCTGTGTACAGTGTATATAAAACAGGTAACCTGCATAACAGCATAGCATGAGGCAGATAATACAGGCTGATAAAGGAATATATCTGGTACAGCAAACATGCAATGAACATAACAAAGAAGTACATAAATAGTCCTCTATGCTTGAAACAGGCTGAAACTGAAAATGAGGGAGAAAACATAGGGGGAGATTTATCAAACATGGTGTAAAGTGAAACTGGCTCAGTTGCCCCTAGCAACCAATCAGATTCCACCTTTCATTTTCCAAAGAGTCTGTGAGGAATGAAAAGGGGAATCTGATTGGTTGCTAGGGGCAACTGAGCCAGTTTCACTTTACACCATGGGGGAGATTTATCAAAATGCTGTAAAGTAGAATTGTCTTAGTTGCCCCTAGCAAACAATCAGATTCCATCTTTAATTTTTTAAAGAAACTGTGAGGAATGAAAAGTGGAATCTGGTTGGTTGCTAGGGGCAACTAAGACAAATCTACTTTATACCAGTTTGATAAATCTCCCCCATAATGTGTGGCTCCTCCACTGAAGTAGCAGGCTAAAATGGCTGGTGCCCATGCTAGAACAGGAAGGGGAAGACCCAGCAATTGCCCAGTATACACAGGGGCAAAGCTGGAGAGAATATACAAATGACCAGTAGGTGGTGCTGTTACCATACAATACAGCCAGTTAGGATATTACTACAGGCAATCATTGAACTGATATACATACAAAAAACTGGAGTCGCCTGTGAAGGCAGAAGACACAGCGTCACAATATACACTTTTATAACATTGTAAAGGAGGCCTGTCAGCAGAGATGAGCGAAGCGAATCCGGTGAATCAAAATTTGCTGCGAATCGCGCTGTGATTTGCTTCGTTCTGCGAAGCGAATTCCCGCCAATTCCCAAAAAAAACAAAATGGCAGCCGCACATGCTGTCTGGAGCATCACTGGGCCGGAGAAAGGGATTAACGATAATCCCTAGTGCCTGTACAATCAGCTGCCGGCCCCTCTATGATGTCAGCACCTCACCCTCTATATAAGGCGGTTCGTTTCCAGAGGTGGCCAGTCGGCTGTGTGTGGGCACTGGGCGCTCCTGTAAACTCCTATTGAGTTATACCAATATACTGAGATCAGTGAATGGAGCACAAGTTGGGTTTCATTAGATTGGATGATTGACTGGCTTATTGACATTTTTTTAAAAGAACAGGTGTTAACAAATTTGCCCTTCTGTAATAGTCCCAGTATTGTAGCTAATATAATTTGGCTGTTTTTTTTGGAGTTTGTTAAGATTCAATTCACAAATATTAACGAATTTGACCCAAAAATTGCGAAATTTGTGAGACGAATTTCTGGCTGTTTCACTCATCTCTACCTGTCAGCTATCCTAACGTCTGATTTAGTAAATATTTTCATTCCGTATCTAGAAATGACATCTAGGTGTCACTAGTTACCCTTGTCATTAGGGTGGGTCTCTATTCAGTATGACACTTTCAATCTCATTGTCAATAACATGCTTAGTTAGGTAAAATAGAAGCAAAGAGACCCTTCATCAAACAAAAAGTTTGACATGCAAATTCTGCTTATATGACTGTATGATATAGATGTTATTCTCATTGTTGCAGGTGTGTTTAATGAATGTTACAGAAATAGTGAGAATAGAGCATTTAAGCTGCTGGTGCGACGCTCGACTGTCTGGGGTGGTGCCACATGCCTGCACCTGGCTTATGAGGCGGACGCACGCAATTTCTTTGCGCAGGATGGTGTTCAGGTAAGAGAACATACTTGTAATTCTTCTGGGGTCTTCTATAAGGTCATTCTGCTACCCAGTATAGCCAGCAATGAATGCAGGTTATTGTAGTTTTTATATAAAAAAAAAATTCTCAGAATGCCGGTCCATAGTGCTGACTCTCTTTCCTGACTAACACTAGCTAAGCCCTGCCCCCTACTTCCTGAGTTAAGTCTTGGTCTCTTTGCTACTAGAGTAGTGGACAGCAATTTGCAGGGAAGTACAACACCTGGTTGCCAAGACTTATTTTCTCCTACTAAGGTATTTAAACTAAATATTATCTAAATCAAAAACATTAGATGACCTTGGTAGTAACCCTGACATTTTACTTTTTCCTAATTATTAGATGAGGGTTGGAGGTTATGTAGGTTTTTCATTACTTTATTATCTTTAATGATACTTCTCTATTCCACAGTCCATGTTAACAGAAAACTGGTGGGGACAAATGGCACAAAACACACCGATATGGGCATTGGTACTGGCCACCTTCTGCCCTCCACTCATCTGTACTGGTCTCATTCAATTCAAGTGAGTAGCTGAGTCCAATTTTTGTAAGTATCCTCACACTCAATATTGTGATATGGAGAAGGTGTACTCTGTATAGAATGAAACTTTCTTTTTATTTTTAGAAATGTTGATCATGAAAATGGAATTGAAAACGGCCATAGAGCTGAGATGGACAGCTTAGATACTGATATAAAGACTACTATCGCAGACATAATGGACGGGTATATAAATTATTATGTTAAATAACAAGCAGTAATCTTATTGGACTTGTATTAATGGATATTGTATCATATGTTACCGGTCAGGGAGGAATCGATGCGGCTCAGTCCTGACACGGCTTTGGATGAAGACATTTATCTCCCTAAAGAATACTATATTGAGGAGAAGCCACAATGGATGCGTCACTGGAAACAGTTCTGGAGCGCCCCTGTGACTGCGTTCTTCGGCAATGTTGTCATGTACTTTGTCTTCCTCTTCTTGTTCTCTTATGTGCTCCTCTTGGACTTTAAAGCACCTCCTCCAGATGGTCCGGCCACTTCAGAGTTTATCCTGTATTTTTGGGTATTCACTTTTGCTTGTGAAGAAATACGGCAAAGTTTCTTTGTGGGATCCATGCCTGTAGCACAGATGGTCAAGCAATACTTACAGGATTCCTGGAACCATGTTGACATCACGGCCTTGCTGCTTTTCATCATGGGAGTCATCTGCAGGTACTTATTGAAGAAGATATAGAATAAGAGACGTATGTGTAATCTAAGGCTATGTTCACACGTTGTATGAGACCGGCCGTTCCGTGACCTCGGCCAGATCATCTCGGCCGGTACTTAAGTACCGGCCGGGTGATCCTTCCGGCCGCGGAGCTCTGATGCGGGCGCATCAGCGCGCGCCCGCATCAGAGATTACCATAGCGCACAGGGAAGCGAGCGGCCGGAGCCACTCGCTTCACTGTGTGAACTGTCAGGGCTTTCTGCGGCTGGAATTCACTGAATTCCGGCCGCAGAAAACTGACCTGTCAGTTTTTTTCTGGCGCCGTATGTGATCCCGGCCGGAGCGTATACGATGTGTGTATGCTCCGGCCGGGATCCCATTGCACATAAGGCTTTGTTACACACCGCAAAACTACGGCCGTAGTTCTGCGGCTAGAACTACGGCCGTAGTTTTACGTTGTGTGAACATAGCCTAAATGTGTTGTACTCTAATATAATAGAATTGATATGCAGCCGGTTCAGAGCCGGTTCATACATGCCTAATAAAAATTTTTTACATTTTTACATCAAATTTTTTTACATCAATGTGGCGGCACATAGATCCTGGTGGCATGGGCCATTTTTTTTAAAAAACTGCTGCCAGTTCTCAACATCTGCATCGGTTACTAGAATTGCAATTAGGGCCCAGCACCCCCAGTGCACCAATATCTAGGGATGGTCCGAAACGAGTTCGGTTCGGGTTCGTACAAACCCGAACCCTCGGTAATGATTCCCGCTGTCTGCCCGCTCCGTGGAGCAGGTGGATCCAGCGGGAGGACCACCTGGAAAACTGGGATATAGCCATAGGCTGTATCCCAGTTTTCCAGGCGTTCCTCCCTCTGTATCCGCCCGCTCCACGGAGCAGGCAGACAGAGGGAATCTGCTGCCGAGCGTTCGGGTTCATACGAACCCAAACCTCGGCAGGTTCGGACCATCCCTACCAATATCTCCTCCCCTCGGTGACGCAGGGAGATTTGATTCTGAAAGTTTGCGCTTAACCCAGGGAAAGAGATATCAATGCACTGGTGGTGCTGGGCTAATTTCCAGTGCACCGAGCAGCCCTAATTGCATATCAAGAAATTGGCGGAGATGGCTGGAACTGAGTAGCAGTTTAAATAATGGACCGCACCACTAGGATCATGTGACCAGGTTGTCTTTAGTACATGGAGCGATATGTGCCTAAATCGGCCTGATTGTGTAATAGGTCTTTTAGGGTTGTAACCAACTTCTGCAGCCACCAGTAATCAAATGCTGCACACTTGGGTTTGGATGGACCTGAGCATGTACAAGGTTTCCCTTAGTACCGTTGCTGTTTATCACTAAGCTTAAGACTAGTTTTGGAAATTTTGAGTACAGTTAACCATGGTGTTTTGTATCCCCTATTCTAAAATTTGATTGTTGAGCACTAGATTTTTTTGGCAAAACCTAACTACCCAAACACATTAGAGTTATAATGTCAGTCTACCAAAATAGGTTGAACCATGTGTATAAGGGCGTTCTGATTATTCATCAACAACAGATGGAGAAAACAAGGACTTTCCATGTTGCTTTCCTATGAAAAACTACAGTGTGTTTCTTTTCCGAGAGGTTATGTGAGAAGAGCGCTGTTTTTGCTGCACATCAGCACTAATGACCACTTACTATGCTGAGAACTGCAGCCATCCTGATGACCCAAAACTGTCAAAAACAAAAAGTATATATATGCTTAATTATATTTCTTTACACAGAATGATGGACACCTCTTATGAGTCAGGACGGACCATCCTGTGTTTTGACTTCATAGTTTTTACCCTTCGACTCCTTCACATTTTTGCAGTCAACAAACACCTGGGGCCCAAAATAATTATTGTCAGAAAGATGGTAAGTGGACATGTGTGGTACCCCGAAATGTAAGGGTGGAATTCTGTATTTAAGGCTGCTTGATGGAGTCAAGTGTGTAAATTATAAATACATAGGCCTGCCTATAAGTCAGAGCAGAGTGCGGGGGAGTACTCAGCTTGTGAGTTAGAACAAACTAGAACACTCTAGAGTAATTCTTTTGATAGCCGGTAGGGGTATAAACATGACACCAGAAGATCGTAATGCTGTAGATATGGCCCTCGTCCGGTGTGGGACATTATTAAAGAGCCTCAACCTTTCCACTGTGGAACGAATCTACAGAAGAGCCAACCCAAGCCCTGCCAACAGTCACATATGTAATTGGGCCAAATAAGATAACAGGTCGTCTTCACCCATCTTTCTTCCCTCTTCTTTTCTCTTCATCTATTTCCTTTTATTTCTTCTTCTTTCTACTATCCACATAGAAGTCATAGGGCTATTTTGTAAAACTCAATGTTGTGTATGCCAAATTGACTTCTTTTGCATATGTATACTTATTAACAGAATTATATTCTACTTACCAAGAATGTGAATACAGCTTTATCTCTACTGCTTTTTCTCAGATGAAAGATGTCTTCTTCTTCCTGTTTCTCCTCGGTGTCTGGCTAATTGCCTATGGAGTTGCCATGGAAGGTCTCCTACACCCCAATGATACTCGGCTGGGGTGGATATTCCGACGTGTTTTCTACAGGCCTTACCTGCAAATCTTTGGTCTCATTGAGCTTGAGCAGATAGATGGTAAGAGACACATAAGTGACTCCTATGACTTTGCTACCACCACCACAGGTGTAAACCCATATGTGTGACTGCTACATCTGTACCTTCTATACCTAATATAGCTCTGAAGAGTTCCTGGTACTTTACATAACAGTCCCATTGACTTATTGGTAGTTCCAAGTCTTGGACACTACTAAAGCCATTGTCCCAGATATCTCTGTCCCAGAAACTGAATTTCTCCTTTAGAAAAACATGTTCTTAACAGTAGTACTTAAAGGCAAAGTCCAGCCGGGGTCGGTGGGGGATCGTTGGAGGGCAAAAAATCATTATAGGCAGGGGGTGGGGGGGAATTAAAAAAGACATTGTGCTCACCTGCCCCCATGCCCGCGCTGCGCCGCATCACCGGACTCCCATTCCCCGCTGGGTGTCCTCACAGTTTCCAAGTAAGTCACAGCCCGGGTTGAATGTCACAATCTGGTGGAATTAAGCCCACTCAGCCAATCAGTGGCTGCAGCGGTGTCCCGCCGCAGCCGTGTACCCGGGTCACAACGTAGCTGTAGGAGAGCTAAAAAGACAGCTGGCAGGATCCTGCGCTGCTCCACCCCCAGCCCAAAATAATTTTTTGGCCCGGCACTGGACTTCCCCTTTAATACACCAATCAGGGAGTGGTCCTCCAAGCTTTTGCTGTTGTCTGCTGATTTCCTTTAGTAAATGAATAGTGAGCTATAGAGTCACTTAAAGTGATAACATTGTGTCTCCTTTACTAATTAGCTGGAAAGCTGAATAATGAAACCTGCTCGGATGACCCAGACGTCATCATGAGTGGACTCCATCCGCCATGTATCAACACATTTGCCAACTGGCTGGTAATTTTCCTGCTTGTTGTCTACTTGCTTGTTGCAAATATCCTCCTGATGAACCTGCTGATCGCCATGTTTAGGTAATTATGCTATAACCATATACAATACACTTGTAGATATATATACCCACACATGCTATGTGTGAGCCTGCTTTATTGGTAAATCTGTGATCTCTTTGCTGTGCTTTTCATCTCATCAGTGATACCTTCTCCAAAGTGCAAGGTAACAGTGATATATACTGGAAATTCCAGCGATACAACCTAATAGTTGAATATCACAATCGCCCGGTGCTTGCGCCGCCGTTCATCATCATCAGCCATGTTCACACCTTTATCAGACGCAAGATCCGCAAGATTGAGTCCCAGAAGATAAGACATTTCAGTAAGTGTCCACCAAGAAATGCAATGGAGACTTTTGTTTTGCGCATTTTTGACTTTCAGAATAAAGAAAACACAAGTTTAAGGGAGGCAGAAAGAAATTGGATATGGGTCATGGTACCCCAATCTCTACAACATTGTCAATGTAGATTAGAATTGTTAGGAAACTTCCATCTGGTCAGATAGCATATGGAACAGGATGACTGATTTGGACCAGTCAAACAGTAGGGATGTGCATCCCTGTTCCTGCTCCCAACTCGACATACGGATAAAGGGAGACTCTGGCAAAATTTCGGTCCATGGCCGGATCCTCCGGTGGCTCGTTGAACCCTGTTGTTGCTGACAATGATACTTTTAAATTTCTAGTGCTGGAGCTGAAGGAGCCATTAGACAGCAGGATGCTCACATGGGAAGCTGTTCAAAAGGAGAATTACTTGGTGAATAAAGCCAAGCATAAGAGGGACAGCGACAAAGAGCGCCTGAGACGCACATCCCAAAAGTAAGTGATCTGTACCCTCTTCTTTTTGGAGCACAACCTTTTTACATGGCCCTATTATTGCTTTAAGTGAGTGCCGATCAGCGATATCATTGCTTGTTTGCAGAGCTTTAGCAAGGTTTAAAATGCACCTGTCATTACAACAAACTTGTGTTATAGCCACATGTCAGAAGTTTGTATCGGTGTGAGTCTGGGTGCTAAGACCCCTGCCAGTCACTAGAACGAAGGGGCAGGAGCACTTAGCAGCGTGCGCTTTGCCCCTTCATCTATGCTCTCACTGCTAATGTAGCAGTGTACTGAATTATAATGGAGCCTATGGAACTTTCAGCAATCACGTCTACCACAAGGTCCATAGGCTTCATTATAATTCCATCCTTTGCTACTTTAGCAGTGAAAGCGGGGATGAAGGGGCAGAGTGTGCGCTGCTGAGCGTGTCTGCCCCCTCATTCTTCCGATCAGCGGGGGTCTTCCTGGCTCCAGTATGTCCAGTATGAGGCGATGTTCACACTGCGTAAGATAACGGCCGTCGTCCGTACCGCAAAACTACGGCCGTTGTTTTGAGGTCCCTATAATGGCTGCAATGCAATGTAACTACGGCCGTTGAATTCACACTACGTATCAGATAACGGCCGTTGTTTATATCTGCCGAATTAAACTTTTTTTTTTCCAATTTACTCTTTATTAATTTTACAAAACAGCCAACATATCCCATAAAATCACAAACAATAATACTATTAGATAAATACCCCTACCCACCCTCAAATAGAACCATTATTAAAGTAGGCCCATGAACCAATACAGAACCTGTTTCTCCCGTGGAGTCACCCCGCAGGGCACCGAATAACATTTTTCAGTTGCATGAGGCAACACCTGTCTACCTCTCACTTCCACCTCCCACTATCTGTTCAGTCTCTATTTTACTCTATCTGTATGGGGTCCTCGCCCCCGCCCGCACGAGGGCCACATCCGCGGCCGGGCCAAACGGGACAACACCAAACAATATTACTAACCAAACTAACTAAAAATAAATAAATAATAAATTAATAAATTTAAATAAAACATAATCAATAAATAATGAATAAATAAATAACCTACCAAGATTAGCATTCCTCTATGTCCCCAGCCCCCTTCTGCAGACCAAGCCACTGCAGCCTTCCTCATCCACTAGCCCACGCACACCCAGCAAATCCGCGATCGCCAGACCCCCACCTTCTTCAGATGGACGGTCGACCACCAGCAGAACCATCACTGTTTTTATTAGACTTGCGCTGAGACCTCTGCAATATCCCTATAGAGATGTCGCACTTCTTCCATACTCCCCTGATAACCAGTCAACTATTTATTATGCTCAACAATGGCACCCAGGGAGGACATATTCTTAACATACTCATCACAAAAGGCTGCACCAAGGCATGGTCCGCCCAAGGTCATGGAAACAGAGGATGCCACCTACTATTACCTAGAACTATATTTCACAAAAACCATTACATTCCTGTCCGGCTCAGCCCGGAACCCGAGCACAGCCCCCGCCGGGGGGGAAAACAAGCGGCTCCCCCACACGACCACCCCCTTAAACTTACCCCATATTTTAACACTAGAATTCTGGTGCCCCGCGTGTACTCCACCGGTCACAATCCTTCATAAAAAGAATTACACCAATAGTTCCTACTATACCATCTCCTTGGACTATAAGACAGGGATGTAAAAATGTATTATTATTTTTTTTTTTTTTTTTAGACCTTATACCTTTTAAGTCAATTTGTTTCATTTCTAACATCTTTATTGCTATAACCCAACAAAATTACAGCAGTTTAGTTATATATTTTTAACCCTAACCTATTCCCTATCCTCCCCCCTTACCAACCCACTAAGGAAGAGGAGGAAAGAAAAAAAAATAATAATAACTAAAAATAAATAAATAAATAATAATTAAAATAATTGAAATAATAATAATATAAAAAAAAAAAACCTCAAGTGAATACCAACTTAAAAACTCTCTATTTAATTTTAGGGCCTTTGGGAGACATGCCCATTACCTTAAACCTGGCAGTAATCTAATCTTTTCGTTCAATGACATAGACATCAACCAAGGGTTCCAGATGGCAAAGAATTTCTTTGGGTTCCCACCCTTATATGATACCGCATATTCATAATTTATGATCTTACAGAGTTTGGGGAGATATTCTTCCACCACCGGACTCTCTTTTGCCATCCATTTTCTTGCAATCATTATTCTTATCAGGAGGAATAATTTATTCAGCAATCTTTTCCTTTTGTCAACTATATCCTCCCAGTGACCCAACATCCACACCTTAGGATTTCCCAATTCTACCAGTTGTAAACGTACTTTAACCATTTCCATTATTTTATACCAGAACTCACGAATTGGTTTACACTCATAAAACAAATGAAAAAAAACAACATCACTCTCCCCACACTTTGGACACTTGTTATCCCCCCTACCTTTAAATTTTGCCAACATCTTCGGTGTATAATAAAGCCTATAGTAAATAAACCACTGTGACAATCTGTGATCGTGACTATATGTTGCTTGTCTCGCCCATTTCCATATATTAGACCATTCTTCAGCACTTATTGGTGCAATATCATTATCCCACAACCTAATACCTTTATGTGAATTCCCCTCTTCTTGATACCCCCTTAAAAATTTATATATACCCGACACCTTTAATCTAGAACTATCCCTTTCCAATAAATATTGCCACAAATTATTTTCTGTTATCTGTAAATAATTACTTTCCTTTGTGTACCTGTCTGCGTGCTTTACTTGCATATACTTAAATAGTGCATTCTCCGGCAACCCAAACCTCCCTCTTAACTGATCCCATGACAAAAATTCACTGTGGTCTGAAAAAAATTGTGCTATACATCGCAATCCATACGAGTGCCAAAATTTCCATTCATTAATTTTCACCAACTCTGGCAAATGGAGATTATTAAACATGGGGGTAAACTGGGATACACCCTTAGCCATAACTTTTTTCGTTCTACCCAGACTCTATCTGCCAAATCTAACAGGGGGGCCTGATCTACTGTCCCTCGGCTCATCCTTCCCAATTCCAAATTAAACTTGATTTTGATGTAAAGAAAATCTGAGTGGTTTCTTGGGCTGGGCACAGTATTTAAAGTAAATGACCTGTTAGGAATCAAAATTAAAGTAGTTTTGGCCGCAAAAGTCCGGCCGGTGAAAACAAGTCCGGCCGTTATTTTACGTAGTGTGAACATAGCCGGAAAGTGTATTACCAGCTTTAGACACAGTGACACACGCTATTCCGGCCCCTGTGTAAAGTTTAAATATGCCACATTGGGGGGGAGGATTGAGATAAAAAAAACATACTTACCTAGCATTGGTCCCTTGCTGTTCCCTTACAGGGTTGACACAGCATTGAAGCAACTCAATGACATCAAGGAACTTGACAGAAGATTGAAAGTTCTGGAATTGCAGGTAAAAGTGGTTGGTTGCATGTTTGGGCACAGTATAGAAATATAAGTAAATGTGTATGATCAAAGTGGTTAAAGGGGCAGTAGAGGATTAGAGAAACTTGACCGTTTTTTTCTAAAACCAACACCACACCTCACCACAGGTTACATGTTAAATGTCCCGTTGTCTGTTGGGTCAGTATACACCACTGTTTGCAATATGTTTATTAGGCTATGCTATTCATTTTATTCCATTCAACAGTATAAAGTAAAAAAAAATTATACATTTTTGGTACTATGGCAAACTATGGGTGACATACAGTATACTTTGTGCCTATTCAATAAAATACATTACAGCCGTCTGTTCTCCCAAAATATATGTTAAATATACTGTAGGCTGAAAACATGATGTGAACAGAGCCTAGTAAGTTACTATATGTAATATAGTCAGGCACTCATAACAGATCTTAAGGGATCGGAAGGGGGGGTGTCGGGGGTTGGGTGGTTACAACTAAATTAATGGACTGTCCTGTAAGTATGTTTCCTTTAATACAACCCTATGCAAACCTTTCACCTTTCTCCTTGTGTGAATCCTAGTATCTGGAAGGTGACCTGAGGCTGAGAGTAGAATGAAGCTTGGCACGGAGCAGTAAATGTTAATGCATGCCGGGCCTCTCCTATTACTCCACACAAAAAGTGCTGGAACTTTCCAGCCAAAATCCTGGGTTCATTCGAGGAAACCATTGACATAAGGAGATATGAAGGCCTCATTTGTTTATATTTCCTTAACCCTTTCAAAGCAGGTTTCCATTAGGTCACCGGTAGAGAAGCGTGACGGTCGGCGCTAGGTCATACATGTATTTCAATTAACAATAAATTATATGGATGGAGACATCATGAGAATTTTGTATTTTAGGGGGAATACTGTAATGAAGCACTTTCCTGGATAATACAGGCCCTACAAAATAGCAGCACAGTGAGCACTGACAAACCACCTCCTGTGCCTAAGTAAGGTAAGTGGCAAACACGGGTGTGGGGCCCAATTGTTATAAGTGTCTCTAAAATATAAAAAAAAGAAAGACATATTGACATAGGGACTATGGGAAACTGGAGGAAGGAGTGCAAGCCTGGCAAGACAGTCACAGTAAACTAACAGGACCAGGATTTTAAAAACTTAAACAGAGAATGACATGGTCAAGGAAGACCATCACTTGAAATGGGTTTCTGTGGATGTAAGCAATTCAAAAGGTCAGAAGAGAATGTCAAGAATTGTTCTGAGGAACAGGTGGTGCTACGTCAAGGAAACTGCAGCCGATGTCCAAACACCCAATACTTCATTCCTTAGCACAAATGGGCTATACCAGCAGATGACCAGTTTGAGGGTCAAAGCTTTTTAAAGGAATTACGAAGGAAAAATTTGAGGACTAAATTTGAACTGAGCAAAGAAAAACATGGAGCCAGACCTCTGTGCCACCCATTTCAATAATTCAAGTTGCTGGATGTCGCATAATGGAATGAAGAATGTTTTCTTTATACATCCTGGGTCCTCTGATACCTATGGGTGGACAGTTAGCGTTAGATCTAAGCAGTGTGGCTGACCCTACTTTACAGTCTCCACATCTTAATACAGAAGGCCATCTCTGGGGCAAGATGGACCAGACCATTTAGAGCATGTCAGGACTTCATGTGGAGCAACAACAAGAAGCGATTCTGTCACCATGGGCCAACAATTTCATTACATTGGGGGATCTATACCACAATGAACTGTTGTGGTTCTGAAGACCAAAGAAGATCCAACACATTACTAGATGGTAGTCTCTATAAAGTAGATTCTATTTGTACTCTTGTAGTTCCATTTTCTTTACCAGTAGAGATGATTGAACAGCGCAGAAGTTCAGGTTCGTACGAACCCGAACCATCGGCATTTGACTCCCGCTGCCTTCCCGTTCCGTGGGGATGGTGAAGACAGCCTGAGTACCATCTGGAAAACAGGATTACAGTCTATTACCTAGGCTGTATCCCTGTTTTCCAGGCGGTACTCGGGCTGTCTCCACCTTCCCCACGAAACGGGAAGGCAGTGAGAGTCAAATGCCGACGTTTTAGTTTGTACGAAGCTGAAGTTCGGCGGTATTCGATCATCTCTATTTACCAGCAGACTCTCTGTAAATGTTCAGGAGCCTTCTTAAGGCCCTATTCCACGGAACGATTATCAACGATTCCACAGAACGAGTGCAACGATCAGCCGACATCGTTCATGTCAGCTGATCGTTGCAGTCGCTTGTTTTTCAACATGTTGAAAAACAAGTGACTGATATAGCAGCGACTGCAGACGCTGCTATATCCTATGGGCTGCCCGGACGATCAGCGATCCCCCGGGCAGCCCCCCCGCAGCTCTCCGCTGCCCCCTCCCGCACTCACCCGCTCGCTGCAGCCGCGTTGAATAGCGGCGGCAGCGAGCGGGGAACGAGGAGCAAACGAGCGCTGAGAGCGCTCATTTGCTCCTCTAAACAACCTGTGGAATAGGGGCATTAGTCCTCACCAGTAAAACAATAAGTAGAAGACAGGTAGGAGGGGAGGAGGGAGATGCAATTGCAGTCTTTCCCCCTCAGTGTGTTTCATGAAGAATCTCAGTCTAAATTACAAACTTATCAGAAATAAATTATGTAAAATATCTAACTAAAATGAATTTTCTTCCTATTCTAGGTGGAGTCTTTCCACATTGTTTACTATCAATTTCATGGACTAAACCACTGCCTGCTATGTGCCAGACACTTTACAATGAGTCTGCTTCTGCTCGGCCATAATGAAGGGGACTTTGTGCGCTTTCATTATTTGCCTGTTCTCGTATCCGTTGTCTTTGACTTCATTGTCCTCATACTCAAGGAGAAATGCACAGGCCGAGGTACCACTTCAATACGTGTATATATGAAGGAATCTGTTCGAAGCACCAGCTGATCCAACGTAATATGTTCATCCACTGCTTAACATGACACATGCAGCTTTATAGGCTGAATCATTCGGATACTGTATTACTTTGAAGCCACCAAATGTAGACAAAACCACGTCCGTTGTGTAGCCATGCAGTGGCCAATAGCTACACAATTTTGTCAGCAATACTGCAGTTTTACCGGTAAGTCAAGTGGGCGTGGTTTTGCAGTAGGTAGAATGTGGCGTTTATACCCTTATTCAGCTAGGTAGAAAATATTTTTTTTTTAAGTATTTTTTACAAAAATCATCCTGATGAGCTAGCTTGTCAACATTTCAAATTTGCACGAAACTTGGATCCCCCTGCCTGGAGAAAGTGAATGCAACCCGTGGACTGCCTATGCTGTACCCATGTTTTCCAGGCAGTCCTCAGGCTGCATCCACCTTCTCCAGGCAGTGGGATTCAAATGCTGATCGTTCAGTTTCGTGCAAATTTGAAATGTTGACAAGCTAGCTCATCTCTACTTGTCATGACTTTGCATTGTACTGTTTCACCTTGTGACTTTGATACCCCTGTGTGTGATATATGCTGCCATATTTTTTATGCCACATGTATATGAAATGCACTATGTTGTATGTCTGTTTTTTACATGGGGCAGTGTTAGTGTTTTGTATTAAAATGCTCTTCAGACTTACACTCTGGTTATTACAGTACTTGGGTTCACAGATACATTCACAGTGTGTTGGGCAGAGTAGCTAGACCAGAAAAGGCCCATTACTACAAAGGTGTTGGTAGTTCCTCAGCTAAGAGTCCAAGCAAGGGAAACCTCCTTCCCTGCTGTGACTTTCAGAAATAGAGAGCTGGGGAGAAGAACTGCCGTATGCCAGGGTAGCTATGAAGTGTTGTTGCAGTTAGGTGGGTGTAGGGTCACTTGGGCACTTGTCATGCTGGCCAGGAGTGGTGTTAGAAACCACCCTCGGACACACGGGCATTGTTCTTGAGAAAGGGCATAGCTCAAGTGTAGGTGAAGGTGCAGGTGCGACACCTTACAAAAATAGGACAGAGTCCAGCACCTAACCAATAATAATATACTTTTACTGGAAATCTTCAGTGCAATACAGGTTAGGCTGGGTTCACACTACGTTTTTGCAATCCGTTCTTTTTCATCCGTTTTTGCAAAAAAACTGATGGAAAACGGATGGAAAAAAATGGATGCATTTGTATGTATCCGTTTTGATCTGTTTTTTCATTGGCTTCAATTCTAAAAAAAAAAAAAAATCCAAACGCATCCGTGTTTTTTAAAGTACACAAAAACAAAGCTGACCTTACTTTTGTGTACGTTTAAAAAAACATGCGTTTTGATCCGTTTTTTTTTTATAATGGAGGTCAATAGAAAATCAGATCAAAACGGATGCACACAAATGCTACGGCCGCTGATTGGCAGAGCTGCCTTGAGATGTCACGTCTCATGCGGCAGCTCTGACCAGGATGCGGCTGTGGGACGGGAGTACCGATCGGCGCGATCCGGGCATCGGTGCAGGAACGGGGGAGGTGAGTGACCTCCGGCTTCAATTTCCACCCCCTCCCCTGCGATCCACCAAAATACCCCCCGGTCCGGAGTACCCCTTTAAGTCTTTACTCTATGCATACTGACCTGTCTATGCTTGGAATGTACCTCCCACAGCGGATGGAAACAGCAACGCAGAGTTTTATGTTAAGCTACTTCATTGCCTGGATTGACAGCATGACGTTACTAGGCGGCACCTTAAAGGGGTACTCTGGGCCGGGGGGTATTTCGGTGGATCGCCGGGGAGGGGGTAGAAATGGAAGCCGGAGGTCACTTACTTCCCCCGTTCCAGTCCCGATTCCCGGATCGGCCACCCGGTACTCCCGTCCCCGGCCGCTTTCTGGTCAGAGCTGCCGCATGAGACGTGACGTCTCAAGGCAGCTCTGCCAATCAGCGGGCGTAGCGGAGTCCAGCCTCGGCACTCCAGAGTCCCGCCTCGGCCGCTGAATGGCAGAGCTGCCTTGAGACGTCACGTCTCATGCGGCAGCTCTGACCAGGAAGCAGCCGCGGGACGGGAGTACCGGGTGGCGGATCCGGGAGCTGGAACGGGGGAGGTAAGTGACCTCCGGCTTCAATTTCCACCCCCTCCCCGGCGATCCACCGAAATACCCCTCGGCCCAGAGTACCCCTTTAAGGAAACTTTTTTCTATTGCTTAGTAGTGAAGAGCGGTGCGAAGCTCCTCCTATCTGGAAAGTAACTTTGTAATGCGACTTGGGCTTTAATGCAAACGGGCGTACACTTACGCCCGATGTTTTCTCGATCGCTGTGTGTTCACACACAGCGTTCGGGGAAGATGGCCTGCTATAATGTATAGCAGGCCATCTCTGCTCGTCGGCACGGGGGGTGATTAAACCCCCCCCCCCCAGCCGACGATCGCTGCTATCGGCTGATCAATACAGGACAGCACCAATCGCCATTAGTGTCCAGGGAAAGGATGACGCCAATGCCACCCCCACGATCGCCATTATAGGCCGGCCATCAACGGCCAGCCCAACACGGCGATCAAACAGTTAAAAAAGTGTCTCCCCGGGTTCTGCACCCCTCAGCTAGGTAGCTGAGGGGGGCAGAACAGGTGTGTGTGGTGCAGGTGCACCATACTCACCTGATCCTGGCGTCCGGAGCGACGATCGGCGGTCCGCGGCCTCCTCGGCGCGACTTCCGGGTTTCGTCGGGTCCAGCATCGTCTAACTTCGGAAATATTTGTAGATTTTCGGCTCTTCGGGCTTGGGCGGGCCACGGCCATCTCCGGCAGCTCCATTCTACTGCCCCCTAGCGGCTGATCAGTGAATATTATTCACTGATCAGTTGCTTTGAGCTAAAAAGATTTTTTTATTTTAAATTTTTTTTTTTTCCTTTTTATGCTCCCTAACGCCGCTGAGTGCTGATCAGCATCGCACGTAAGT
Organism: Dendropsophus ebraccatus; assembly: GCF_027789765.1. NCBI lineage: Eukaryota > Metazoa > Chordata > Amphibia > Anura > Hylidae > Dendropsophus > Dendropsophus ebraccatus. The sequence continues at coordinate 69,185,138 of NC_091465.1, forward strand.
GCGCCGCTGATCAGCAACTCCTCCTTTTTGGCGTAGGGGCGTTTTTCCCCCCCTATATCCTACCGCCACTGGCTGCTGATAAGTGCTGCACATAAGTGTGCATTTATCAGCAGCTCCTTTCTTGGCGTAGGTATATTTTTTCTTACTGTGAAAAAAAAACAACCTAAAAAAAATTACATTACATGAAATAAAGTTTTACACTACACCAGTACACATTTACATACCCCATATACCAATCCCCGTATAAACATGGCCCCCAGGGTGTTTTCGGTGTCGGACGCATACGTTATTATTGCCTCCGACACCGAAACAGCCAGTGAGGATGAATGGGGGGATCCTTTTTTCCTCCATTCATCCTCATCATTCAGTGACGTGTCTGGGAGTAGCATAGCATATGCTGCCCCCCAGACACGTCTGGGGGTACACTTACAGATTTAGGGTACGTGCACACTGCGGAATGGCGAAGGATAACCCTTTGTGCATTCCGCAGCTGGCACCTGCCGGCGGACTGATGCAGGCGCGTGTCTGCACCCGTGTCATACACTCCATCCTATGCACTTGCGGATTCCATCGTCTGTCCAAAGAATGAACGTGTTCATTCTTTGGACAGAGGGCGGAATCCGCCCGTGCATAGAATGGAGTGTGACACGACCGGAGACGCGCTCTTCCATCAGTCCGCCGGCGGGTGCCAGCTACGGAATGCACAAAGGGTTATCCTTCGCCATTCCGCAGTGTGCACGTACCCTTAAAGGGACACCCGAATCCAGCCGCCAGATGCCCCCCCCCCTATCCTCCGAGTTAGTGGGGAGATCGTTCGGGAACTAATCTTCCCCCTGCTGGATAAAGGTTACCACCGGTACGGGGATAACTTTTATACCAGCACCCGCTCTTCCGGTCCCTCGCTGCCCGAGCTACTGTAGCTTGTGGCACAATCCGAAAATATCAGAAGCAGTAATTAGGACCCTAATATTTAGCAGCCATGGAGCGGACAAAGCGCTTCTGGATATGAAGGACCCCGTATCGCACCAGGGCAACATTTTCCAGGTGATGTCCCCCACACTGGAGAAAGGGAGACCCCAGAAGAAGTGCAGAGTGTGGCATAAGTGCAGAGTTTGGTGGGTGCAGTTTCTGAAATGGGGTGCTTTGTGGGGCTCTCTAACATACAGTCCCCTCAAATACACTTTTAGGCTATGTTCACACTGCGTTTGAGTCTGGCTGCATTTCGTACGCTGCCGTACATGTGCGGCTGAAATTACGGGTGTGGGAAAAATCGACATGCGGCCGGATGCGTACGAACCGCGAACATACGCCCGTAGTACAGTTATGCTTCCCTAGCTTGTTTCGAAGCGATCTGAAACAGGTCATTTACTTGAAAATCTTCGCCCAGCCCAATAAAACTCACAGAACCTTTTGCATCGAAAAATCAAGTTCAATTTGGCTGAAATAAGTACTTCGTACGGGATCGCATGGAAATCCACAGCCGTGAATTGGAACATTTCCGTCCTCAAACAATGGTCTTGTTCATTTTTCACGGCGCCGTATACGATCCGGCCGTAAGCTCATATGTAGTGTGCATTGTGCAGGCGTATATTGTATACTTTCAAGCGAACGCATCAACCTCAAAACTACGTGCGTATATTCGCGGTTCGCACTACGGCCGGATTCATAGGCAGTGTGAACATAGCCTAAACCTGAACAGGTCCCTAAAAATATCTGATTTTGAAATTTTACTGAAAATTTGGAAAATTGCTGCTAATGTTTTAAGCTTTCTATTGTCTAAAAAAAATAAAAGATAGTTTAATAAATGCCGCCAACACAAAGTAGACATATTGCTAATGCTATTTAATATATAATTTATGTGGCATAACCATTTTCTGTATAAGCAGAAAAGGTCCAAAGTTGGAAAAATGCATTTTTTCACTTTATTTTGTTTTTTTTCCATACTTCGTTGTAAGTATCGACTCCAATTTAACAGAAATGTGAAGTACAATATGTCACGAGAAAACAATCTCAGAATCAGCCGGATAGGTAAAAGCATCCCGAAGTTATTAATGAATAAAGAGACACAGGTCATATTCATAAAATTTGCCTCGGTCCTTAACCTCTTAAGGACATAGGACGTATGCGTACGTCATATGTCCTCACTTGCACTTCAAAGCGGGGCCGCGAGTAGCCCGGGACCGCTGCTATTAGCGGGCACAGTCTGATCGCCGTGCCCGCTAATTAGCTAATCGGAGGCAGCTGTCAAAGTTGACAGCTGCCTCCGATTACAGGAGGCAACGTTTCCCTGGGGTCTAGTGGGGGAGATCGCTCCTCCGGGACCTTGTCCCGGAGGAGCGATCTCCGTTACTGATGCCGGCCGGGGACGCGTCCAAGATGGCGCCGTCCTCGGCTCGGCACTCGTTCGTTTTCGGCTGCAGCAGCCGAAAGCAAACGAGTGCCGATCTCATGGATCTCTGCAGCATATCTATGCTGCAGAGATCTCAATGAGAGATCCAAGTGTATATACTAGAAGTCCCCCAGGGGGGCTTCTAGTATATGTGTAAAAAAAAAAAAAAAAAAAAAAAGTGTTGTTAATAGTAAAAAGCCCCCTCCCCTAATAAAAGTCTGAATCACCCCCCTTTTCCCAGGTTTTAAATAAAAGTAAACAAATAAATAAATAAATAAACATGTTTGCTATCGCCGCGTGCATAATCGCCCGAACTATTAATTAATTACATTCCTGATCTCGTACGGTAAACGGCGTCAGCGCAAAAAAATCCCAAAGTGCAAAATTGCGCATTTTTGGTCGCATCAAATCCAGAAAAAATGTAATATAAAGCGATCAAAAAGTCGTATATGCGCAATCAAGGTACCGATAGAAAGATCACATCATGGCGCAAAAAATGACACCTCGCACAGCCCCATAGACCAAAGGATAAAAGCGCTATAAGCCTGGGAATGGAGCGATTTTAAGGAACGTATATTGGTTAACAACGGTTTGAATTTTTTACAGGCCATCAGATACAATATAAGTTATACATGTTATATATCGTTTTAATCGTAACGACTTGAGGAACGTGCATAACAAGTCAGTTTTACCCCAGGGCGAATGGCGTAAAAACACATTTCCCCCAAATAAAAGAAATGTGTTTTTTTTTTCAATTTCACCACACTTTGAATTTTTTTCTGGTTTCGCAGTATACTTTATGCAAAAATTCAGCCTGTAATTGCAAAGTACAATTAGTGACGCAAAAAATAAGGGGTCATGTGGGTTTCTAGGTGGAAAAATACAAGTGCTATGACCTTTTAAACACAAGGAGGAAAAACCGAAAACGTAAAAACGAAAATGGGCCATGTCCTTAAAGGGTTAAAGCGTAACTGTCATGTTTTTTTTTATTGCAGAAATCAGTAGTATAAGCGATTTTAAGAAACTCTGTAATAGGTTTCATTAGCCAAAAAAGCCTCCTTCTGTACTCAAGAAGCAATCTCCCAGCCTCCCCCCCCTGACTTCTTATCTGTGCATTATCAGGCAAACACGTCTTCATTACAGAGAAGCCGGTGAAGACGGGCTCTGCTCTCTCCATTGTAAGCCTATGAAGGGGGGAGGGGCTGAGGGAGATGAGGGAGCAGGAAGAGGTGACATGAAGGTCAGCTGTTTGTAGACTCTCTGGGCAGCTAAGACGCTGGATTCAGGTGTCAGAAAGGTCAGTGCTTATCTATGAACTTACTGAGAGAAGATTGCAGGGTGTTGTGCTTTGCAGAAATCCTCCGTGCTCAGTCACTCCTAACAGCCCCTCCCCTCTCCATAGCCACATAATGGACAGAGAAATCCTGCTTCATTTGATGTGAGGGGGAGGCTGGGAGATTGCTTTTTCAGTCCAGAAGGAAACTCTTTTAGTACATAAAACCTATTACAGAGTTTCTTAAAATCGCTTGTACTGTTGATATTTAATGTTTTCAGAAAAATGGCCCTGAAATGACAGTTACGCTTTAAGGCCATTTCAGGCTTTGTCCTTAAGGGGTTAAACTACTTTATATGCAAATTTTTCATGATTTGCTGACCTGCATGTTTTGCATAAAGAAAAGCTCAGTGATGGGGCAGAAACACTGCTTGTAATTTTGAAGGTTTTCGGAAGACTTTGGAGTGCAGAGGTATCTTCTTTCAAGCTGTTTATTACAAGGTTTGGCCAAAACCTGGACCTACTAGCACCCGGCTCACACAGGGCTAAGCAATGTGGCTTTTTTGTGATAGATATGACAAAGGAATTCAACAGCACTTCCAGGATAAGTTCAACGTACAAGTGTTTATTCCATCAATTCCAACAGCACAGCAAAAATCAAGCAACGTTCAATAGTGACAAAGCAATACTTAAGGCCCTATTACAGGCATGGCATAGCAATGATCAGTGTATGCAATCTAACGATTGCCTGTAAAAGTCCCCCAGTGGACTTAAAAAACCAAAAGTAACAATGTTTTAAAAATACCCCAAAGCCCCATCCCCAATAAAATTAAAATGACCCCCCTTTGCATATTTTTTGTTACATTATATATATATATATATATATATATATATATATATATAATGTAAAATAATAAAAATTGATCAAAACAAATCCTATCCACACAACTATCATACTAAGAAAAACTAAAGATCATGGCGCAAAAATTTATGCCCCATACAGCCTCATAGGTGAAAAAATAAAACCACTATGAGAGTCAAACTGGGGCCATCGTACTAATAATTATTTGAAAAAAAAAAATGGTTTCTGTAAAAAGTTACAAAATTGCCTCCCCCCCCATTTCACCCCATAAAAATATTGTTGGGGTTCTGTCATTTTATTATAGATTGAAAGGTCCATTACAACGTACATCTCTTCCTGAAAAAAAACAAGCCCGTACACGGCCCTGTAGCTGGAGAAATAACATATATTATAGCTCTTAGAAGATGAGGAGGATAAAAACAAAAATGCAAAAATTAAAATCGGCGCAGTGATTAAGGTCATTTTGGGCCAGGTCATGAAGAGGCTAAACAATAAGTCATTTTCCGATGACACATTCACCTTAAAATAACAAAGTGCAATTTTGGGTGGAAATGTGTCTGTAAACCAGGTGCTTCTTAAGATTTATGGAGAGTTACGGTGAATTTGACACCATCGATAAGCTGTGCATTCCTGACAGACAGGATCTCTGCCGCTGCAGGTAAAGGGTGGAAAAAGATCTGTGTCTGTAGGTGTAGCATACAGTGTAAGGGAACACCGTCATACAAACTTAAACGTCCTTAGTGCCCAGCAGTGATAGCAGCAAGGAAAGCACACAGAAGAGCAGGCTGGTTCCTGGATATATGAGCCACACTGGCATCTGGGAAGATGGCCGCTACCATCAGAAAAGATCAGGTAGGTGCATAGGAGGATAGCCCTCCCCAGACGCTGCTGTAGACACATATGGCGTGCACTGGTGTGGACTTGCTGATGAGGTACACACTATATGCTGCTCACTGTTCCATCTATTAATGTATCTGGGGAGTCGAAATTGTAATCTCAGGTACTTTATCAAAGTTTAAAACAGTAATGGATGACTTTGACTTTCTGGGTATTGTGCCAAGAAATACATTCTATATACATATCTATATTATCAAAGGAAAAAATGGCGTAGAGGAATTTGTTTTTCCAATTCTTAAAACTAAACCTGATATATAGTGGATCAGTAAATTAAAGAGATACTCCAGAGACTACCAATTTGTTAAATACATTGCTTTGATAAAGTTATATGTATACTTTTCTTTTTATACATCAGCTTCGGTTGAGTGACAGCAGAAGGGGGTATTTTGAGACTCGCAAATGATGTTTCACGGACCCCTTCTTTGCATATTCATATTTTATAGGGGGGAATGAATCAATGCCGACTCTTGAGTGAGCACTGCATTGGATTTTTTTGCTGATCTCCCTGAGCTCAGTGATTGTTGTGTTTTGTTGGTCTACTATTTATTGCTCCCCATTAGTCAGAATCCTGCTCCACGCTGATGAGTGGCAATACCCTGAAACAGCTTTCTGTGGATGGATACCTGGCCTTGTCCTTTCCCTTATCATGACACAATACTTGCAACTGAATTAGACTTTGACGCAAAAGGGGCCACCATGGTATTTCCCTATTTGTGTTCTAATATTCGCAACCGAGTGGGAAATAAGGGGCTATGTATCAGGGTGGTTTGGTGATCTCCCCACTGGGTATTCTTCCCTGGATGGATATCTGGCTATACCTGTGTTTTGACACTCACAACTGTAGCTCCATGGACCCCTTTCTTGCATATTCAAATTTTATAGGGGGGAATGTATCAATGGAGACTCTTGAATGAGTACTCCATTAGATTTTTTTTACTGATCTCCCTGAGCTCAGTGATTGTTGTCTGTTAGGGTTCTCTGCTTCCTGATGACAAAGTAGTTCAGTAAAGGGGTCGGGGTCATACATCCAGCATTGCCGCATAAACAGGTTTTGTATAGCAGCATATGGAATTCCTACAGGTGCACACCACAAGCTTCATGTAAGGCATCATAGTCACCCCTGTTAGCATTCCTCCGTAGTAAAGTAACATGCTTTTTTACAGATTCCTCCAGTCCCTGGCGTGTTACTTAGAGGACGTCACTCCCTCCTAAGGGTCTAGCAGTGCATGCTAGCGATAGTCACAAACACAGAAGGAATTTTTCTCTGGGCTGTCTGTCTCTCTCCGCCTCTACTGACAAAAGAAGACCCCCTCCCACAAGGAACTAGCTCCTTTTTAAAAGGTTACCTTAGCTTCTGAGTGTGATTGGTGGGCTGTGTATGGATAGGAAAGAAGAAAGAGGATAGGCAGGGTGCTTAGATCGTATCCCTAGGTGGGCTCTGGTATTTTCAATGGTGCACTTGTAAGGTTAGCACAATGTGTGGGTGCAGGTGCGGCAAAAAAATGAGCACAGAGTCCAGCACTTAAGGCCCTATTATACCAAACGATTATCAGCCGCATTGGGCCGATTATCGACCGTTACGGCCAAAAATTGCTTGAAGTAATAGCTTCTGTTAAAAGGCAACGATCACAATGTTGGCTGATCCTTGTCTTTCAACATGTTAAAGGAGACCTGTCACTCCCTGTGCCAGGGTGACAGGCTCCCGACCCCCAGCTAGATCCCCATATATTGACCCCATCCCGCCAAGTCCCGCTCCCGGAACCGATCATGGGACGGAAATATCCTGGTCAGAAGCCGGCCCGCGCGCTGTGGAGATAGGTCCGGCATCCATAGAGTATGGATGAATGGTAGTTACGCCCCTGAACGAGAAAATCTTGTCTAGCGGTTACTGCAGGCTTCAGGGCTGGAGCCCATAAACGTACATCCATTGTTATCTGTTCCTCCAGTAGAAGGTCAGCTTTATGCTTACACAGTCATAGCTGATTATATTATGTATGCACTAGAGGATACAATCAGAAAGACTGAACTTTGTAGTTTTCTTTTCATTTTTTAAATTTCTACCCTCTTACCTCATGCAATGTGGTCACCAGCAGCTGTTATTTGTTTGAGCTTTATATAATTGTTCCTTGCTGTATGAAATTTATTTTAGGTTTATTTTGACTTTCCATTTGATCTTTTTTTTTGCTACATAATAAGTAACATGCAGACTATTTATATTACCATTTATGACACTCTTTGTAAACCTCTATAAATGAAAGAAGTTCCAAGAGTAAGGCCCCCTTCACACGTCCGTGTCAGTTTTTACTGTCAGGAAATCCTGATCAGGGGGCCTCAAATGTCATCAGGAAAGTATCAGGATTTCCTGACAATAATCCGTTTTTACCATCAGGAAACCATCAGGAAAAACCTTCAGGATTTCCTGATCAGAAGAAAAAAAGGGAGATGTAGTTCTGCAAACTGGATGGTCACAGTTTGCAGAACTACAACTCCCATAATGCCCGGCTGACAGGTCATGATGGGAGTTGTACTTCTGCAGCCTGTGGCCATCCAGGTTGCAGAAGTACAACTCCCATAATGCTCGGCTGACAGGTCATGATGGGAGTTGTACTTCTGCAGCCTGTGGCCATTTAGGTTGCAGAAGTACAACTCCCATCATGACCTCTCAGCAGGACATGGTGGGAGTTGTACTTCTGCAACCTGGATGGCCACAGGCTGCAGAAGTACAACTCCCATCATGACCTCTCAGCAGCACATGGTGGGAGCTTTACTTCTGCAACCTGGATGGCCACAGGCGGCAGAAGTACAACTCCCATCATGACCTCTCAGCAGGACATGGTGGGAGCTTTACTTCTGGGGGGAGGGGGGAGATCTCACCTGTCCTGGATTCTGGTCTTCTGATCTGGAACCAGGGGTGAGGATACAGCGGTGCCGCGGCGGGGGGAAGAGGGAGGTCGGTGCCGCAATGGGGTCCGCTGATCCGAGGTCCGGGGGTGTGTGGGGTGTCGGGCTGCTGGGCGGGGGGTCCGGGCAGGTGCCGTTAATCTGAGGTCCGAGGGGGGGGGGGCGGGGTTGCCGCTGCGCGAGGGGTCGGCGATATTCTGAGGTCCGGGGGTGGGGGGGGGGGGGGGCGGGCGCGGGGCGGGGGGTCCGGGGGTGGGCTGCTGATCTGAGCTCCGGGGGGGGATCGGGCGCTCGGTGAGGGGTCCGGCCGCGCGGCACCAGGAAGCAGGAGGCCAGGGGAGCAGACCTGGACGGCAGCAGCAGGTGAACACCAGGAGGGAGGCCGGTGAGTTATGCGGGTGTTGGGGGTGCAGGTAATCCGGTATCGCGGGCACTTTCCTGATGTACATCAGGAAAGTGCCCGTGATTCCGGCGCTCCCATAGACTTCTATGGGGGCGTCCGGGCCGGAATTCTGGACAAAAATAGGACATGTCCTATTTTTTCCAGACCTATTTTCCGGAAAGGACACCCTTCCGGAAAAATCCGGAAGGGTGTCCGTGACCAATTAAAGTCTATGGGTCCGGAAATCCGTCCGGATTTCCTGATAGGAAATCCGGATGGTTTTTCCGGACATGTGAAGGGGGCCTAAGGAAGGATATTCCAGCAGTAAAGATAATATAATAAAATTAAGTTCAGGGAAGAAAAAGAGCGCTGCACCTCACACCTATGGCTGATACTAGTGCCCCTAGGCTAAATAAAAAACACATCAGAATTTTGTGTATGAATTGATCAAGCCATACTGCCCCATGTACCATCGTGCAGGTATCTGATACACATGGGTCCCTACACTAAGTCCACACCGTGCCAGTCAGTGGCTACCAACCCCGCTGGCGTGCACAGTCAGGGAACGGGGGCCATGGGACGGCCCTGCGACCCCCCATGCCACAGGACCAGACCCAAAAACACCACACCAGAACCCAGCCAGCACTGCCGGCGGAGAAGGTCGCCCCCAAACAGCACAAGTCTGGATGAGGTATTGCGCTCACCATAGCTGCTGCAGACAGAATGGGAAAAGACAGGAGGGATTAAAACCATGTGCACTCAGGTGTCTCCTGCTAATTGTGGTCATGTGGGTCTCACCAGGAGGAGTGCAAAACACACACTAAAATTAAAAAACACACACTATTTATCTATTAAAGGGTCACTGCGACATGCTCCGGTGGACTGGGTTACTAGCATCCCAAGCCTACCAAATTCCCTGCATGAGCCCTATTAACTAAAATAGGGCTTGTGCATGGAACTTGCTAAGGGTTGGACAGGTGCAATTCAGCCCCCCCTTGTGATCTCTCTTCATGCTGAACTGTGGAGTACATGGCATAGTTTAACCCCTTAACGACATCGGGCGTAAATTTACGCCCTCGCAGCCTGGTACTTAACGCACCAGGGCGTAAATTTACGCCCGATGTTTCCCCGATCGCTGTGTGTTCACACACAGCGGTCGGGGAAGATGGCCTGCTATAATGTATAGCAGGCCATCTCTGCTCGTCGGCACGGGGGGTGATTAACCCCCCCCCCTGCCGACGATCGCTGCTATCGGCTGATCAATACAGATCAGCCGATAGCAGCTGAATACAGCTTTCCGGGTCATCGGTGACCCGGAAAGCAATGGCGATTGGTGCTGTCCGGGACAGCACCAATCGCCATTAGTGTCCCCAACAAAGATGGCACCGGTGCCACCCCCACGATCGCCGTGATAGGCCGGCCAGTACCGGCCGGCCCATCACGGCGATCTAACAGTTAAAAAGTGTCCGGCCGGGTTCTGCACCCCTCAGCTAGGTAGCTGAGGGGTGCAGAACAGGTGTGTGTGGTGCAGGTGTACCATACTCACCTGATCCTGGCCTCCGGAACGAAGATTTGCGGTCCCGCGCGTCCTCTTCTCCTCGTCGCCGCCACTTCCGAGTTCGTTCGGTCTTCGTTTGGTCTTCAACGGGAATCTTCGGCTCTTCGGGCTTTTCCGTCGCCCCCATCTTCGGCCATCTCTGCCAGCTCCATTCTACTGCCCCCTAGCGGCTGATCAGTGTATATTATACACTGATCATTTGCTTTGGGGTAAAAGTTTTTGTTTTTTTTTTCAAATTTTTTTTTTTCTTTTTATTCGCCCTAACGCCACTGAGTGCTGTGCCGCTGATCAGCAACTCCTCCTTTTTGGCGTAGGGGCGTTTTTCCCCCTATATCCTACCGCCACTGTCTGCTGATAAGTGCCGCTGTCTGCTGATAAGTGCTGATAAGTGCGGCATTTATCAGCAGCTTCTTTTTTGACGTAGGTATATTTTTTCTTACTGTCAAAAAAAACGTAAAAAAATACTACACTACACTACACAAAATAAAGTTTTACACTACACCAGAACACATTTACATACCCCATATACTAGTCCCCGTATAAAGATGGCCCCCAGGGTGTTTTCGGCGTCGGACACATACGTTATTATTGCCTCCGACACTGAAACAGCCAGTAAGGATGGATGGGGGATCCTTCTTTCCTCCATTCATCCTCATCATCCAGTGACGTGTCTGGGGGTAGCGTAGCGTACGCTGCCCCCCAGACACGTCTTTTCCGCCAGTACCGTCCCAATAAGAGATCACGGTATGGTGTGAAATTCTACAAACTCTGTGAGAGTACCTCAGGGTACACTTACAGATTTAGGGTACGTGCACACTGCGGAATGGCGAAGGATAACCCTTTGTGCATTCCGCAGCTGGCACCCGCCGGCGGACTGATGCGGGCGCGTGTCTCCACCTGTGTCATAGACTCCATTCTATGCACGGGCGGATTCCATCGTCCATCCAAAGAATGAACACATTGGTCGGAGAGTGGAGTCCGCCTATGCATAGAATGGAGTCTATGACATGGACAGAGACGCACGCCTGCATCAGACTGCCGGTGGGTGCCAGCTGCGGAATGCGTGAAGGGTTATCTGTTGCGATTCCGCAGTGTACACGTACCCTTAGAGTGTATGAAGGAAGAGACACCCGAATCCTGCATACCCCCCCCCCCCCATCCTCGGAGTTACTGGGGAGATCATTCGGGAACTGATCTTCCCACTGCTGGATAAAGGTTACCACCTGTACGGGGATAACTTTTATACCAGCGCCCCCTCTTCTGGTCCCTCGCTGCCAGAGCTACTGTAGCTTGCGGCACGATCCAAAAATATCAGAAGTAGTAATAAAGTCCTAATATTTAGCAGCCATGGAGCGGACCCAGCGCTTCTGGATATGAAGGACCCCGTATCGCACCAGGACAACATTTTCCAGGTGACGTCCCCCACACTGGAGAACAGGAGACCCCAGAAGAAGTGCAGAGTGTGGCGTAACAGGGGGATCAGGAAGGACACCATTTTCCAGTGTGACGCCTGTCCTGATCATCCCGGCCTTTGCATACTGGATCGCTTCAAGGCGCACCACACGTCATCGGAGTTCTACATTATCTAAATTCTGTCCCTTATTCCTATTTCAGGGGTCACGTTTATCCAGGGATTATTCTGATCGCCATTATGGAGTCGGGAAGGAATTTTTTCCCTGTGAGGAGGCTACTTGTTGTCTGCCTCACAAGGGTTTTTTGCCTTCCTCTGGATCAACACAGGTTGAATTTGATGGACATCTGTCGTCTTCAACCTTATAAACTAATAATTGGCCTAATACCCCCAAATAAATTAGAAATGTCCCTTTTCCCCAGCTAAATAGGTATGGCCGCCATTCCCATTAGAGGATGCCATGATGCAATTATAAAGCCTCTGTGCGGCCAGGACAGCAGAAACCCCCCACAAGTGACCCCATTCTGGAAACTACACCCCATAAGGAATCTAACGAGGGGGGCAGCGGGTATATGGCCCCCTGGTGACGGCCACATTTGGGCCGTGAAAATGAAAAAATTTTATTTTTTATTTTCATGGCACATGTTCCACTTATGTGCCCGTCACCAGTGGGGTCCATATGCTCACTGTACCCCTTGTTGGATTCCATATGGGGTGTAATTTCCAGAATGGGGTCACTTGTGGGGGGTTTCTACTGTCCTGGCAACACAGGAGCTTTTTAATTGCGGCATGGCCTCCATCCTCTATTCCAGCCTCTAAATGGCGCTCTGTCCCTTTGGTGGCTTGCCCTGGCACATTATATCCACATGTGGGGTATTTTACCCTACACGTTTTGTGTTCACTTTCTTTTTTAACCCCTTGTGGAAAAGGAAAAAATCAAGGCTAGACCAACATTTAGTGTAAAAAATGTTTAGTTTTTACACTAAATCATTGATCTTGTCTTGATTTTTTCATTTTCACAAGGGGTTAAAAGATAAAAAAAAAACACTAAATGTGTACAGCAATTTCCCCTAAATACGGAAATACCCCACATGTGGACATAAAGCGCCATGCGGGTGCAGGGTAAGCCTCCAAAGGGAAGGAGCGCCATTTGGCTTTTTGAGGCTGGATTTGGCTGGAATGGATTTCGAGGGGCCATGTTGCATTTAAAAGGCCCCTGTGTTGCCAAGACAGTTGAACCCCCCCACAAGTGACCCCATTATGGAAACTACACTCCTCAGGGAATGTAACAAGGGGTGTAGTGAGCATATGGACCCCACTGGTGACGGGCACAAATGTGGAACAATATGGCGTGAAAATGAAATATTACATTTTTTACACTATTAAATTTGGTTTAGCCTTAAATTTTTAATTTTCACAAGGGGTTAAAAGAGAAAAAAACACACATAATGTGTAGAGCAATTCCCCCTGAGTCCGTAAATACCCCACATGTGGACATAAAGCGCCATGTGGGCGCAGGGCAAGCCTCCGAAGGGAAAGAGCGCCATTTGGATTTTGCAGGCTGGATGTGGCCAGAATGGATGATGAACGCCATGTCGCATTTACAGAGCCCTCGTGCTGCCAAAACACTGGAAACCCCCCACAAGTGACCCCATTCTGGAAACTACACCCCTAACAAGGGGTGCAGTGAAATTTTTCCCTTTCACGTCACATTGTTCCACATTTTTGCCCGTCACCAGTGGGGTCCATATGCTTACTGAACCCCTTGTTAGATTCCTTAAGGGGTGTAGTTTCCAGAATGGGGTCACTTGTGGGGGGTTTCCAGTGTTTTGGCAGCACAAGGGCTCTGTAAATGCGACATGACCCTTGAAATCCATTCCAGTAAAATCCAGCTTGCAAAGGCCAATTGGCGCTCCTTCCCTTTGAAGGCTCGTCTTGCGCCCGCTTGGCACTTTATGTCCACATGTGGGGACATATTTCTGTACTCGGGAGAAACTGCGCTACATGTTTGGTGTTTTTTTTTCTTTTTCTCTCCTTGTAAAAATGAAAAATGAAGGCTAGAACAACATTTTAGTGTAAAAAATAGAATTTTTCCTTTTTTACACCACATTGTTCTGAAAATCTGTGAAGCACCTGTGGGGTCCAGATGCTCACCGCACCCCTTGTTACATTCCTTGAGGGGTGCAGTTTTCTAAATGGTGTCCCTTTAGGGGTGTTTTTTAGGTTTTGGCACCCCAGAGCCTCTGCCAACCTTAAGTGGTACGGTCAAAAATGACCAAATATAACGGAGGCGTTGAAATTCACTGGGCGCTCCCTCATATCTGAATCTTGTGGTTGCGTCAAATAGCGCAATAGGGCCACATATGGGGTATATATATAAACTGCAGAAACGGAGCAATCAATATTGGGGTGCATTTCTCTGCTAATAGGTTTATCATTATGAAAGATATTGGATTACAATAAAACCTCTGCACAGAAAATACAAATTTTCAAATTTCTTACACACTTCGCTTTTATTTCTGTGAATCCCCTAAAGGGTTAAAAAACTTTTTGGATCTGCTTTTGCAGAGTTTGGGGGGTGCAGTTTCTGAAATGGGGTGCTTTGTGGGGCTTTCTAACATACAGTCCCCTCAAATACACTTTGAACCTGAACAGGTCCCTAAAAATATCTGATTTTGAAATTTTACAGAAAATTTGGAAAATTGCTGCTAATGTTTTAAGCTTCCTATCGTCTAAAAAAAATGAAATATAGTTTAATAAATGCCGCCAACATAAAGTAGACATGTTGCTAATGCTATTTAATATATAATTTATAATTTATAATAAAGATTCGTTATGAGTAACGACTCCATTTTACCAGAAATGTAAAGTACAATATGTCACGAGAAAACAATCTCAGAATCGTCGGGATAGGTACTGACTGGAGAAAACTGGGGGTGACTGGAGTAGACTTGGAAGTGACTGGGGCAGACTGGGAAGTGACTGGAGCAGACCGGGAAGTGACTGGAGCAGACTGAGGGTGACTGGGGACAGACTGGAGAAAGCTGGGGGCAGACTGGAGAAAACTGGGGGCAGACTGGAGAAAACTGGGGGTGACTGGAGTAGACTTGGAAGTGACTGGGGCAGACTGAGGGTAACCAGGGCAGACTGGGGGTAGATGGGGCAGGCTGAGGGTGACTGGAGCACACTGGGGGGAGACTGGGGTAGCTGGGGCAGACCAGTGGTGACTGGAGCAGAGTGGGGGTAGCTGGAGCAGACTGGGAAGTGGCTGGGGCAGACTAGGGGTGACTGGAGCAGACTGGGAAGTGGCTGGGGCAGACTAGGGGTGACTGGAGCAGACTGGGAGGTGACTGGAGCAGACTGGGGGGTAGCTAGAGTACACTGAGGGTGACTGGAGCAGAATGGGGGTGATGGGCAATCTGTGGGTAGCTGGGGCAGACTGCGGGTAGCTGGGGCAGACTGGGGGTAGCTGGAGCAGACTGTGGGTAGCTGGGGCAAACTGGGAGTGACGGGCAGACTGGGTGGTGACTGGGGCAGACTGGAGCTTTATCTCCTTGAGCATTATCCCCCTCATGTGGGCCTCTCAGTATACCACCAGTATAATACAGTGAGGTGTGAGACTGCTGGTATACTGAGGAGCCAACATGAGGGGATGATGCTGAAGAAGGTATATAGCTATATACACTGGTATAAGAACCTAGGAGACTGTTAATCAGAGCTGTATACACAGTATATACCAGTCACAGCTCTGATCACTATTCTCCTCTCACAACAATGTATATAGTTTTTCCTTCTTCACCGTAATCCCCTCATGTGGGCTCCTCACCATTACCTGCTCCCTGCAGCACAGGACCAGCTTCATTACCCTCAGGGTCTTCTAGCAGGAGGCAGGAGTGGTGTCTCTGCCAGGACCTGTAGCTGGGAGGAGAGAGCGGCATCTAGTGGCTGGAGGCGGAATACACAGCCTCCAGCCATTACTGCCAGCGTTACTTTACTTAGGCTTATAGTTAGCATTGGGGGCCATTACGGGGGCAGGGCATTACGTCACGGGGCGGGGCTTGCCGGGACATACCCGGGACATTAATTTGTCGTGACTGCCTTGTTAAATTCGGGACAGTCCTGGCAAAAACGGGACTGTTGGCAACTATGCTATATTATATTGACATAAATTTATTAATATATTGCTTATTCTTTATTGTATTATAGAGAGGAGCCATGCTGGAGATGGGTCATTATAGCTATTTGGGTATGTTTACACCGAATAAATCAGGCAGAATTCCATGGCAACACTTTCCGCCGTGGAATCCCGCCTGCGTCAGTGTGCCATAGGGCCCTATTCCACTGGACAATTATCGTTAACGATTAACGATCTCAAACGACCGCTATTGCGAAAGACCTGAAAACGTTCACTCATTTCCATAGAACGATAATCGTTACTTATGATCGTAATTGCGATCGTTTTTTCTTCGCTATTTATTCGCTATCGCGTTTGTATCTATTGCGAACGACCATACAATGTCTTATTCAATGCGAACGATTTGCGAACGAGCAACGATAAAAATAGGTCCAGGTCTTATAAAGCGATCAACGATTTCTCATTCGGTCGTTAATCGTTAACTGCATTTTAACCGAACGATTATCGTTTAGATTTGAACGATTTAACGATAATCTGAACGATAATCGTCCGGTGGAATAGGGCCCATAGCCTGTGTATGGGAGAACGGCAGCGGGGGAACACGTGCTCTCCCATACAGAAGTAGTGTCCAGCTGATTTACTCAGTGTGAACATACCCTTTATCTACACACCACACTCAATGAGTTACCATAGCAACATTAACTGCCTCCTTAGGGTATGTTCACACTGAGAAATACAGGCGGAATTCGACAACGAATCACCCCGCCACACCCCAAACACCCGCTTCCCCCCGCATGGAATCCTGTCTGCCTCAGTATGGTTAATGGGATGCTGCGTGTGCCTTTGCTGTCATGTCAATTCTTTGAGCGGAGAGCAGCTGAGAGCAGCAGGCAGGATTCCGCAATGGGGTTTCCGCTTTGAAATTCTGCCTGTTTTATGCAGTGTGAACATTCCCTAAGGCCCCGTTCCCACTAAGGAAAGGTAGCGGAATTCCGCGACGGAATTGTCCGCCGCGGAATGCCGTTAGCCTCCCGCTCATAATGGGAGTCTATGGGCGGCGCGCTCCTGCTCTGTACGCGCTGAAGAATGAACATGTTCATTCTTCAGCGCGTACAGAGCAGCAGCGCGCGCCTCCCATAGACTCCCATTATGAGCGGGAGGCTAACGGCATTCCGCGGCGGACAATTCCGTCGCGGAATTCCGCTAGCTTTGCTCAGTGGGAATGGAGCCTAAGTGTACTACACTAGCTAGGAGAAAGGTCCAGAAAGAGGGCGTAGCTATAGTAATGAGCTCTTCTTAAGAGGTAATTGTGACAGGAATCCCCTAGTTAGTTAGTAGAAGGGGTAACATCCTCTGAGGGGACTATAGCCTGTGAGGAGATTTACTGGAGTCAGCACCACAACTGATGGAGATAGCGCCACATATGGGAGTTGTTGAACCAAGAAGCTTATTTTATTGAAGAACTTAACAAGAGAGCAAGCCTGATCCACTTACTCATCAAGTTTTTCACACTGAGCAGCAACTTCTCGACATACCCTTAGTCATTTCTGGGATCCGAAAAGTTGTGGCTTACAGCCGACTCCCTGCTGTGTGATTTTCTCTGCACCTCATCACCATCAAGAGCTCCTCCGGTACCACCTCAGGCAGCAGTAATAGAGAACTACAAGTTCCATCATCTCCAAACACCTAGGTGCAGCCCCTCTCTTTAATCTCTGTGGCAGTATTTACCTCAGAAAGAGGGAGAGAGTTATTACAACTCGGCCTGTTACAGGATATTTATTCATTTCTTCATCATAACCTCTAACCTCCCTGAGTTCCCCTTGCTCCAGGCTTCTACATGTTCCCTCATGTAACCATTGCTCCCAGCACCGACTAATAAATGGCCTAGATGGTGGCCAGTTTGGCAAAGCAACCAACTTTCTTTTCTCAGTGATTCGCCATCTTTCAAAGTCTGTCAAGTGGGCAAAATGTCTTCAAATGATAGAGCCACATCTAGTCAACTATACCTTTAGGGGACATTTGCGGTCAAACCATTCAGTCCATCCACTGTGACTTTTTATCCACTGAGCCCTACCACCAGCTCTGCCCCTGGAGCACTAAAGCCAGCCATGCACTTTAGATAGCTGTTAGCCAAACAATCTCCTAAACCCACATACATGTGTGCTGGGCTCTCTGAATGGATATGGGATGAATCCACTGCCATATTCCTATTAAAGTGATTTATCTGTCCAAAACATAAGGCCTAGACAGTTGAAATCCACCTTGCCTGTTCTGTTTCCTTCCACCTTCCACTGGGGAAGAATGGTTGACCGATGCCAACAACATCAGTGAGTAAACATATACAATAAACATTGTGATTCACCCTTTACAAACATGATCAAGGGCTCCATGTATCAACATGACACTTCCTCCTCCTCCTAACAGGTTACAGCAGATCTCTGGGGGGACACATATGTGTTATTCAGGTGTATCGTTCTACAGTAGCATTGTATGTGTGGTGTGACACCATGGGTGTTACTAGTCTGTACACCCCTCACAAAAGCCTGTGCTTCAAGTAAAGTAGTAATGAAGTTATACCTAAGTTTTGCCACTAGATATCGCTAAGTATATGTATCTGTACTTGTATATTCCACAGCTGTAGTAAGCAAGGGGTTACTGTTTATCTGTGATCTGTGCACCAATGAGAGTTCTTTCTTTTCTCCACCTATCTCTATCCTCTTCTTTTTCTGCACTTTCTTCTCCACCTCTCACAGGAGCTGTTACACACCCTGTAGGAAGTTGTCACATGGGGAGAGGAAGTACACACCCACACTTAGTTAAGGGCCCTATTCCACCGGACGATTATCGTTTGCATGATCGTTACCGATTAACGATCTCAATTGACCGCTATTGCGAAGGACCTGAAAACGTTCGCTCATTTCCATGGAACGATAATCGTTACGTATGATCGTAATTGCGATCATTTTTTTTTCGCTATTTATTCGCTAATGTGTTCGTAACTATTGCGAACGACCGAACAATTTCTTAGTCAATGCGAACGATTTGCGAACGTTTTGCGAACGAGCAACGATAAAAATAGGTCCAGGTCTTATAAAGCGATCAACGATTTCTCGTTCGGTCGTTAATCGTTAACTGCATTTCAACCGAACGATTATCGTTTAGATTCGAACGATTTAATGATAATCTGAACGATAATCGTCCGGTGGAATAGGGCCCTAAGTCTTGGTAGAGAAAGGACGCAAGACAACACAGTCCCTGCTGTAGTTCAGGTCCCCTGTCAGGGACAAGAGAACAAGTCCAGTGTAGTCTAGTCTGGAGTGTGGTAGTGAACTGACACACATGGAAGACACAGAGACCTTCTTTTTAAAAGCTACCTGTATTCCAACTATGCAGTGCTAAACCACTCAAGAGAGAACAAGTCAGGGATCATCCCAACCCACACCGTTGAACATCTCTAAAGGTGCAGGACAGTATCCTGAAACAAGAGGAACTGATCCAGATAGAGCAAAGTTGCTACAAACCTATGTACTCTATTTCACAGCGCAGGTGTAAACAGGTAATCTTGGCCGCTCTGCTCAACTCAGGTAACAAGGACTGGGGCTTGTGTCACCTTGTTAGGACGGGTCACCCGACACTGCACGGCAATACGTGGTATCACGACGAGGTCGAAACACGGGCACAAGTATTCTTCTACTCTCAAGTATTCTACTTTTTCTTCTTCTAAAGTTCCAGCAGAGCACAATTCTACACTGGGTTGGGACTCTCACTACAAACTCCTCTCTGCTACTCTGAACCCTTACAACCTACTCTACTCTGCTGTTCTGAATCTTCTCTTCTTCTCAGTACGCAACCAAGTCAGCACTATCAGTCAACTTCTGAAGCTCTCAGCACAGATTTTGTCCAGTCGAGTGAAAAGTCTATTGTCAGCTGGTGTATTAAGTGTTACTTCTGTAAAGAAGAATTTATTTATGGTAACAGGACTCAGTGGTTATTGTTCAAGCACCTACACAGTAGTTACACCGTCCTTGGGTCATCTTTCCTTTCTGTGGGTGGCGGTACCAATAGTCTGGGTGGGTCACAACTCTACTCCAGACCACTGTTATAAGCACCCAAGGGACCCCCTCACAGCCCGGCAGGTCACCGACCACAGGGGAAAGGGTATAGCCAGCCGTCCTAAAACAAAAGCAGGTGTACCTCCATACCTGTGTGCCCAAACGGCACTGGTGTCACGACAACCTACCATCTGGCTGAGCAATACTCCGACCAACCACCACAGTAGTGGCGTCACACAGCACCATCTAGCAAGTGACCGGTCGACCATTGTGCACCACATATGCTCTTCACCCACCAGTGCCTTGTTTCCAGGCGATTAACATCTTACTTTTGTAAAATGTTATTAATCATGTCTGATTAGGAATCTATCTATTCCCTCAAGGACCGGCCATGTATACCACAGATCAGTTGAGCAGAGTGGTCAGAGTTTTCTGGTTACATCTGTGTTGCGAGAAAGAGTGCGGAGGTAGAAAGTGCAATACTAGTTCTGAATTCACTGTCCTGAGGTAGCTGAAATACCTCCTTTAGTTTGCTCAGGTTTTCCCCTTTACAAGTACAGGTCCTCACTAAAAAAATTTCATAAAACTTGTTTTAACTTTTCATAAAAGTATGCTTCGGTTAGAGATGATCGAACATCGGGATTTTGCAGGTACGAGCGAACTTGAACTTTCTCGAACCTGCAGCCTTTGATTCCCGATGCCTTCCCATTCCGTGGTGAAGGAGGAGACAGCCCAGGTACCGCGTGGAATTCAGGGATACAGCCTAGGTAATAGGCTGTGTCCTGGAATTCCACGCGGTACCTGGGCTGTCTCCTGCTTCCTCACGGAGCAGGAAGGCATCGGGAATCAAAGGCTGCAGGTTCGAGAAGGTTCAAGTTCGCTCGTACCTGCAAAATCCCGATGTTCGATCATCTCTAACCTCAAGCATACTGCTCTCATACAGAATAATAAATACTATATCAGTGATGTGACTACATGCAAAATCTAATAAATCTAATTTCTGTTGTTCTCTATTTACAGAGCTGGATCCCAAAATTATTTAAAAAGAAAACTTGCACCACGTATGTCGATGACACCAGACCTGGCCAGTGCGTTTCTTTTCTCTTATTAGTATATAATGACTTAATGCTCTAATGGTTTTATATAGTCTTATGGTCCTTTTACACGGAACGATTATCGTTCAAATTTGCACGATAACGTTCAAATTCGAACGATAATCGTACGTGTAAACGCTGCAAACGATCAAACTACGAGCGAGAAATCGTTCATTTTGATCTTTCAACATGTTCTCAAATTATCGTTGGTCGTTCGCAAAAAATTCGCAGATCGTTCCGTGTAAACATTCTTTCAACGATTTTACCTATGTGTGAGATAGGCTTAAGCGATCGCAAAACGATCGCATTACGATTTTTCCGTATGATGTATCATTCCGTCTAAACGCTGATCGTTATAAAAAACACAATGTTCATTCAAAATCGTTAATCATGCGATCGGGCGGATTATCGCTCTGTGTAAGTACCATTACACAGATCAAATAAATTAAGATTCATTGCCTCTGTGCAAGCGTCAGCACTGGCCAAACCAAGGTAGATTTTGGGCCTCATAACATTAAAGGGGTCAAAGGGTGTCAGAAGGTGCTAGAGATTTATCATTTACTTTTTACTTATTAAGAAAATCTCAAGTTTTTCGGTACTTATCAGCTGCTGTATGTCCTGCAGGAAGTGGTGTATTCTTTCCAGTCTGACACAGTGCTCTCTGTCCAAGACAGGAACTATCAATATGCAAAATGATCTGCAAAGCCTCCGTTACAAGCCTCAAAACACGGGACTAGCCAGAAATCATTCCATGGAAGGACCCAGCAAAGGGATGGTTCCTGTATGGAGACCAAAACCACCATGACAGGAACTGTCCAGAGCAGTATTAAATCCGCATAGAAAACCTCTACTGCTCTGCAGACTAGAAATAATACACCACTTCCTGTAGGACATACAGCAGCTGATAAGTACTGGAAGAAATTAGATTTTTTTTTTATAGAAGTAAATTACACATCTCTGGCACTTTCTGGCACCAGGCCTTGTTACAGATTTCATATTTGGGCCGAGGTGTTTCAAGTTCACCGACTTTTAGTACCAGTTCACCGTCATTTAGTACCAGTATAACAGTGTTCAGACTGCTATGTCTTCAGTCATCTCATAGTCTCTGCAATATTTTGTGCCTCTGGTTATAATTACACTAATGTGAGTGTTCTCTGATTTCCTGTAACTACTATATATTCTATATATATATATATATATATATTTTTTTTTTTTTTTTTTTTTTTTTTGCAGAAATGAATAGTACAGGCGATTTTAAGAAACTTTGTAATTGGGTTTATTAGGAAAATATGCCATTATCTGCATTAAAAAAGACTTTTCCCAGGTTCCCCCCACCATTCCTTTCTGTCATCCACTGCTCAGAATCAGGAAATCTCGACTGTTTTTATATCAGTCAGATCCTGCCTGAGCTATGGAGAAGGGAGGGGGGAGGAGAGAGGAGTGAGATTAGTCAGCAGCAGAGAGCAGAGAACAAAGGAATACACAGTGGGGGAGCTATTCAGAGTGCTATTCACAGGTCAGTGGTGACATCAGAGGAGACAGCCTGGTAATGTAGCTGTAAATTAACTCTTTGTTGTCCTGTTTTGGTGCCTCATCTTTCCCCTCTCCATAGGAAAACCATGAGGACAGGAGGAGAGCTTCAAACTGCTTTTTCATGACAAAAAATCATTTTTGGCTAATAAACCCAATTACAAAGTTTCTTAAAATCTCCTGTACTATTGATTTCTGCAAAAAAAAAGTTAACGACAGTGACACTTTAATACAGACAGGGCCAGTACTGTCAGTGTGGACAGCTGAAGCAAAATCATGTGTCTGTGGCCTTGGAGGACAACTTTGGAGCAGCCATAGTGAGCACGTGGAACTCGGCAGAGCACACCACCGAAGAGCCCAGATGCCTATGGGGATATTGAGTTTGTTGGAGCTGGAAAGAAGCATAGCAAGGTGAGATATCACGTGTTTCATTTAGCAATAGGTTCATAGTAGTCTATCGTTTTTTTCAATGTGTTCTATTTGGTAGTGCAAATAAATACCATACTTGAACTGGGTTGAGCTGCAACATAGATAGAATTGCAGGGAAGGTCGGCTGAAGGGGTCATTTGTTGGTTACTGTCTGTGTCACATTTCTTGGTGCTTGGTCCAGTAAAAAAATGCTTTTTGTCATTGGTGGATTGTGCCACAAGGGTGAAACTTCACATCAGCTGTGCCACTTCACCCCACCCACATCGGCGCCGTAGGCACCGCCCCTCTGTGACATCATCGCGTCTAGGATCCCTCCTCAAGCTCATTGGAATGGGCCCCCCTAGTGGTCTAGGCCCTACGGGGAAAAGTGGCACAGCAGCCATGAAGCCCCACCCAGTTGGCATAATCCAAGAATGATACAAAGCATTTTTCATTGGACCAAGCTCCAAGAAATCTATTATAAAGTAACGTATAAAAACTGCAGAATGTATAGAGAAGTCCTGGGGTATTAATGACAACGATCATCGTCTGATTGTGTCTTTTGATTCTGAGCTACAACAATGTAATAACCATACATGTGATAGTGATGCGCAGCTGACCGCTCATGAATGTGTAAAGAAAATAATAAAGTTTATACATACTTCTCCACACTCCCCGGTGTCTTCCTGGCTTCTGGACGCTGCCTGCAGCCACCGGTGGAACTTCATTGGCTGAGCGGACTGTCACTTCAGAGAGCATCTCTGCAGTTCTCACAGGGATCGGCCAGAAGCCAGGAAGATACCAGGGAGTGGGCAGAAGCACCGGGAGCACGGAGAGGTATTTATATACTTTATTGTATCTTGTCGACTCGTGAACAGCCTGAGACGTCATTGTCAAGCTGTAATTGATGCTCAAGGGAACATTTTTTGTTAGGGTACACCCACCACTGGTGTTGGCGTTTATGTTAATAAATAGTTTGGGATGAGGAAATCACCATTGCTGCTTCTTCAAATACTTTTGTTAATACATTCAATAAGCAAACTTGATGGGCTCTACAAGTTTAACTATGTAAGTTGTGATGGGACCCCCCCCCCCCCCCCCTTTATACTGGGCAATCTCTAGCATGCAACCATCTAGCTAAGCCAACCACCAGGGGGCGAGATATCTGCATAACCTCCTCAGACCATAAACCAGACCTTCAGATCTTGGCTATACAGTCTAAGATGCCTGTACCTTATTTTAACAGTTTATTCGCCTATCGAATGAGACCGACCCTGCTATTGTGTACAACCTTATAACCCTTTACTGGAAGATCCCACCACCAAATTTGGTGGTGTCTGTTGTGGGAGGAGTTGGAGACTCTAAAATGAAAACATGGCTGAAAGACATCCTGAGGAAGGGACTGGTCAAGGCAGCGCAAACCACAGGTCAGAGGTCAACGGGTAATAAATAAATTTTTTTTAAAATTATGTTATGTCACTCAATCGACCATGTGAGGCTGACCAGCAGCATTTCTGTAGTGACCCGGTGTGGGCCTCTAAGTCTTTATTGCACCTGAGTGGAGTAACTCCCTTAAGTTCACACCGGTGGGAGGGGGTATCCACTGCAGTTTGCATTTTTCCCACTAGGTTTTACTACTGTGTTTTTTGTAATTTATTTCTATGCACAGCTGGGGTCTTCCAAGGGTTGACTGTTGTGTGTCGTGTGTTGTCTTCTACCCACTCACAGGTGTGGGTGCTTTTCCTTTTTTCTTCTAGCCTATCTTTTTCTCTCACTCTCTGCGCGCACATGGCCCACCAGTCATGGACAGGATTAGGCGAACCCCTGTGGAGGGGACTTGGTTCTTGGTGGGAGGAGTAGTTCAGTTGTAGTTTGGATTCAGTCTGGGAGGGAGCACGACAGAAAGGTCTCTGCTTAAGCCAAGCCAGGGCTTGGCTCGTGCCAGGTCCTCTGACAGGGAAGCAGTTGGGCAAAGCTACAGTTTCTTTTGTATGAGTGGCAGAAACTTTATGCAGTGCTAGAACTCTACAAGGGGGGGGGGGGGGGGAGCGGCACAGGGAACACCTTGTCCATGCCAGGAACCTCTCTAAAATTGCAGGGCAGTTACATCAGCAGTCATAGGAACTGACCCTAGTGGAACAAGGGTATGGAAAGTCTATGTATTCCATTGTGCAGTGCAGGAGAACTGGGAAGTCTCGGGAGTCTCCTTAGCCAAGATAACAGGGCCTGGGGCTTGTATTACCCACCTAGGATGGATAGCCCACAAGTAGGGGACAGAAGGCGGTCAGAATATAGGTAATCTGTGAATACGCGTATTCTCTTTCTTATCTCTTCTACACACCTCTCCAGCAAAGTACACTTCTACATTGGACAAGGATCCTCTAACAAACCCTCTCCTCTACTCTCTCTACTGCAAAGCACCTTATCTCTACCTCAACCGCAAGCACCTAAATAACTTGCAAGATTGTACTTTTCTGTATTGCACTGGACTGTATTAAACATTCTTTGTATTGCACTATGGTCTACTAAGTAAACTGCTCTGTTTTCCTAAAACATTGGACTCTGGCCTATTCCTTGTGCACCCACACCAACACACATCTGTACACTTGGGTTAAATCTTTTGGGGTGTTGGTGAGGTGTCAATTGTGGGTCCTATACCAATCTAGGTTACCGTGACAAGTGCCCAAGTGACCCTAGTCCCATCCTATTACCATACCATCGCACTAGTTGACACCCGCTCACCGCATTCCCTTTCCATCCTATTTCTCTTCTATGATTCATAATATAAGGCCATATTAGATGGCCCAGCTCGATGATTGTGCAGTAAGGGCTACAAGGGCATCCTTGGCGATGTACATACAGAGATTTAGGTGTACTGAATATCGGTGTATAGAAAATAATAAAGGTTAATCACTTTTGTTTCACTGGAAGTTAGCCTCAACTTAAGCAATGCTTATTTCTGGCTTATCCTTTAAAAAAAAATCTTCTTGACCTTACCCATAGTACTACATATCAATCAATGCAAAAAAAAAAAAAAAAGCAAGAAAATATAATAATGTCATGGTATATTGATAGGTGCCTGGATAATGACTGGTGGAATGCAAGTGGGCATTGGAAAATATGTCGGAGAAGCCATCAGAGACCATGCCACTGCAAACTCCAATTCTAGGACCAAAGTGGTGGCAATGGGCATTGCACCCTGGGGAATTGTACACAACCGCCACAGTCTAGTGAACCCTAAGGTGAGATTTCTTGGTCGAGAGCCAAGATCTAGAGTGATTCATTACAAGGTATAGAAACTGTTGAGGCAATAACATCACACCTATCTGATGAGACTCCTAATGTCTGGCAGATGTATCAGTCACTAACTCATTGACCTTATTTTAAACAGGGATCTTCTCCTGCAAAATACTCTATGGAAACTGTGGATGGACCAACATATTCTTTGGACAACAATTATTCAGTCTTCCTTTTAGCAGATGATGGAACCCATGAACGTACAGGAGGAGAAACCAGTTTTAGATTCAAATTTGAGGAGTACATGTCTCGGCAGAAAACCGGAGTGAGAGGTGAGAAGACACATGTTTCATAGAACTTAATGGCAGGAGAATTATTTTAACCTAACTTCTGCATTACTAACATAAAAGCCATATCCCCTAAAATCCCCCCCCCCCCTCTTAAAGGGGCTATCCAGCGTCAATAAGACATGGCCACTTTACTCCAGGGACAGCCCCAATCCAGTTTGGGTGTAGGTTTTGCAATTAAGTTGCATTAAATTGAATGGAGCTTAAAGGGGTTATCCAGCGCTACAAAAACATGGCCACTTTCTTCCAGAGACAGCCCCATTCTTGTCTCCAGCTTGGGCGGGGTTTTGCTGCTCAGTTTCATTGAAGTGAATGGAGCTTAATTGCAAACCGCACCTGAACTGGAGACAAGAGTCGTGTCCTCTTTAAAAGAAAGTGGCCATGTTTTTGTAGCACTGGATAATTCCTTTAATTGCAAACCGCACCTGAACTGGAGACAAGAGTTATGGATAACCCCTTCAAGTACTTGACAGAGGGGGACAGACATAAATCCTAATAATATTTAAATCTTAACTCTACAATTCTTATCATTGTTCAGTTAATAACACTCATTGGCAATTAATCTATTTTCTGCTGTTTAATTATTTAATATGTATAGGCAAAGTTGTTTTTAACCTTTTTTTGTGGTCTTTCATGCTTTTTACTGCTTCTATCTGTCTGTTCTGTCATCTTTATGACCCCATTCTTGTTTAGTGTATATCAGTTATGGACTTCCTGTTCCTGCTGTACACTCTAGCTGGGAATTCAGCAGACTCTAGTTTATCTCCCTCAAGCTTTGGAGGAGGCTCCTGTGGGTGTAGTAGGCCTGGTTATAGTCCAAAAGGTTTAGTACATGGGTCTTAAACTCGCGGCCCGCGGGCCAACTGCGGCCCTCAGAACACTAGCTTGCGGCCCCCACCTCAATGGTAAGTTTACTGTAAGTGCGGCCCGGGGCGCTCCGGCAGAGAGCTGCACTGCACTGCACATGTAACTACAAATAGAAGACAGCACATCTATCTTCTATTTGTAGTTACATGTGCAGTGCAGCTCTCTGCTGGAGCGCCCCGGCCCCCCTCCTCCTGCAGCGCTCAGCTCCACTCCTGCACGGCGCCGGAGCATGACGTCACCCGGACCGCACGTCCAGCCAATCAGTAAGGGGACGTGCGGACTGGGTGAAGTCATGCCCCGCCGGCCCTCAGGTAAGAGTACTCTCGGCGGGGGTGATAGTGGTGTATGGGGGAGGGCTGGGAGTGATAGTGGTGTGTGAGGGAGAGTTGGGGGTGATAGTGGTGTGTGGGGGAGAGCTGGGGGTGATAGTGGTGTGTGGGGGAGAGCTGGGGGTGATAGTGGTGTGTGGGGGAGGGCTGGGTATCATAGTTCTGTGTGTGGGGGGGCGGGGGGCTGGGGGTGATAGTTCTCTGTGGGGGGGCTGGGGGTGATAGTTCTCTGTGAGGGGGGGGGCTGGGAGTGATAGTTCTGTGGGGGTGGAGGGCTGGGAGTGATAGTTCTGTGGGGGTGGAGGGCTGGGAGTGATAGTTCTGTGGGGGGGCTGGGAGTGATAGTTCTGTGTGTGGAGGAGGGCTGGGAGTGATAGTTCTGTGTGTGAGTGGGAGGACTGGAAGTGATAGTTCTGTGTGTGAGTGGAAGGACTGGGAGTGATAGTTCTGTGTGTGAGTGGAAGGACTGGGAGTGATAGTTCTGTGTGTGGAAGAGGGCTGGGAGTGATAGTTCTGTGTGTGGAAGAGGGCTGGGAGTGATAGTTCTGTGTGTGGGGGGAGGGCTGGGAGTGATAGTTCTGTGTGTGGGGGGAGGGCTGGGAGTGATAGTTCTGTGTGTGGCGGGAGGGCTGGGAGTGATAGTTCTGTGTGTGGAGGAGGGCTGGGAGTGATAGTTCTGTGTGTGGGGGAGGGCTGGGAGTGATAGTTCTGTGTGTGGAGGAGGGCTGGGAGTGATAGTTCTGTGTGTGGGGGGAGGGCTGGGAGTGATAGTTCTGTGTGTGGAGGAGGGCTGGGAGTGATAGTTCTGTGTGTGGAGGAGGGCTGGAAGTGATAGCTCTGTGTGTGGGCGGGGGAGGGCTGGGAGTGATAGTTCTGTGTGTGGGCGGGGGAGGGCTGGGAGTGATAGTTCTGTGTGTGGGCGGGGGAGGGCTGGGAGTGATAGTTCTGTGTGTGGAGGAGGGCTGGGAGTGATAGTTCTGTGGGGGGGCTGGGAGTGATAGTTCTGTGTGTGGAGGAGGGCTGGAAGTGATAGTTCTGTGGGGGGAGGGCTGGGAGTGGTAGTTCTGTGGGTGTGGGAGGACTGGGAGTGATAGTTCTGTGTGTGTGGGAGGACTGGGAGTGATAGTTCTGTGTGTGGAAGAGGGCTGGGAGTGATAGTTCTGTGTGTGGGTGGGAGGGCTGGGAGTGATAGTTCTGTGGGGGGGGAGGGCTGGGAGTGATAGTTCTGTGGGGGGAGGGCTGGGAGTGATAGTTCTGTGTGTGGGTGGGAGGGCTGGGAGTGATAGTTCTGTGTGTGGGGGAGGGCTGGGAGTGATAGTTCTGTGGGGGGGGAGGGCTGGGAGTGATAGTTCTGTGTGTGCGGGAGGGCTGGGAGTGATAGTTCTGTGCGTGGGGGAGGGCTGGGAGTGGTAGTTCTGTTGGTGGGGGAGGGCTGGGAGTGATAGTTCTGTGTGTGGAGGAGGGCTGGGAGTGATAGTTCTGTGTGTGGGGGGAGGGCTGGGAGTGATAGTTCTGTGTGTGGAAGAGGGCTGGGAGTGATAGTTTTGTGTGTGGGTGGGAGGGCTGGGAGTGATAGTTCTGTGTGTGGGGGAGGGCTGGGAGTGATAGTTCTGTGGGGGGGATGGCTGGGAGTGATAGTTCTGTGGGGGGGGGGAGGGCTGGGAGTGATAGTTCTGTGTGTGCGGGAGGGCTGGGAGTGGTAGTTCTGTTGGTGGGGGAGGGCTGGGAGTGATAGTTCTGTGTGTGGGGGGAGGGCTGGGAGTGATAGTTCTGTGTGTGGAAGAGGGCTGGGAGTGATAGTTTTGTGTGTGGGTGGGAGGGCTGGGAGTGATAGTTCTGTGTGTGGGGGAGGGCTGGGAGTGATAGTTCTGTGGGGGGGAGGGCTGGGAGTGATAGTTCTGTGTGGGGGGGGAAGGGCTGGGAGTGATAGTTCTGTGTGTGCGGGAGGGCTGGGAGTGATAGTTCTGTGCGTGGGGGAGGGCTGGGAGTGGTAGTTCTGTTGGTGGGGGAGGGCTGGGAGTGATAGTTCTGTGTGTAGGGGAGGGCTAGGGGTTTTAACAGATGAAAAAATAAAAACATTTGATGACATTGGAATGTTTTTGTAAGAGCTTTTCTTGTGGAAAACCTGATGCGGCCCAGCCTCACCCAGACCCAAACCTCCAGCGGCCCCCGGGTAAATTGAGTTTGAGACCCCTGGTTTAGTAGGTAGACAGTTTGCTTTACAGGCAGAAGCAAAGCACAAAAGACCACAGAAAGGTAGTAAAATAACTTTATATTTATATAGCCAATATATTCCTTTTGCATGTTTAAAATAGTTTTCATTCGTATTTGAAATCTCCTTTTTGTGTTTCATGATGGAATGATGATATTTTGTAGAGCTTAATTTTGCCTGTTGAGACCTTCAAGAAATATTCTCTTCCCAGTAGCAGCTTGATATAATCTTCCCCAGTTGGTTGGACTAGTCTTGTTATCTTGCTATTTTATGTAAACTATAGAACACCAGATGTTTTGAGTTCTTTGTTTACTTGTTCTTTATGTGACATAGTGTGCTTTTAATGTCACAAGCAATGTTTTCTTCACAAGTTATTTAAAGTGTCACTGTCTTTATAACTTTCAAATTATAAATCAACAGTAAATGTGATATAAAGCAAGTTTGCAATTTACAATGATTATATTTTTTTTCAGTTTTCATGGAAAACACAGCACTTCCTGTTTTCTGACTTTTTTTTTCTCTAAGAGTCAGAAAACCGGAAGTCCTGTGTATCCCAGGCCATCTGAGCGCTCACAGAGAAGGCAGTCATGTGACTGATGGACACATTGAGCTGTGACTCTCTGTACTGGCCGGAATTCCTTTGTTTAGTCTGTTTTTTTCCAACCAGCACAAGTCAGAAAATCTGCCTTCAAGAGACTGGACCTGGATTTCTGGTAAGTACAGCTTTGTTTTACAGCATGATAACAACAAAAAAACAATAATGAATATAAATTGCAAACTTGCTTTATTTCACATCTACTGTTGATTTAGTTTTTGAAAGTTATAGTGACACTTTA
Organism: Dendropsophus ebraccatus; assembly: GCF_027789765.1. Lineage (NCBI taxonomy): Eukaryota > Metazoa > Chordata > Amphibia > Anura > Hylidae > Dendropsophus > Dendropsophus ebraccatus. Next base: position 69,215,858 of record NC_091465.1, read on the forward strand.
ACAATGTCTTTCTTTTGTACCTATTCTTTCTATAGTCTAAAAAAAACTAATCAAAAACCATTGAAAAAGAAAGTAGGTTTCATCATCCGAAAACTCCTTTAATTTTTACTTTATTCCTAATCTGCATGTATTTTAATGATTTAAGATTGTGTTGTGTTATATTATTATATAGGAAAGGGAAGCATTGAAATCCCTGTCCTGCGCATGCTTATTGCTGGAGAGTCCAAAATGTTGCAGGTAAAAATCTATTAATTTAAATAAAATCATTCAAAAGCAGAGATGTTGTTTCAGTAATGTTTCCATCTACAAATATTAAAAGCAAGGATAAAAAAACCTTGTAGTGTCCTTGTAGTTTGCATAGAGAAATGTATCCTGGATATTGTAGAAATCAAATGACACAAAGTGGTGTGTGCCTTTTGTCATTTCTGCCTAGAGACTAGGTAATTGTATTTAACTTTTGTACAGATAACTATATTCTAAAGCTAAAGCATGATAGGAATAAAAATGAAAGCAACAGTTGGAGAGCCGAAGGTTCCCTATTCCTGGTATACTGTATATGATTGAGATATAGTTGTCTGTACAAAAGTTTAAATATAATTACTACCCTACTACATTGTGGGATACTACATACTAGGGAGAGTGGCTAACTGCCAGGGGGATTATATACATGGGATGCCGACGAGGCAGGGGGAGGACAAACTACCAGGGGAATTACATACTGGGGAGGGAAGGCTAACAACCAGAGAAGATTACCTACAGGGGGATGCCTACATAGGAAAAGCTACATGGGCCTGACCATCTACCAGGAAGCTACCGGGGGTGGAGGTTGCAGATGGACAGAGTAACCTAATAAGGGGCAAAGAGGAGCTCTATCTTCTATATGGCGGCACAGAGAAAGTTTATCTACTGTATAAGATGGGGGCCTTTCTACTATGTGAGAGCATAAAGCAGCCTAAGTACTATATGAGGGCCCAAATTGGGACTAAATACTACATAGGGGCACAAAGTGGGCACTGTTACAGTCTGGGGCAATAAAGACAAGGGAGTTTGTATATAGGTGAGGATGGTGCTGTAACAAAGAGCTTAAAATGTGGCCGGGAGAAGTCTTCATGATTGCTGGGCCAGATGTAGAAAGGAAAAAGTAAGTGACTCCAATAAGATGCCCCCTGTGAGTCACTTATAGAAGACTATGAACTCAACCCACAGGCACACGGCGAGGGTTACAAAACCCCTTTATAACAAAAGACCCCCCTTAAAACATAACTTTTATTGTGTGAATTATTAAAATAAATAAATGATTGTGATTGTTTAGGAACACATCACGTCCAAGTAGATAGAAATACCTAATATGACTGAGAGATGGCTAACTGCCTGTATAACTCTCTTAATATATGAACTAACCCTGCAGATCTGTGCTAGTGCTACATGCAATGGACGATTGCTAATTAAATTGAATTCAGGCCTCCTCTACATGTTTCGTTGCCAAAGCAACATCATCAGGAGGGCAGGTATCCTAATAGAAGACGGCCCCTATGAGTCATTAAATAAAACAAAGGACTGCACAGACATCAGTACCAATGTTCATGCTGCACTTTTTGGTAGATTATAGAGTCATGTAATAGGCTTGGTAACCGATAAAGCTCGCTTGCAGCTTGGGTTGGGTCCTCTAATACAGCCCTAACTGCACTGTAATCACTTATCTTAATGATCTTGCGGATACTTGAGTCTATAATATGTTAGGGGCCTGATAGAGGCATCTGTAATATGTTTCCTCTGTGCTGTCCTAAGTGTAGGGTCCTTACAGCTAGAACAATATAGGGAAAATTCTGGAAAAAAAACCCAACAATGACACAATTTACACATCCCCAAACCCACCTACAGTAGACAACACTCTAACAAGTGTCCCTTTTGAAATGTTGGCAAATTATATATTTATTTATTTTTATTTTTTTTTAAACAATTTTTAGTTTAGATACTTTTTTTTTATTATAGGCCAACCCCTTTAAGGTCATTTTTTTTATTTCCTAGAGAGTTTACAAAGCCACAATGAGCTCCATCCCATGTCTTCTGGTGGCTGGTTCTGATGGAGTTGCTGACTGTCTAGCTGAAATCTTACAAGAGTCACTTACCATGGAGTCTACTTATAATCTAATAGATGAGAAATTAAAACAACACTTCCCGGAGGAAAACTTGACAAGTATGATAGAAAAGGTTGGTAGCAATTTAGCATCTTTTTATCCATTTCCTGACTGTATTTCTTATTTATAACAACACCTAGTGTGTGTGCTCCATAAAGCACAAGTTGAAACCCATAAGGCCTGCATTAAAGGGCCAGTACTAGAGATGAGCAAACCTGGAGCATGCTCGAGTCGATCCGAACCCGAACTTTCGACATTTGATTAGCGGTGGCTGCTGAATTTGGATAAAGCCCTAAGGCTATGTGGAGAACATGGATATAGTCATTGGCTGTATCCATGTTTTCCAGACAACCTTAGAGCTTTATCCAAGTTCAGCAGCCCCCGCTAATCAAATGCCGATCGTTCGGGTTTGGATCGACTCGAACCCGAACCCGGTTCGCTCATCTCTAGCCAGTACATATATTCAGACAACAACATGATGAATTTAATTTATTATTTTATATTCAGATTGAGAAAATTGTAGAAAATCGAGATCTGTTCACAGTATACTCCAATTCTGATGACACAGAGGATTTTGACACTGTAATCTTGAAAGCTCTAGTAAAAGGTAATTGTGATTTTACTGTAATGTCTACTGTCATATATACTGTATATTCCACTCATCTAGTAGTGCTGTTGATCTTCTTTGGCTTTCATTATAGCATAGATTTCTCTATGGGGATCCTGACATAGTCTGAACAGTTAGTTTTCATTGAAACAGAGATGTTTTATAGGATTAAAGGGGTTTTCTAGTTTATTTTTATAAGTATTTCATAAACTTGCCCTGTCTAGCCCTTCTTAACTCTCTTAATTTTGTCTTCTCTGCTGGTGTACCAGAGAACTGGGAAAAGAGTGGCATCTTGTGGTCGGAGGTATAATACTGCCTTGGGCCAGAAGAGTGATTGACAAGGCGGGGAGCAAATGACTCATTGTTCATTGTGCCACATTTAACTGTAGGCACTCCTGAGTAGGAGCGTATACAGTCTAAGGGTCAGCCCTAGCACCTGCGTGGGTGCTGACACCGGCCCATAATGGCTAGCAGTGCATGCAGAATTGTGGACAGTTTCAGGATGGCATATACTATGGGGAATCAGTGCCGTAATTCCGGACGAAAATAGAGCAGGATCTATAATTGTCTGACATATTTTTCGGTATGGACACCCTTCAGGAATTTTGCCCATGCCTAATTGAACCCTACGGGTCCAGAAATCTACCTGGACTCTCTGATAAGAAATCTGGATAGAGTTTTCTGACATAAAAGATAAAACTATAATTTCTTTGAAATACTGCAGCATTCCAGGGTATATCATAGCACATTTCACGGGAGGAGTTTGTCTCTGTTTCATGCTGCCCATGGTGGCATAAAATGTCGGACAGGTTCCCTTTACTGGGTGTTTTTCCTAAATTACACCATTTTCGTCACATGACAGGATTGAAGTTTGCAAATCTTGGCCCTGGCTATTCTAACTCCCATGAGTAGGCCTTGCTCAATGTCACTCAGATAATTTGACTTAAAACCACACCAGTCCAGTAAAAACACTGCCGTATTTGAGACTCAAAGGGTCGGTATCCCTAATAAAGTGTCTGTATTGTTTTATTTCCTGTTATAACACAGCTTGTAAGAAGCAGTCCAATGATGCCACAGAATACTTGGATGAGCTGAAGCTAGCGGTAGCCTGGAACAGGGAGGATATCGCCAAGACAGAATTGTTTCATGGAGAAATACACTGGAAGGTAAGATGACAACACTAATATAAACCATGTGTGCTTCAGCATCTGTATATTGTGCTTTATATTACAATAAAAAAAAACAAAAAAACGTAGTAGACATGGTAGAAGTATATTATATGGGCGCTAAAGATGCCTTACCTTCATCCTCAGCGCTATTTTTTTCCATGGACTTTTTAGTTTATAGAAGGCCCAGATCTTTGCACTTTTCTTAAACCTGGTATAATGGAATCTGCATTATGGACATTATGGAGGATATTTTCATTCACTAGAGGCATCAATTGTGAAGAATGAAAACAATTTATCAAGACTCGCCACTGTAAACAAGAATAGCCAATGATCCTATGTGTGTGGGCCTGCTGACTGACTCCCAGTAGGAGATGTTGGGTTAGCAGGAATCAGGCATGTTGGATTCCCAGATGTCTGATCCTTTGTTCTTGCAGAACATGCACGCTCAGCAGAAATTGGTGCCCTCCAGCTTTATTACCCTTTCCCGTAGAGAAAGCTTCAAAGGGAGCTCACCTTGTTATCATTGTTGGGTTGATTGATGTTGGACTATGGAGAAGGGAGGGGGTCATTATTTTTGGTCTTCACTCAGCTACACACTGTTGGTGTGACTCCCACGATTGGTGTCAATGAGATGTAGTGAAATATGGAGCTCTCCTCAGGTAGTTGACTAGTGAAGGCACCAAGAGCTTGAAGCTTGTCTATGTGAATAGTCCATCAGTAGAGATGAGTGAACCTCGAGCATGCTTGAGTCGATCCGAACCCGAACTTTCGGCATTTGATTAGCGGTGGCTGCTGAAGTTGGATAAAGCCCTAAGGCTATCTGGAAATCATGGATATAGTCATTGGCTGTATCCATGTTTTCCAGACAACCTTAGAGCTTTATCCAAGTTCAACAGCCCCAGCTAATCAAATACCGAACCTTTGGGTTGGGATCTACTCGAACTCGGTTCGCTCATCTCCATCCATCACTTTTATCCATGCAAATAAAAAGATAACTATATTACAGACTTTTTTCTCTTTATAGGCTTGTGATCTTGAAGACACAATGACGGACACATTAGTAAATAATAAACCCAGCTTTGTAAAACTCTTCGTGGACAATGGGATGAATATTGTGGATTACTTGACTTATGGACGGCTGGAGGAGCTTTATAGCTCTGTACTGGACAATACAGTCCTCCACCAGTTACTCCATCAGCATAAACGAGAAGAACGCAGAGAGTCTATCGATGGCGAGCACCACCAGTTCTTCTTCTTAGATGACACCACAGGCAAAAGAAGCGATAACTTCAAACTCTATGAAGTGGCCAAAGTTTTGCGAGTGCTCATGGGTGATGTCTGTGCCCCATTCTATACACATTTACATGAAAAAACTAAGCGCTCTGCCAGCAAGAAGAACTCCAGTGTATGTAATAATGCCACCTATATGTCACTGAGTTGTTTCAGGTGATGGGAACATGTTGTCTTGAATATTTAGGTACCGAGGTTCGTTGGCAAGGTGTTGTTGAGAAGGTGGCCAAATGGTATGTCTACTTGATCATAGTAGCTGAAATAAAGGGGAGACAAAAGTTTGAAACTATTGGTTTCAATGCAGCCGTGGCAAAAATGAGCAGTCAATATGTAATAATTCATAGGCCAATCCAAGCAGAAGAAATCTGAGTGAGTAATAGGTCCATTGTGGATTCAACTACTAACTGGACAGGAACAGCGCCTCGGCAATCTGTGCGCATTAGGGGGCTATTAGCAGGTTAGATTAGTCTAACCTGCTGATAGTTTCCCTTTAACAATTGTACAGCCGACAGTAATTAAAGGTGTGTAAGCACTTTTAGGGCATGAACTAGACTTAATGGGGTGTGAATATATTGTAAGGCTATAAGGCTATAATGTTCACACTACGTAAAAGTACGGCCGGTGAAATGCCTATTGTTCTATGGGATCCCGGCCCGAGTGTATACACATCGTATGCGCTCCGGCCGGGATCCTGCACAGGGCCGCAAATAACTGACATATCAGTTTTCTGCGGCTGCAATTCAATGAATTGCGGCCGTAGGAAACCCTTTCAGTTCCGGCCACTCGCTTCACTGTGTGCTATGGGAGGTTCTGATAAGCGGAATTTTCGGACTTTCAGTCCGAAAGCCGCTCACTCCAGAGCGATGCCTGCGATCCTGGGATGCCTGCGATCCTGGGATGCCTGCGATCCCGGGAGCGTAGTTGCGCTGCCAGGAATCTGCGGGCAGGATCTTCCAGGGAATTCAAGATACATTCCCTGGAAATCCAGGGAATGTGTCTTGAATTCCCTGGAAGATCCTGCCCGCAGATTCCCGGGAGCGCAACTACGCTCCCGGGATCACAGGCATCCTAGGCATTGTAATTGAGCAACGGTTCGCTCATCTCTAGTTCTGATGCGGGCGCGAGCTGATGCGCCCGCATGAGAACCCTGTGGCCGAAAGATCATCCGGCCAGTACTTAAGTACCGGCCGGGGTGATCCGGGCAGAGACCGGCCGTTCCGGGCCGGGTCACAGAACGGATGGTCTCATACTTACATAGTATAAAAAATAGTTTCATTTGCCAAATTTTTTTATGCTATTTTTCCATGCACCCTTATCTACAGAATAAAAGTCATTCGGGATCCACAGATCAAACATATGAGGTTAAAAAGTCAACAGCTCCCTGGATCGATCTTTTCATTTGGGCCGTTCTACAAAATCGTGATGAAATGGCTACGTACTTTTGGGAAATGGTGAGATCTTAAAATATTTAAACCAGGCAGCATAGCAGCCACTTCAGCCCAACCAATGCACCAGGTAGACCTAATGAAGGGATGGAGCATGTAACAGGGATTTAAAACCTAACAGAGAGGATGTGTGTGTATTTCGGTGGCCCCCTAGCCTTGTACTAGGCGTAACACCACGAATGTTTTTTCCCTTGAAATGTTGCTTTAAGTAGTTTGTGACACTTCTATAAGAAACAGTAACTGTTCTTTGGCAGGAGTTATTATGATAATAATAATGGATTTCAGTGAATGACATGTGACCTCATGGTCCTTCTTGATTCCTAAAGGGGTTAATCAGCATTTAAGAAATTTTTATATATTGCTGCACTGTTGGTAAACATAATAAACATGTTATGCTTACCTGTCCGCACTCCCCCAGTGTCCTCTCCAGTGTCCCCCGCTGACTGCAGCTCCGCTACTTCCGAGACACTCATCTTGGAAATTACAGCCCGCTCAGCCGATCACTGACCATGGCACTGTCCCGTCTCAGCCAGTGATTGACTGAGCAGGCTGTCAGTCAGCGGGGGACACCGGAGAGGCTGCAATGGGATATTCGGGGGGGGGGGGGGGAGGTGAGAATAACTGCAGGGGGGCAGGTGTTATGTGTCCGGACTGGTTGACCAGAGTGGCCAATAGAAGTTTGTGCTTTGACTTGTATAATACACAGCTGGCTTTGCTGGCAGACAAAAGCACCCCAAAGATCTAAAGATCGTCATTGCAGCTTCTCCCACTGCTCCCCGTTACCTTCCGCTCCTCCCCGCTTGCTGTCGGTGCATGTTATAATAGAGACAGCACAGCGAACAAGGAGAGAGAAGCAAGCGAGCACTGACCTAACAGGTCAGCACTCGCATGCTCCTTAATACTGGGCTGTGTAATAGAGCCCTAAGGCTATGCTGACACAATGTATGGATGAGCGCAAACAGCGGCCGTAGTTAAAACCACGGCCGGAATAAATGTTTATGATTATTAATTCCGGACATAGTTTTACAACAACAGCCGTCGTTTACCGTTAAACACTGGAGAACGGCTGTCTACTTAAAAACGGCTATTGTTAGTACATTGTGGGAACATAGCCTAAATTACATTTCTCTATCTCTAACTGGTGCAGGGGACAGAAGCCGTGACCTCGGCGCTTGCAGCTTGCAAATTACTGAAAGAGCTCTCCCGCCTGGAGTCTGAGGCCGAAGAATCGCTAGCTATGAAGAAACTAGCTGCCAAGTTTGAGCATCTCGCAATAGGTAATCCACAGCGTCATATTATTCCCCCCTATAACATTGTTAAAGTAGACCCGTCACCGCTCCCAACATCTGATTTAGTATATACTTACATTCCCCATCTTCCTCTATTCAGTATGACGCCTTCATCCTAATTCATGTTTATTTGGGTAAAATAGAAGCAGGGAGACCCCCCCATCAAACAAAACGTTTGACATACAAATTCTGCTTCTATGACTGTATGATATAGATGTAACTCTCATTGTTGCAGGTGTGTTTAATGAGTGTTACAGAAATAGTGAGAAAAGAGCATTTAAGCTGCTGGTGCGACGTTCGACTGTCTGGGGTGGTGCCACGTGCTTGCAGCTGGCTTATGAGGCGGATGCACGCAATTTCTTTGCACAGGATGGTGTTCAGGTAAGAGAACATATTTCTAATTCTTCTGAGGTCTCCTATGTGGTCATTCTGCTACCCAGTATAGTCAGCGATGATTTATATATATAAAAAAATTCTCAGAATGTAACTGCATAGAGCTGACTCTCTCCTCCCTGCATAACACTAGCTAAGCCCTGCCCCCTACTTTCTGAGTTCAGTCTTGGTCTTTTTGCTACTATTGGTTGACAGCAATTTGCGGGGAGATACGCCACCTGGTGGGAAAGACTTTATTAGAATTTACTTCTAATAAGGTTTATAAATAAAAGGGTCTCTAAATCAAACCCATTGGATGACCCTTGTAGTGGCCCAGACATTTTACTTTTTCCTAATTATTAGATGAGGGTTGGAGGTTATGTAGGTTTTCCATTACTTTATTATCTTTAATGATACTACTCCATTCCACAGTCCATGTTAACAGAAAAGTGGTGGGGACAAATGGCACAAAACACACCGATATGGGCGTTGGTACTGGCCACCTTCTGCCCTCCACTCATTTGTACTGGTCTCATTCAATTCAAGTGAGTAGCTGAGTACAATTTTTGTAAGTATCCTCACACTAAACATTATGATATGGAGAAAGTGTATTCTGTATGGAATTAAACTTTTATTGGTCTGAAAAACCTGTTAATCCAACAAGTAATAAAACAGATATCTGATGGATTAAAGGAATTCAGCACGATTCTCCAGGATTGGCCATGAATGTCTGATCAGCAGGGCGCCAGTTGTCTGGGAACCCACCCTGTTGGGTTTTGGGCTCATGGCCCTTCCTATTGTACATGATGGGTCCATGCACTAAAAGAAATGACTAACACCTTAAAATGCCAAAATAAAAAGCCAAACAAATGTATACTATATGTGAAATCCCCGAAAGATCTAAATCTTGAGCCCTCAACTTCTTATCAGTTAGGGTCCTTTTATGTGATCAGCCGATGAACGAGAAGTCTCTTGTTTTTTGGCTGATTGTATCTTTTGTGTGGGCATTTAAATCAAACGGGAATGTATGGACTTCTATAGGGGAGTTAGTAGGCCACACAAATTTGATTGGTTGACCCTGACTGGCACTTGCTTGTAACCTTGTAAAAGGCTCTAAGTAAAGTTATTCTACCATGACTAACGCTAATACATGAGTGCATGTAGTGGCAGTCATTTTTCTAATTGTTATTTCTTTTGTTCTAGAAATGTTGATAATGAAAATGGAATTGAAAACAACCATAATGCTGAGATGAGCAGCTTAGATACTGATATAAAGACTCCCAGTGCAGACATCATGGATGGGTATATAAATTATAATCTTTCATGACAAGCAGTAATCTATTGCACTTGTATTAATGGATATTGTATCATATGTTACCGATCAGGGAGGAATCAATACTGCTCAGTCCTGGCAAGGCTTTAGATGAAGAAACTCATCTCGCTAAAGAATACTATATTAAGGAGAAGCCACAATGGAAGCGTCACTGGAAACAGTTCTGGAGCGCCCCTGTGACTGCGTTCTTCGGCAACCTCGTCATGTACTTTGTCTTTCTCCTCCTGTTCTCTTATGTGCTCCTCCTGGATTTTAAAGCACCTCCTCCAGATGGTCCGGCCACTTCAGAGTTTATCCTGTATTTTTGGGTATTCACTTTTGCTTGTGAAGAAATACGGCAAAGTTTCTTTGTGGGATCCATGCCTGTAGCCCGGATGGTCAAGCAATACTTACAGGATTCCTGGAACCATGTTGACATCACGGCCTTGCTGCTTTTCATCATGGGAGTCATCTGCAGGTACTTATTGAAGAGGATATAGAATTAGAGAACTCTGTCTTATATAAATGTGTTGTACTCGGAGATAATATATTTGTAGAATAGAAATCATCTAGCCTCAAAAACAACCAACACACTATTGGCCCAAGAGCCCTTTTACAAGATAATCATCCAAAAAAATCGTTATATCATTCAAGTTTAAGCAATATTTTTTCTCTATGACTGCAGGCAATGTTCAAACGACTAACAACGATTTGTTTGTGCGTGGTTGATCGCATCATTTGAGCTGACGTTTTGTGTATGTACACATTGCACATTCATTATTAGGAACATTCGCAAAGAGTATAATGACTATCGTTCCGTGTATTATGGTGAATGATTTGACGTAATTCAGAAAAGCCTTCGACCGTTTGTCGTTGATCAGAGAAAGAAAAATCCCTTTGTCTAATAGGAGCCTAAAATATATATTTTTTTATTTCTTTTCAATTTTAAATACAAAAAGGACACTTTATAACATTAGCCTAAACACCTCAAGATTACAGCATATAAAAAGCAGAAAAACCGGAACCACCCCCTCCCATTCCTCTCCCCTCCCCCCCCCCTGGGCCAATCACAACAAGCTTTTATAAAGTCAACCAAATCCCCCCCCCCCCAGCCCCAACCGCGGCAAACACAGGAGGGCAGAAGAAAAAAAGAAAAGAAAAAAAAAACCCGCAACCACAACACTTTACCCCCTCACCTCCTTCCCACAATCATACCACCTCACACATTGACCCCATTCCGGGAGGGGAGATATCCATTTCCTCATAATCAATAATTTGGCGCAGAACAACAATCTCAACAGACACCTTTTCTGTTTCCCAGATGTCCCGGCAGGGAGTCCCGAGGTATCCCCCAGTATGAACAAACAGAAATATTCCTCTAGGGTCATACCAATAGTCTCGTTTATCCCCTGGGAGACCCCGGTCCAAAACTGGCCCAATTTTTCACATGACCAGAGCATGTGAACAAAGTCCCCTCTCTCCTTTAAGCATCTCGGACAAAGATCATCAGTCCTCTTTTTAATTTTACACAGGAAAGAGGGGGTGTAATATAATTTATGAATAATGTTAAATTGGATCAGCTGATGGTTCGCCGAGGGTGCTGCTTTTTTGATGTTACTATAAACTACTGTCCGGTTCACTTCCCCCCCAATCTCTCTTTCCCAAGCCTTTCGACTCCCAAAGTCCAACTTTCTTTCTAATAGGAAACATTTATAGAGTATGGATACCCCATTAGATCTCCTTCCCATTCCTCTCAACTTTTCTAGTGTTTAGTTCACCCTTATTCCATCCTCCACCCTTCTCATATCCACCCCCAAAGCGCTGGAGAGCCGTAGATATTCAAACCATCGGGTGTCTCTAAAACCATACTCTAACTTAACCCGTTCCCATGTTTTAATTTTCCCCATAATCACCATGTCCGTGATCAACCTTAGGTCCTGACCAAAAATTCCGTGGAGTGCCCCCAGTTTCCCAACCTCCACCAAACTGCTATGGTCCCATAAAGAAGAAAAGCTAAGAAAGCCCCTCAGGTCCAAACACCTTTTAATCTCCCTCCAGACATCTAATCTAACCAGAGCATCCACCATAGGCCATTTGGCTTTAACCCCTCTCTCTAATATCCCAGCATCAAGAATCTGAAATATGTCCAGAGACTCATCCCTGGCCCCCTCCCCTAAATGTGAGAAAAAACGGTTATCCCTCCAATCCAGAAGCCAATAGGTCTGAGAGGCCAAGTAATAAAGCTCAATAGAAGGGAGGTTCAAGCCCCCTCTATTCTTGAGCGCTGTCAACAACTCCAACTTAATGCAAACCCGTTTTCGCCCCCATATCAGGAAATTCCATATATTCCTAATCCTCTTAAAAACCTTCTGCCCTACCCATACCGGGGCGACCCCAAAAATGTACAAATATTTAGGGAGGCAGACCGACTTCAACAATACCAACCGATCAGCTCTAGAGAGGGGCAAGCTGTGCCACACCTTCACCTTTTCCTCCGTTGCTTTTATCAGGGGAACGAGATTAAGATCACTAAAGGCCTCTACGTTCCGGGAGACGCGAATCCCCAGGTACCTAAAGGAGTCGTCCCTCCCGAGAACCTGAAGCTGCGGAAAAGACAAATCCCCCTCCGCAGCCAGCTGCAATAATACTGATTTCTGCCAGTTTATTCCCAGGCCCGAATATTGCCTAAAATATTGCTAGATGATCACCTTAATCACATAGAGAACAATTAAAAAATCTAACCCATCTGTTTTTTGGGCGGATAGTCAGGGTCCTGTTGTGAGCCAAGACGTACACTCCCTCTGGCAATTTTCTATCAGCACTAGAGATGAGTGAACCTCAAACACGCATGGAGCATTTGATTACTGGTTGGATGGATGTCCTAGGGAGTTCTGGAGAAGATGCATACAGCCTTCGGCTATATCCATGTTTTTTCAGGCAATCTTAGAGCCATATTACACGGCCCAATGCACTGTGTAAGCAATCGTCAATCACTGGCCTAGGACAGTGCATCGGACAGTCATTGGCTGAATGGCCTTTCACTTCACAGACGGCTTCATAAGCAGCTGGCGTGAGCAGAGAAAAGCCAGGACATGCGGAGCATGGACAGGTAAGCCGAGAATCACTATTACCTGTTTCGATGCACGGCCGGTGGCCAATGATTTTTTAATATGTTAAAAACAATCATCAGCCAATGATTTGCTCTTCGGTGATCAATGTCTTTATTACATGGTTTGATATCTGCTCAAATAGGTCTGATTTTCGCAGATAATCGCTTTGTGTAATAGGGCCTTTAGGGCTGCATCCAACTTAAAGCTACTGGTAATGCTGCCCGCTTGGGTTCGAAAGGACCCGAGAATGCTTGAGGTTTGCTCATCTCTAACCAGCACCATTGGTATTTATTACAGATAGGTTTGGCAAATTTGAGTACTTTCAGTTAACCATGATATTTTATATCCCCTGTTCCTGCCATTTGATTGATGAACACAAGGTTTCCTCAGCAAAACCTAACTACCAAAATACATAGGAATTAAGATGTCAGAGGCTTCCAAAATAGGTCAGACCATGTGGGCCTTCTGATTATCCATCAATAACAGATGGAGAAAACCAAGAATATCCATGTTGTTTTCCTATTGAATACCATAGTGTGTTTGTTTGTCGAGAAAATGGGGGAGATGAGCACTGTTTTTTGTGCACAATAGCGCTCCTGACTACTTACTATGCAGAGATCCAAAACCACCCCATTATCTCCTGCTATTACCCAACCAAAGCTGTCAAAACTAACGAAAAAAAACTTTGCTTAGTTTGATTTCTTTACACAGAATGATGGACACCTCTTATGAGTCAGGACGGACCATCCTGTGTGTTGACTTCATGGTTTTTACCCTTCGACTTCTTCACATTTTTGCAGTCAACAAAGACCTGGGGCCAAAAATAATTATTGTCAGAAAGATGGTAAGTGGACATGTGTGGTACCCCGAAATGTAAAGGTGGAATTCTTCATTCATGGCTGTTTGACAGAGTCTTTAGAAAGAGTGAAAATTAAAAATATATAGGCCTGTCTAGAAGTCAAAGTAGCATGAGGAGGGGTTCTCAGTTGTCTGGCATATGAGTTAGAATAAACTAGAATATTCTAGAGTCAATCCTTAGATGGCCGGTGGTGGGGATATAAACATGACACCAGAAGATCGGGATGCTGTAATTATGCCCCTCAGCCTTTCCACTGTGGGCTGAACCCACAGAAGAGCCAACTCAAGCTTTGCCACCAGTGTGCAACATGTCACATATGAAAATGGGCCAAATAACAAAACAGGACGTCTTTACCTTCCATCTTTCTTCGTCTTCTTTTCTCTGCATCTACTTCCTTTCATTTCCTCTTCTTTCTACTAACCACACATGAGTCTGCTGCTGGGGGCACAGCGGTGTTAATTCATTCTGCGTCAGCCTGCGCTGCCTGCCCCGGCTGAGCAGCACAGCTTGATTGATAGATTTGCGGCCGGCAACACCAGTTAGTCTGCAGTATGTGTTCTGGGACTGGAGTCTTAGGGTCCTATTCCACTGGCCGAGCAGGGCCCGATCAACGATGTAAACTAGCGCCGATCTGCTAGATCGGCGCTCGTTTACTGGGCTTAATTCACGCCCCAACAATCATTAGCAAGGGCTGCAGGGACATCGTTATTGATATCCTTGCAGCCCTTGTTTCATACATTACCTGTCCAGGCTGCAGGTCTTCACCTTCTCCCGATACCACACGGCAGCATCAGCTTCGGAGCCAGTCCTGGCCAGTGATTGGCTGAGCGCTCTGTCAGCTCAGACAGGCCGCTCCGAAGCTGCCGCACAGGACCGGGAGAAGGAGAAGACCTGCAGCCTGGACAGGTAAAGTATGATGTTTATGAAATCGATGGTCGCCCGCCGCACCCGCTATTCCACGTAGCGATGCGCGGGTGGGGATAGATGATTTTAGGTTTGAACCTAAATGAACGATCAGCTAATGACACGATTAACGGCTGATCGTTCTCTCTATTCGGCCGATTATCGCTCTGTGGAATAGGCCTCTTAGCCCTAATTACGCTTGGGGCTGTATCTCAATGCCCCATAAGTATCCTCCCCATTCATGTGTTCCTTGCCAGCCTAGTTTACTTGTGTATCTTGACCTAGCATTATATCCTGCATTGTATTTCTGGTTATCTGACTTCTGGCTCTTGACTTTTTGACTACGCCCTTGGATTTCGTATTATACCACGTTGATAATTTGTTATTGACCCGGACCTTTGCCTTTGCCTTATTGTGTGTATGTGTGTGTGCGTGTGTTTGTCTTGTTTCGGTCTGTGTTGCACTTGGACTAGGTCAGGGTTTGCCGTCCAGTTGTCCGTTGCCATCTAGGGCTCCTGAGGCAAGTAGGCAGGGACTGCGGGGCGGGTGCCAGTGCAGGACTCACCTGTCCTTGTGTTTCCTGTCCCTGATTCCTAACAATACCTCACAGTTGAGGTAGTGTATGTTGTATATGTATATTTATTAGCAGATATGTATATGTGAATAGTTTTGTCTCTGCCGCTTTTTCACAGATGAAAGATGTCTTCTTCTTCCTGTTTCTCCTCGGTGTCTGGCTAATCGCCTATGGAGTTGCCATGGAAGGTCTCCTACATCCAAATGATACTCGGCTGGGGTGGATGTTTCGACGTGTTTTCTACAGGCCTTACATGCAAATCTTTGGTCTCATTGAGCTTGAGCAGATAGATGGTAAGAGACACATAAGTGACTCCTATGACTTTGCTACCACCACCACCACCACAGGTGTAAACCCATGGATGTGACTGCTACATCTGTACCCCCTATAGCTAATGTAGTTCTGAGGGATTTCTGGGACTTTACACAACAGTCCCATTGACTTATTGGTAGTTCCAACTCATGGACACCACTAAGGCCTTTATCCCACATATTTTTGGAATGTATCACATCACATAAAACTGAATTTCTCCTTTAGAAAAACAGATGTACTTAACAGTAGTACTTAATACACCCACCAAGGAGTGGTCCTTATACGTAAGCTTTTGTTATTGGCTGATATCCTTTTAGGAATGAACAGGAAACTATAGAGTCACTTGAAGTGGTAACATTGTGTCTCCTTTACTACTTAGCTGAAAAGGTGAATAATGAAACCTGCTCGGATGACCCAGACGTCATCATGAGTGGACTCCATCCGCCATGTATCAACACATTTGCCAACTGGCTGGTAATTTTCCTGCTTGTTGTCTACTTGCTTGTTGCAAATATCCTCCTGTTGAACCTGCTGATTGCAATGTTCAGGTAATTATGCTATAACCATATACAATACACTTGTGTATATATATATATATATATATATATATATATATATATATATATATATATATACCTCGACATGCTACTATGTGTGAGTCTGCTTCATTGGTAAATCTGTGATCTCTTTGCTGTGCTTTTCATCTAATCAGTGATACCTTCTCCAAAGTGCAAGGTAAAAGTGATATATACTGGAAATTTCAGCGTTACAACCTGATAGTTGAATATCACGATCGTCCAGTGCTTGCACCGCCCTTCATCATCATCAGCCATGTTCACACCTTTATCAGACGGAAGATGCGCAAGATTGAGTCCCGGAAGAAAAGACATTTCAGTAAGTGTATACTAAGGCCTTATTCACACAATCCATCCCGCGTTCCGCACATTGGACATTGTGGGATGCGTGTCGCAATCTGCACTAGGACATGTCCTGTTTTTTGCAGTGTGGATCGCAGCACGGATCGTGTGAATGGCTGCATTCATTAGTATGGTTTTAAAATTTAACGGGACGTGTAAATGCAGCCTAAGAAATACAATGGAGACTTTATTTTTGTGCATTTTTGACTTTTAGAGGAAAATGCAAATTTAAATTAGGCAGACAGAAACAGGTAGGGAGGGGAACAAAACTAAATGAACTCTTGGTGCACCATAGTAGATAGCTAGATATGAGAATTAAAGAACAATATACAATCACTAAATGTAACCAGTATAGTATTATTATTATAGTATCAAAGTGTGGTAATGCAGAGGCAATAACATAATCCAAAGAAACCAAGCCAATCATAACCAAAGTGCTAATTGGAATTTTGTCAGGAATGTGCAGTAGCCTAGTGTGAACCTGCTTTTTTTGCTTCTGGGTGACACACCCGATTACTTCTCAGCTTCCGGCAATGCCAGAGTTACCACTGAACTCTCCCAGCCTTGATTGCCGCAGCTGAGCAAGCCTGTTTGATTGAAGTTCTTCTCTGCCTGTCTAGAACCTGGAAGATCAGAGCACCGGTCCAATGGGGATCCAGACCGGGCTCTTGATCCTCATAAAATGAAAGCTGAGCCAGTCTCTCAGCACTGGCTATTTAGGTTCATACCCTGATCCCAGCTCCCCCTGTCTATTCCTGCGATCCCCATACCTAATCCCCCTGCTCGTTTTGACCTGTTATCTGACCCTCCACCTGACCTCTGACTATCTGATTGTTACCTGACTTTGCCCATTTGGTTTGGACTTTGGCTACTAGTGCAGGGACTGCCTTTGTGGTTGTCCACAGCTACCTAGGGCTGTTTGAGGCAAGTAGGTAGGGACAGTGAGTGGGCTCAGTATCAGGGCTCACTGTTGTGTCTTGTCCCTACCTCCGCAGCCTGACAAATTTAGTATAAGCTTCACAGCCCCACTACCACACTCAGTTTCTGAAAAATAGGGTATAGAGACAACAAAAATGCTGAGATTTACCAAGAAAACCTCTAAGCAGGTGCTTCAATAAAGGCCACCAAAGGACTCCACAGTATATTGCATATAGCTCAGTGTATTTTGCAATTCTTCCATCCTTTGGAAATGTTATACAGGTGGTTGGGGTCCTTCTGTCTCCTTGATATAACATTTCATTCTGCCAGTAATAAAAACTATAGCAGGTTTAGCAGGAGTGTAATATTTGGGGCCGGAAATGAGTCACGGTCACCCAATCTTAACAACATTGTCAACACACATCAGAATTGTTAGGAAACTTTTTCCTTTTTCCAGTTTCCATCTGGTCAGAGGATATGGACGGTGTCCTGCAAAGGGGACCTCGGAGCTCCCAGCATCATGATTAATTATGATGTCGGGAGCTTCAATACTGTTCAATACTGACACAGCCGTTCCGCACCTGGTCAAAGAACATATGGCACAAGATGACTGATTTGGACAAGTCAGAAAGTAAGAATGTGCATCCCAGATCCTGATTCCTAATTATTGATAATCCTGGAACCATACTATTATCACCTACCCAGAATTCAAGGATCACTCGAACACCCACCAGGCAGACCAATTATATCTAGCATCAATAGCTGCACTAGGCAACTGCCCCACTATCTTGAGCTTATCTCAAGAATATGTTAAAAATAAAAAAAAGTTCCTAGTTATTTGAGAGACTCAAAACTACATGAGTGGACACATTCTTTTTTATGTCAATGGATGTAACATGTTTATACACCAGTATCCCTCACGATAAAGGAATGCTGGGCATCAAAGAAACTTTTTAATGAATTGTTTAGAAATCTTTTTGAAAAATAACTTATTTACTTATGAAAGCCAAATTTTCAATCAGTAACGTGAAACAGCAATGGGCATGAAAGTGGCATTAACTTATGCCAATTTATTCAGGAAAAAGTTTAAAGATGAATTTATCCCTCTCTCTTCTTTTAGAATAATGTAGTAGAATATAAATGCTTCCTTGATCATCTCTGATTCCTCTGCAATGGTGATCCTTGAGAAGCATCTCTTAGTTATCTATGGATGACACTCTTTTCGCTATAGCTACAATTTGTAATTTACCCTCAATTGAGGTCTACTAGAAAATAGTCTCGATAAGGTCCAAACTAGACTAAAATAGACAGTTTTCATTTTTTTGGTTTGGTGACATTATGGCATAACCTTGGCCCATGGCCGGATCCTCGTGGCTTGTTGAACAGTGTTGTTGCTGACAATGATACTTTTTAATTTCTAGTGTTGGAGCTGAAGGAGCCCTTAGACAGCAGGATGCTCACATGGGAAGCTGTTCAAAAGGAGAATTACTTGGAAAATATAGCCAAGCATAAGAGGGACAGCGACAAAGAGCGCCTGAGACGCACATCCCAAAAGTAAGTGATCTGTACCCTCTTCTTACAACCATTTTACATGGGCCTATTATTAGCTCATCCTCAAGCAAGTGCTGATCAGTGAGATCAGTGTTCATTTGTAGATCTTAAAAGTGTACCTCTCATTACAACAAACTTCTGACATGATATAGACACATGTCAGAGGTTGGTATTAGTGTGGGTTTGGGTGCAGAGACCCCTTCCAATAGCTAGAATAAAGACGCTCTCACTGGTAATGTAGCAGTGGACGGAAGTATAATGGAGCCTATGAAACTTCCGGCAAAAACTACCAGAAGTTCCATAGGCTGCATTATAGTTCTGTCTTTTGCTACTTTAGCAGCGAGAACGTCGATGTAGTGGCAGAGAGAGCGCTGCTTCGCGGTAGCGATAGGTGAGGTCTCAGCACCCGGACACCCACTGATACAAACTTTTGACATGTGGCTATAATATGTCACAATTTTATTGTAATGACAGGTACACATTAAAGAGGTATTCCGGGCAAGGGATGTTTCTTACTATATGGCTGTTTTAAAATAATAAAGTTAACTTACTTACCTCCCTCGCTGCCAAAATTATGCCTCTTTGTCCCCTTTTTCGTCTGCTTCCAGTTGTTGCTGTGACATTGTTTTCGCGGCCATGCCCACCATACCCCTTTAATCAATCATGTGCCAGGTTGCACAAATGACATAATCTGTTTAATCTATTAACTTCAAAATAATCGCCCACACTTTCATACCTATGGAAATATGTAAGGGGGCGACTGCCATCGACGAATGAGAAATTTTGTTGGTTCGATGGCCCTTTTATTCATCTCATTAGGAGTAGTGAGAACTTCTGCCTGCCAATAATTATCCCCCGTAAAAGGACCCTAAGGGCCCGTTTATACTGAGCCGAAAAAGCAGAATTTTAAGTGGAGACCAGGCCAGGGACGCAGCTTGAAATTCCGCCTGTTCCATTTTTTCAATGGGATTTCTTGTGTCAATTTTTTGAGTGGAAAGCGGGTCCTTAAAGTTGGAAGGTTAAGCTGATACACTGTATGGGCTCTGTCACACTACGGAATCCACACGGATAAGCTCCCAAAGGCTCCATTCTATGGTCAGGTGGATTCCGCCGTCCGCCTGGAGCCTATGGGACGGGCAGATCTTCAAGCAGGAATATTCATACACCAATCAAAACAACTGTGCCAAATGTTTGTGTTTGGGAAAATTGAGACAGAAAGCTGTTGGCCAAACCAATGTTCAGCCACACACTATTCCGGCCCCTGTTTAAAATTTAAAGTGATAATGTCACCTACTTACCTAGCATCTGTGCTTTTCCCTTGCAGGGTTGACACAGCATTGAAGCAACTCAATGACATCAAGGAACTCGACCGAAGATTGAAAGTGCTGGAATTGCAGGTATAAGCCGTTGGTTTCATGTTTGGGGACAAAACAGAAATATAAGTAAATATATATATATATATATATATATATATATATATATATGATCAAAGTGGGTAAAGGGGCGGTAGAGAATTAGAAAAACTTGACTGCTTTTATCTGAAAGCAACCCCACACCTCACCACAGGTTATATGTTAAATGTCTTTGTCTGTTGGGTCTGTATACACCACTGTTTGTCGTATGTATATTAGGCTACGCTATTCATGTTATTCCATTCAAAAATATACTGTTAAAAAAAATTATATGTTTTTGGTACTATGGCAAATTATGGGTGACATATACTTTGTCTTGCCTTCTGTTCTCCCAATATATATGTTAAATATACTGTAAGCTGAAAATGTGATGTGAACAGAGCCCAGTAAGTTGCTATATGTTATATAGTACAACAGATCTTTGAAGATTGGGGCTTTTACAACTACATTTATAGACTCTTCTATAAGTATGTTCCCTTTAATAAAACCCTTCCACCTTTCTCCTTGTGTGAATCCTAGTATCTGGAAGGTGACCTGAGGCTGAGAGTAGAATGAAGCTTGGCACGGAGCAGTAAATGTTAATGTATGCCAGGCCTCTCCTATTACTCCACACAAAAAGTGCTGGAACTTTCCAGCCAAAATCCTGGGTTCATTCAAGGAAACCATTGACATGATAAAGAGATAGGAAGGCCTCATTTGTTTATATTACCTTAACCCTTTCAGGGCAGATTACCATAAGGTCACTGGCAGAGAAGTGCAAGGGCTGGTGCTAGGTCATACATATGTTTCTATTAACAATAAATTATATGGATGGAGACGTCATGAGAATTCTGTATTTTAGGGGGAATACTGTAATGAAGCACTTTCCTGGATAATACAGGCCCTACAAAATAGCAGCACAGTGAGCACTGACAAACCACCTCCTGTGCCTAAGTAAGGTAAGTGGCAAACACGGGTGTGGGGCCCAATTGTTTCAGTGTCTCTAAAAGATGAGAAATCAAAGACATATTGACATAGGGACTATGGGAAACTGGAGGAAGGAGTGCAAGCCTTGTTGGCCCCAACTACTTTTTAACTGGATGGTGAGAACCTTTGGTCAATCTGCCCAAGGATCTTGGAAACAAAGGGTCAAACAACTACCAGACCCTTCTGCTGTAAAACCCAACACTATGGTAAAGGTACAATTGTAAACTTTGCTAGTGGATACATTTTCTTCTATATTCACCATTTTTACAAAAAATTTTTCACAGAAATTAAACCAACTAATTATATTAAGTCTAATACTAACTACTCACTAACTAATCACTCACTAAAGACCCTATTACATGAAGCAATTATCGGCTGTATTTGGCCAATTACGGCCAATAATCGCTCCGTGTAATAAAGGGCAATGATCAGCCGACCTGCAGGATGTCAGCTGATCGTTGTCTTTTAAAGCGAATGTACCAGCGGTACATGGCTTTTCTGTTTTTACAATGACTAGATCGGTAGAATCAATGCAGCCTCGTCATAGAGGGGAGGGGGTTTCCTCCCACTGGGGGCGGGGCGGCCAATGATCCAGATAGCTATTATCTGTTGCTGTAGCTCCATGCAATAGGAGCGGTGGCAGCAGATCGCCACTACCTTCTATGGGCTACCTGGACCATTTAATAATCACCCAGGTTGCCCTGTCTCCCCACCACCACCACCACGCACTCTTACCCGCTCATTGTTGGCGCATGTAATAGCACTGGCAACAAGCAGGGAACATGGAGCAAGCACTGACCTGACAGGTCGGCGCTCACTTGCTCCTGCTGATCGCCCAGTGTAATAGGGCTTAAGTGTGAGTAGACAAACTGAGACAGTTATCACATGTGTCGCTGAGTGTTTGAAGACCTAATCTGCCATCAAAAAAGTCACTGCCATGTATGTTGAGCCTGAGAGGTTGTCACAGTAAACTAACTGGGCCAGGATTTCAAAAACTTAAACAGAGAATGACGTGATCATGGAAGAATCACTCGAAAAGGGTTCCTGTGGATGTAAGCAACTCAACAGTTAAAAAGGTCAGAAGAGGAACAGGTGGTGCACAGTCAAGGAAACTGCAGCCGATGTCCAAACACCCAATACTTCATTCCTTAGCACAAATGGGCTATAACAGCAGATGACTAGTTTGAAGGCCACAACTTTTTAAAGGAATTGAGAAGAAAAGACTTTGACTTTGGCACTAAATTTCATCTGAGCAGTAAAAAAACATTGGAGCCAGAACTCCAACATGTGCCACCACCATGCTAATGGAAAGTCAGAATATGTCAAGTGTCAACAATTCAGGTTGCTAGAGATGGCATAATGGAACAAGGAATATTTTCTTTACACATCCTGGGAGCTTTGGTATCTATGAGTGGACAATCAGACAGCAGGGCCTATCTAAGCACTGTGGCTGACCCTACTTGACAGTCTCCAGATCCTAATCGGAAAGACCATCTCTGTGCCAGATGGACCAGACCATTCAGAGTATGTCAGGACTTCATGTGCAGTAACTATAAAAAGTGATCCTGTCCCCATTGGCCAACAATTTCATAACATGGGATCTACACAGCAATAAACTGTTGTGGTTCTTAAAACCAAAGAAGATCCAATACATTACTAGATTGTAGATTCTATTTGTACTCTTGTAGTTCCATTTTCTTTACGAGCAGACTCTCTGTAAATGTTTAGAAGCCTAATCAGTCCTCACCAGTAAAACAGTAAGAAGACAGGTAGGTGGGGAGGAGGGAGATGCAGCTGCAGTCTTTCATCAGTGTATATCATGAAGAATCTCAGTCTAAATTACACATATAAAATAACCAATAACTAATACTAACTTACTGTATATCTAACTAAAATGAATGTTATTCCTATTCTAGGTGGAGTCTTCGCTTATTGTTTACTATCAATTTCATGGACTAAACCACTGCCTGCCATGTGCCAGGCACTTTTCAATTATTCTCTCGGCCTCAAATAAGTGGACTTCCATTATTTGTCTGTTGTCGTATCCCTTCTCTTTGACTTCATTGTCCTCATACTCAGGAGAAATGTACACGCTGAGTTACCACTTCAATATGTGTAAATTTGGTAACAAAAGTCCGTACTACACACCAGCTGATCCAGTATGTTCATCCACTGCTTAACATGACACATGCAGCTTTATAGGCTGAATCATTCGGACACTCTCCCAGTTTGAAGCCACCAAATATAGAAAAACCTACGTCCACATGCAGTAGCCCATAGCTACACAATTTAGGGACCATATTCAGCCAGGTAAAAAAATATTGTATTTAAGAAAAAAAAAATCATCCTGAAAGTGGACTGGGTCCCTGGGTGGTAATGGTCAGAGACGCTTTACAAATCATCAGGTTTTAATACGCTACATCTAATGGTCCCTTTATGGCTGTGGTCCCTCGAAACTTAGTGCAGATCTGCCATCTAAGGCCTTATTCACATGTCCTGTAAAAATGGCCGTGGTCGCAAACCACATTTTAGGGCCCATAAATCCTATGTGTGCATTCATACCATCTGTACCGTCATCCGTACCTTGATCCTTGCCGCGAAAAAATAGGACATGTCATAGTGCGGATGGTCACATGGATGCCTCTCTCCGCTCCTGTCACCTGCTTCCATCTCTCCCACTCCTGTCACCAACTCCAATCTCCCCCGCTCCTGTCACTCGCTACAATCTCCCCCGCTCCTGTCACTTGCTCCAATCTCCCCCGCTCCTGTCACTCGCTACAATCTCCCCCGCTCCTGTCACTCGCTACAATCTCCCCGCTCCTATCTCCACCGCTCCTGTGACCCACTCCCCCACTCCTGTCACCCACTCCCATCTCCCCTGATCCTGTCACCCGCTCCAATCTCCCCCGCTCCCATCTTCCCTCCTCCAATCTCCCCCGCTTCCAACTCTCCCGTTCCTGTCAGCCACCCACTCTGCCCGCGGACAGCACCAGCAACTCCAGACCCCAAACCAGCGTATACAAATGGATGCAATCAACA
The DNA here is from genome assembly GCF_027789765.1 of Dendropsophus ebraccatus. NCBI lineage: Eukaryota > Metazoa > Chordata > Amphibia > Anura > Hylidae > Dendropsophus > Dendropsophus ebraccatus. Next base: position 69,240,041 of record NC_091465.1, read on the forward strand.
GACGTCCAGACAGTGTTTTTCATGGAGCGGACAAAATCACTGGACATGTTAATGAGGCCTAAGATCGTTAAGACCCTGATATAAGTGTTGTCAAGCTGTTTTCTTTCCATTTCTGCCCAGACGTACTAATTCTTATGAAAAGTCTATGAAAAATTTGTTGTATTCTTCCACTGTCTAGTGCCAGACTTCTGTTACATATGTGCAGCATACCAGGTCCCTTGTAGGCTAGGTTCACACCAGTGTTGAGCACAATTCCGCTTCTACTTTCCGTTTTGATGACAGAAAAAAAGAACCAAGAAGAACTATCAATCTCCCTCCCCATTAATTTCAATGGGGTTTTAGTGCGGTCCGTTTGTCTTAGTTGTTCTCAGTTTTCATCAAATCTGTCAATGTTCCATTTTTTTCAACAGACATACAATTTGTTCTTGTAGCGTTTTTTGTCCAGCCAAAAAAAAGGCATCTGAAGCGGAAAGTGCCCTTCCATCTTTTTTTTTTTTTTTTTACATTATAGTCACCTTTTTGCACATATTACACCAGAATTCAGTAAATAGCTGAGCTATGTAATTTTTGAAGAAATAGAATAATGCTTATTGTGTCTTGTACATTCCTGTTCCTGAAAGAAAACTTGTCCATTTACAACAGTTCTGGAGAGTTGCGAGCCATGAAATGGTTTCGGAATATTTTATTATTGTTTGGGCAGAGATAACATAAAGCCTCTCTATTTTAATGGGCTGACTTGTTGGATTATCCTGGCAAAATAAGGAAAGTCTGGGGTCCCAATGACCCACCAGAGCTAAAGACTTCGAGGTCATTACCCCAAATATATAGATGAACAATTTTAGGCTGGGTTCACACTACGTAAAAAACACGTATTTCATAACAACGGCAAAATAACAGCCACTGTTTGCGCAAAAATGGCCGTTGTTATGAAATACGCCCATGTTTTTTACGGATTGTGAACATAGCCTTATTGTGCAATGAATTATTCCGCTCAAACCATATCAGGAAAAAATCCAAATCTTCTCAATCAGTCCAAGCAGATAGCATGTAATGGCACCTAAATGTGAAATTTCATTGTAATACCTCATTGGGTATCAACTTTCGGCAAGTTCACTCATCTCTACTTGTTGTCATGACTTTGCATTGTACTGTGTGAGTTTGATACCCCACTGTGTGATATATGCTGCCATTTATGCCCCATGTATGTGAAATGCACTGTGTTGTATGTCTGTGTATTACATGGGGCAGTGTCAAGAATAAGGCTGTGTTTTGTAGTAAAATGCTCTTCAGACTTAAACTCTGGTTATTGTGGTACTATTAGGGTCCGGTGCCACCCTGGGCTGACCTTTAGTAGATCACGTACTGGGGATATGCACATTTATTTGGTGACTTCCCAAAGAAATTTATAAAATTATCAGTTAGGGGGAGTTGCTAGACCAGGTAAAGCCCATTATTACAAAGGTAGTAATGGGCTACATCCACATGCAGTGGCCAATGGCCCCTTTATTATTTCTATTTTTATGACGTGTTCATCACCCCCACTCCCATTAAAAAACAGGCAACCTTTAAGGTCCCCATAAACTTTAGACTTTGATTGGCGGAACCTGCCAGTTGCAGCGCATTCGGCTGTCAGGCTAAGGTGTATGAGGCCATCTGTAACCACCGACAGACGATGTCCGTGATGATACCAAGCTGACAGATTCCCTTTAATATCCACTGATTTACACTTGCATTTACTTAGGCATCACTTTCAATGCATGAGACCTAGTGCATTACTTGCAACAGACCCAATATGTGATCTTTTTTTGAACCTAATAGCTTGTACTGTAGTTTATATCTGGCCCAGGAGGTCTAAAGGCCGTATTACATGGTCCGAAATTGAGGGGGAAGCCAGCTGGGTTCCGTCTTGTTCCCCACTTGCTGCCTGTACTATTACACACACAGAAGGCGATAGAGAAGGAGCAGGAGGGGCCACAGAGACCAGTGGGAGGGGCCACTAAATAGCGGAATCTTTAGATCGCCCGGGCTAGCCACTCAAGTCAGCGGCAGAGTGACAAGCAGCTGACCGCCGCTGCAAGGGTTGTGATTTTTCAACATAGAAAAAAACACAATCCGCCAACATTGTGCATGTCGACCGGTCGTGCTCTTTTAACATATGCTATTACACCAAACGATTATTGTCCGGAACGGCCAATTAAGTACAGATAATAATCGTTTGGTTGAATTTGACCTTTAGAAGAACTGGGTATGTTTATTTTTGGTTATTTTTTGTTATCATTTATTTAACTTGCTTCTTCTCTGTACAATGGAATTTCAGGGAATTTACCAATAGGTCAGTTTTCTGGTGGAAAAAAGTTTGATATTTTTTTGTACAAGCCTCATTTTGTTTATAAAATGTTGACCTTTTAATGTGTTTTAGTTGTTTTTACTCCTCCTCCTCCTTCAAAGGGTCATGGCTTCAATATAAAATGGCGTTGCTTAAAGGGGTTATTTACGTCTATTTAAAAATCTCAAAACTTCCCATACTTATCAGTGCTCTCTGCTGCCACCTCTCTCCATGTCAGGAACTGCCCAGATCAGTAGCAAATTCCCATAAAAAAAACTTTTCCTGCTCTGGACAGTTCCTGTCTCGGCCAGAGATGTCAGCAGAGAGCACTGTGTCAGAATGAAAAAAAAAAAAAAAAACATTTCCTGCAGGACACACAGTAGCTGATAACTAATGGAAGATTTTATATTTTGAAATAGAAGTAAATTACAAATTTATATAACTTTTTATAACATTTTAGAAATTTGAAAAGTTTTAGCCATTAGAAAGTTTCAAAACTTTTCATTGTACAGCGATTAGGCTAACCTCTTCATCTCACACTGGAATAGCCCTTTAAGTGTTGGGAATGGTAGCTATGAAGAACGTGTAAGGAGCAATTACCCAGTAAATGAGCTTGTCTAATGGCACAATGCATCAGCAGCCGCCTAATAGGCATGTAGGCTATTACAGCAATATATGAATTTCCCCTTTTCTTCTGCTGACAGCCTGAGCAGAACTGACTACAGCACCGGGACAAAGTGTGCATTCTCCTGTTAAATTTGAATTTGGCCCAAGAAGCCGTGTAAGAAAATTAGCATTGATGAATAATTTAGCATGGCGACCGTGCCGCTGTCATCGGCTAAAGCACATATGCAAAAAAGAGAGAAATGTCTATGTGAAGAGGCGACAGATTCAGCCTGTGGACACAGCTCCATTCATAATTCATTGTGGGGTTTATAGGGCAGTAATTTGGCCACAGCAGCAAAGAGCAGCAGGAGTGAAAGTGTTAAATGAGAGGGAATACATGTTTTGTTACAACAAGAGCCAAACGTAAAATCTGTAAAAAAAAAAAAAGAAAAGAAAGTAATGCTGATGAGACATATGCTCCTGAGAAAGTGGCCTTAAAGGGGTACTCCTGGGAAATAATAGCTTTCAAATCAACTAGTGTCAGAAAGTTATACAGATTTGTAATTTACTTCTATTTGAAATGGAAGTCTTCCTGTACTTATCAGCTGCTATATGTTCTGCAGGAAGTGGTGTATTCTTTCCAGTCTGACACAGTGTTCTCTGCTGCCACCTCTGTCCATGTCAGGAACTGTCCACAGTAGTAGCAAATCCCCATAGAAAACCTCTCCTGCTCTGGACAGTTTCTTTCTGCCTATATATACTGTGATATACTTTTCACTATTTGCCACTTATTATCATCTTATTACACAGTATTAGTAAAACAACTGAGATAGAAAATATAACATAATTTTTTCCGTTACACCCAGGATCTGTAATGGAGCCTCTCCTACAGATGTCAACATAGCCTTATGTGGATAGCCCCTTTAAATCTCAATATAGCCTTATGTGGATAGCCCCTTTAAGAAAGCTTTAAGATTGTAGCATTTCTGCAGCGCCATCTGGTGGCCATAACTGATTAAGCAGAACATTGAATCATTGCTTTTGAATCTGCATAAAATTTAGTACTGCGCCTTAATGTCAGGGGGAACAACTAACTTATGAAGTTGTATCAGGGCTGGGCAGATAAATGGGCACACTAGATTTGGGATATTAGTAGATCCAGTATGCCATCTGTGGCTATAGTCCTTTGGCCCCTTCCCTATGCTTTTAATTGGATGTTCTGGTTTAGGCATATATTACCCTAAGGGGGCAATAAGACACCATGCTAGCATAGACATCATCATAAGCTCTTTGTACAATACCCGCTAGCTAGATCCGTGATCTGTGGAAAACCGTCAGTGATTGAATACGTTTTTACATCCGTGTCCATGTTTTTCACTGGTGTCCATCACATCACCCCAATGTATTCCACTACTCCCCACAACCCATGGATCCCATATACTTCTTTTGAGCAGTCCGTGCCGCAATCCACCTCTGATCTAGGGCATGTCCTGTTTTTTAACACCACAGATCCGGGAACGGAAAGTCCGAATAGACAGACAGAGTTCAACAGGCCGTAAAGTTGTCTGTGAGACCAAATCTGTGATCATGGACAACTTTATGGGACGTGTGAATAAGGCCTAAATTAAGGTCCTTAAAAATTACTGAAAATGTGAATGAGGCCTTAGTTGTCACAATCTGGTCTCAGTGGCGTTCACAGTGGTTATGTAAGTTTATAGTGCCTTGTCTACTCCTCCCCACAAGGTTATGGCACCTTCCTTTGAGCTCTTACGCCCATTGTGCCCTCAAGGCCATTGTTCACTATGCTTGCCACAACATACAGATGTAGTCCTGTATGTTACCACACCCCATTCTGGCAGATGTAGTCCTGCAGCAGATGTAGATGTAGCAGACTTGTCTACTAAAGACGTGTGTCCGGAAGGGGTGCCTGGGAGAGCTGTGCATCTGGGGGTGGGGAGGGAGGCAAGTCACAATCTGCCAGGAGGCCCAGGCCCCCCTACCGCATTGGCCCCATGGCAGCTGCCTAGTTTGCCTCCATGGCAGCTACACCACTGGATGGCACATTAGGGGGCGTCACCTTAGAGTAATTGGATATAATGTTTTTTTGGCCTCTGACTGCGCCTCATTGGATCGGATTGGAGGCCCAAGCTAAAATTTTGCACCAGGGCCCATCAGCCTTTTAGCTATACTCCTGGATCTGGTTGTACAACCCTATGTCACATGTATTGGGCTGTAAAAATCTGCAACATATCCATGTCTCATAATACACTACATCATTCTTAGAGGCCATAAAAGCCTTTTTTACATCATGATGAAACCTTTACATCTTTCACATCTTGACTGAAACCTTCAGCAACCCGCTGAGCTGGGGCAACTCCATTAGCGACCCGCTTAGCTGGGACAACATCATTAGGGGCCTGCAGAGGCCGAACACTACCATCAGAGACCAGCCCAGCTGGAAAATTACCACCACCAACCTGGACAGTCCAAACACCACCATTGAAGACCTCCTCAACTGGAATATGACCACCGGTGACCAGCCTAATCTCCATCACCAGCCATCTGCAGAACATGGCAACTACCTTAACCCCTTCAGGACTGTGCGAATTTTCATTTTTGCGCTGTCGTTTTTTCCTGTCGTTTAAAAGGCTGTAGCACTTCCTTTTTTTCACCTACAGACCCACACAAACCCTTATTTTTTGTGCCACTAATTGTACTTAGCAATGACAAACTAAATTTTTCCACAAAATATGCTGCGAAACCAGAAAAAAAATAATTTGCTTAGTGAAATTAAAAATAAAAGCAATTTTTTTATTTGGGGGGGGGGGGGGTTGTGTTTACACCGTTTGTCCTATGGTAAAACTGAATTGTTATTTATGATTACAAAGATTTGTAACTTGTGTAACTTTTATTTTACTTGATGGCTTTTAAAAAATTAAAACCTTTTTAAAAAACTAAATGCTCCTTAAAATTGCTCGCTTCCCATCCTTATAAATCTTTTATTTTATTGGGTCTGTGGGAGGTTTAATTTTTTGCGCCATGATCTGTACTTTCTATCAGTACCTTGATTGCGTATATGCGACTTTTTGATCGCTTTTTATTACAATTTTTCTGGATTTGATGCGACCAAAAATGCACAATTTTGCAATTTGGCAGATTTTTGTGCTTACACCATATACCATGCGAGATAAGGAATGGGATCATTTAATAGTTCAGGCGATTATGCACGCGGCGATACCAAATATGTTTATTTATTTATAACATGAGAAAAGGGGGGTGAGAAATTTTCATAAGGGGAGGGGATTTTTTATTAATGAAAAGTCTTTTTTTTTTTTTTTTACACAGTAATTAGAAGTCCCCTGGGGGACTTCTATATACACAGCATTGATCAATGCTTGATTGAGATCAATGCTGCGTATATAATAGAACACCGATCCATTAGATCAGTGCTCTATTGGTCTGGTCTGCTGCAGACCAGATCAGCAAAATGAGTAAGTTAAACGGATCGCCCCTCCGCGATCGCATTGCGGGAGGGGGGGGGGGGGGCAATCTGCCCACTAGACACCAGGGATGGGGGAGAAATAGCCATTTAGATGCAGCTGTTAGATGCAGCTGTCCGATCACCGCACCCGCTAAAAACCGCGGTCCCGGGCTAATAATAGATCACAGCTGCTGTTGAGCAGCTAAGTGTTATCACCACCACCAGTGATTTAATGACCTGGATCTGCAGCACCAGTGACCTGATCATCTGGAGCACCACCCTCACCCTCAGCAGCTTCTTGCAGATCTGGACAACCACAACCAGCTGGATCACCACCACTACCACCGGTGAGCTGCTAACATGAATTTCCACCATCACCACCAGCGATCTGCAAGCCATGATGAGCAGCATCAGTGAGAAGCTGGTGTGGATTGCCACAACCATTCAGCCTCGGTGACCAGTCTCTACAACAGGAGCTCCTGGCTGATAACTGCGAGTGAGATAATAACTTAGATCAACACCACCAGCAGGATGCTGATTAGAGATGAGCGAACTTCAAGCATGCTGGAGTCGATCCGAACCCGAACTTTCAGCATTTGATTAGCGGTGGCTGCTTAACTTGGATAAAGCCCTAAGGCTATGTGGAAAACATGGATATAGTCATTGGCTGTATCCATGTTTTCCAGACAACCTTAGAGCTTTATCCAAGTTCAGCAGCCCCCGCTAATCAAATACCGAACATTCGGGTTCGGATCGACCCGAACCCGGTTCGCTCATCTCTACTGCTGATCTGCTTACTACAGACCATGAGACTATTTCTACGATGCTTCACCAGCACAAAGGAGCTGAGATGATGCATCTCTACCATTTCTGCTGCTCGCGAACTGCAGCATGCGCGTCTCCGCCCGTGTCATAGACTCCATTCTATGCAAGGGCGGATTCCTTCCTCCGTCCAATGAATGATCAAGTTCATTCTTTGGACAGAGGAAGGAATCCGTCCGTGCATAGAATGGAGTCTATGACACGGGCGGAGATGCGTCCGCCTGCCGCAGTCCACGAGCGTCACTTTCCAGCAGTGTGCACATACCCATACACTGTACCTGTCAGCTCTGCTCCCTCAAAGATGGCCGCTCTGCAGTACTCACCGTTATTGTGTGAGATGAGGAGGATAGGAAACTACAACGAATGTGGACAGCACACAGGAGCTCCCCCTGCTGGTCACTCTTCTTCTCCAGCTCTTCGCTCTCTCACTGGCTGTAAGAGTATACGCCGCCCAGACAAAAACACCCGGTGGGTGGAGGACTCACAGATTCCTTATCACACAGTGTCCTTGTTTACAGATAATAACCAATCACAGCTTAGCTTTTACATATTATTTGCTCTGGTAAAGTAAAAGGGGAGCTCTGATTGGTTGCTATGGGCTACTAAGGGAAATTTATTGTGCTGCTATAGTAAGAGACCGATAGCAACCAATCACAGCTTAGCTTCCAACATATTATTTGCCCTGGTAAAGTGAAAGTGAAAGTAAATGCCTGCTATGGGCTACTAAGGACAGTAAGGAAAATTTATTGTGCTGTCTTAGGCTCCTTTCACACTGAGTAAAACTGGCCGAATTCTGCGGCGGCATCAAGCCAGCCTCTGTGTCATACTGACAGTCTATGGTAAGCTCGCGCACCTCCTCTCTCCGCGCGGAATTCACTCCGTGTGAACGGAGCCTTATAGCATGAGACCCATATCAACCAATCACAGCTTAGCATTCATTTCTCACATTGCTCTGGAACATGAAAGCTGGTTGATAGGTTGCTATGGCCAACAAAGACAATCTTACCATTAGAAAGCTTAACTAATCAACCCCATTCAAAGTAAAAAGTTGCATTCACACTTAGGTTACAAACCCACTTGGCGGGTCTGCAGCGAGTCTCCATGCTGCGTTTTTGCAGCAAGACTCGCTGCAGATCCCGGCCCTATGCTTTTAATGGCAGACAAACACGCAGCAGGGATGTAACTCGATCGGGCGGGGGGGGGGCGATCGGGCGGCCGGGGCTGCGGGCGGCTGGCTGGAGCAAATACCTCACCTGGTCCCCGCTCCGGCTTGCTGAAGACATCGGGAACCGCCGGAGCCGGGATCAGGTGCAGTATCAGCTCCGGCGGCCGGGGGGTTAATGGGGAGGGCTGCAGACAAACTCGCAGCAGGGATGTACATCCCTGCTGCGTGTTTGTCTGCCATTAAAAGCATAGGGCCGGGATCTGCAGCGAGTCTCCCTGCAAAAACGCAGCATGGAGACTCGCTGCAGACCCGCCAAGTGGGTTTGTAACCTTAGTATTTCTCCTCCATAGTGCAGAGTGTAGAGGACCTGTGGTGACATCATAGTCACATGTTAAGGTCCTTTAGTATGTTCTCTAATGTTACTGAATTGTCACTGGTTGCGGTTTTGCCCTGATTTGCGCAAAATCGCTGTAAAAAGCAGCGATTTTTTTTTAAATCATGGCAAATCTGTAGACAGGACACCACTGAAAGAGTCTATTTAGAAGGCCATGGGCCCCCCAGGAGCTCATGGCCCCAGGCTACCACCCGAAATGGACCTATTATGTTCCGCTACTGGTTCCCACGCATGGTGCTGGTCTATTTCCAAGCACTGGCCTGCTCCGGAGTACTGGGGGACAGGACTACTGACCCCCAGTGTGACGAAACCTCTGCCCTTTGTAACACGGCTCCATTAGGATCACTGGGGGGGGGGGGGGTATGAGTGAGGTATAAAAAATAAAATAGCTGATTTATTGGTAACAGCCAGTATAAAATCATACATAAAATAAGCAATAACGTCTTTAAGGAGTTTTAACGCCCTTCGTCAGATTGCAATCTGCAAGGGAATTAACACTCCCGAAACACGTTATTGCCAATTTTATGTATGATTTTATACTGGATTTTACCAATAAATCAGCTACTTCATTTTTATACCTCACTTGTTGTGGGATATCTACCAAGGTACTTTTTTTCTTCACTTCACTGCATAAGGATATTATGCGGGCTCATGGATGCACCATGGGTGGATGGCATTCTTATAGGAGCACTAGCCCATCAAAGGCAGGTAAGAAAGCTGAAAACGAGATTTTTCACAGACCTCCGAAGTTTAATGTCCATATACCTGAGCATTTTATATGGTAATGTTTCTGACATTGACATCACTTTTGTCACACCAGCGGAAAAAAAAAATTGTCAGAAAATAAGTTTCTTTTCAGCGGCTTTTTTACCAATAAAGCGGGATACAGAATATGGAACTGAAATACCCAGCTTTTGAAGTTTCCTATAGGAGAAAATACAATTGAACCATGTACATGCAATATATAAATTGGCCACTAGATGTCACCATTGATCTGTCTGATGGGCAAGAAAGACCAGCAAAGGTTCTGTTCTGCTTCTAATAAGATTTACTGTAATTGTAATGTGTTTGTTTATAACAGTGGACATTATTGGTTGGCTGATGCCAATATAAAGCAACATCATTGTCACATTTGCAGCAACACTTCCTTCCCACAAAGCATTCATCTAACTTGTTACGTTAGGACTGCGAAAAGTTGAAAACACATAATAAATGTAATGCAAGAATGCATTTTAAAAAATTATTGCAGCTAGAGATGAGGGAGCCATTTTTACATTGTTTATTGTGTATGTGTGTGTGTGTGTGGGGGGGGGGGGGCTGGATGTTTTCTGTATTCCTCCGGTTGATACGATTACATTGATGCTCAATTATATCCTTTCTGGCCTTAAGCAGCATTCCCAACCACAATGAAATCATGGATGCTGTTCAGATGTCAAACCAGCCAAAGACCTCTATGGCTGCCATAATAGAACTCCTATTAAACCCTGACACAGGCAAGGTGTAATAGAAGAGACACAAAGAAACTTGGACACTGCAATACCTAAATATTGCAGTGTACTGTATAAACAGAAAAGCATGAGGGAGTCCTCTAGGGCAGGGTTTCTCAACCAGTCCGCTATAGTCAGGATTAATGCCACTTGTGGTATAAAACAGTGTCTCCTATGGCCTTTAACAAAGTCCTTTTTCCCAAAATTAATGTCCCCCTGGATCCAGCTGTAATTCCTCCTTCACTAATAGTAATGCCCCCTGTAGCCAATAATAATGCCCCTGTAACCAGGTATGCCCCCATGTAGCTAGAAGCCATGCTTCCAATAGCCAAATATGCCCCCTTTAGACCAAAATGCCCCTTGTAGCCAGATATGCCCATGGTATGCCGCCAATAGCCATATATGATGACCCAACGGGTGCTAGATGGAATTTGCAAGGGTAGGTGTTCCAGTTCAGTTGAGTGGAGTACGCGCTCCCTGGGTCCCAAACACTTGTCCATTAAAGGTTGTAGGAAGTACATTTCCCTGTAGTGTATAGGTGAACTTAAATACTTTACTGAAACAATTCTTAAAGCTACAGTACATGATAACAGGTGTAGACAAAGTGGTTTGCACTTGAGTATGATTGCCAAACCCAGTAATACTGAAGATAAGTTTTGAATAGGTCGTGCTTGAGGTTGTACCTTAATACTTGACTGTTGAGAGAAGAAACCCGTACTCATGGTTTAGAGAATACTGCCTCTTGTTTGAAGAAAGAAATCACAGACTGCCAGATGCAGGAATATGGGCCCCGCACTTAAACTAGGTGGAGCTAATCCCTCAGGATCAGTGTCGGACTGGCCCAGCAGACCAGACCAGAGGATCCTCCGAAGGGCCCCCATCTTTAGAACCTGCACAAACACTGACTGACATGTCATTTCTCCATAGTTAATGGGCCCCCAGGATAATTTCCTCTGGTGGGCCCAAGATACCCCAGTCCGACAATGCTCAAGATTACCCAAGGAGATGAGGCGAGGTTCAGTGGGGTACTTTGGCTTTACTTGCTCTTTGCCAACTACTGGGAACAGTCCTAGGCAGCTGAAGGACTTTGTAGAATGTGATTACCCCAGATGTAGACAGGTTGTGAACCTCCTGAAGAGTAGTTGCCCCTCTTATGGTTTAGCAGGCCATAATCCTGGAGTAGATACTTGTGGAGAAATCAGTCTCTGCCAGGATCAGGCACCTAGCCACAAGGTCCAGGCCCTGAGGAAACTCTGTTTCTGGAACAGCAGTCCTAATAGGAACACACTAATTGGCTAAGCACCCAGAACTGAACACCGTTCCCTTTATAAGGGCTAAGACTGGGATATTGCCCTGTTGGTGGTGGAAAATCTGTGGCAAATCAATGAAACATTAATGGGAACTTTCTAGAATAAACCCAGGATAGGCTAGGAGTATTGGACGTGGCTGTCAAACATAATCTGCAATGTCAGATAACATACAATTCATTATACTCTATTGCCTTCAATGTGCTGAAAATCACATAGAAAATACACAGTGGCGGCATCTTGTGGCCAAAAAGTAAAGGTGCAGTTTGGAAAATACAATCTAGTGCAACTGTATTAAGGAGCATAGCAACCTCTATAAAATACCTTCAGGGCTGACTGGACCGAGAGAGGAACCCATTAGTGTCCCATGGGTTCCCGGACACTGCATATGGCCGTTGTATGCAGGTATGCCCCTTGTAGCCAGATATGCCCTTTGTAACAAGGTATGCCCTCTTAAGCTAGGTGTGCTCTCTGCAGTCAGATATGCCCCTTGTATCGATATTTGCCCCTTGAAGCCAGGTAAACCACCAGCAGCCAGAGACACCTCCTGTAGTCAGGTATGACCCCTGCAGCCAGAGTCACCCTTTGTAGCCAAATATGCCCCCTGCAGCCAGATTTGCCCATTGTAGGCAAGTATTCCCTATATAACCAGGTATACCTCCTGCCGTCAGATTTGCCCATTAGTAATACTAGCATTCAGCTACATGCCAACACAAAAAGAATTTTTTATTTTATTTAAGGGGTTAAACTGCACTACCCTAAATCGCCAGCAGATGGCAACGTTGAATCACACATCAGATATCAGGCCTGATTGGCTAGGACTTTCTCTGCTCGTACACCTGCCCTGCAGCATGCCATTTAGGAGTCCCGTTCCTGCCAAGTGTCACTCGTCCAGGAAAGAAATTGCTGCCAGCTGACCCAGTTTTCTTAGCTGGAACACTCCTAGCACTCCAACTTCAGCCCCAGTGCATTCTGGTAGCTGTTTTGTTTCCAACTCACTTTCCTGTAATCCAGAAGTTTCTGTAATTCTGCAGACAGAAAATGTAACCATTAAAAAATGTTTGGTAATATTACGAAAAACCAACAGACCGCTCGCCTGAGAGAGCAAAGTCCGGGCCCGGAGGAAAATCTATTCTAATAGGACTCTACCTGTAAGATTTTATCACAGAATCCTCGCCCAAATCTGTGTGTAATCCAACATGTGTGAACAGAGTCCTAGAATAAAGCCCCTAATCAACCAAGGAAGCCATTAAGGGGTTAAATGAGCACTTTTCCTTTATAGTTACTTTGACTATGATATCAGGAAATTGACTTTATAAAATATTCCCTATATTGTATTGATCCCTATATGGATCTCTAGCTACTAGGATTCATAAAGGATTTCTCTTTTTTTATGCACCCTAAAATTTTATTTGCTTTAGCAGCTGCCGCTTGGCACTGAGTGTTGCTCTTTCATTCATTGTTACCCAGTATAGCTATATCCATTTTCTTGAATTACATACTGTAGCCTAGGTGCATTACTATATCTTTAGCAGACTTAAAGGGATTTTCCAGGCAAAATGTATTAATGAGCCACCCCAGGATAGGCCATCTATATCAGGTTGTTGAGTTACTGACACTGATGTGTTGTTTTCCAGAGCTGTAGCGTCAGTATACATAGTGAAACAAAACCGGAGGCAGACAGCGCCGTGCATTGTGTAGTGGTGGAGCCGGGTTACTACAGGTCAGCAACCATTGAAGTAAATAACAGCTGAGCTGGAAACACACCACTGGATGTTGGTAAGGCTCTTAGCACATGACATATGGGCTTTATATCAGAAGTATGAAGAGATATATGTTGTGAAGATTGCCCCACGTGTGGTGTGCCACCCCTGCTTTGGTGTAGAGGTGGTACAGCTGGTCACTTGCTAGGTGGTAGAGTGTGATGCCAGCTCTATGGCTGATGGCCGAGATGTAGCTGGACCCTAGAGTGTTATGTCATAACGCCAGTGCTGGTTGGGCACACAGGTATGGTGGCGCACCTGCATTTATTTGAAAGGGCCAGTTGCACCTTGTTCCCCTATGGTAGGTAACCTGCCGGGCTGCTACGGGGTCCCTTGGGTTGTTATGACGGTGGTCCGGAGTGGAGTAATGACCCTCCCGGACTATTGGTACTGCCACCCACAGAAAGGGGAGATGTCCCAAGGAGTGTGTGTGTACTGTGTTGGTGCAGGGCAAAGAATCTCAGAGTCTCTTTACCATAAATAAATCTTGTTTACGTGCATCAACTCTTGTTGGAATGAACCACCTATTGCCCTACCAGTGTCAGGGGACCTGTCTTAGAGGGTGGCACAAGCCCCAGACCCTGTTACCTGGGATGAGCGGAATGCTGAGGGTTTCCTGCTGACAACCGCGCTGTGAGATCATAGGCTTCTAGCAATTTTGCTCTATCCGGATCAGTTCCTAGCTTTCTGCCTTTGTGGATACTGTCCTGCACTGTGACTCTCATAGTCCTCGGCGTGGGTTGAGATGATTTCTGACTTGTCCTCTCCTATGAAGGTTTTAACACTGCATAGTGCTGAGTAAGGTTACTTGAAGAGAAACTTTTAGGTGCGTCTTGTCTTGCTTCCTCACCATACAGGAACCTGACTAAGACTGACCTAAGGCTGGGGACCTGGCAGAGGGCCAGGGCCCAAAGGAACCACTGTAGGGAGCATTCTAGCTTGTGTCCTTCCCCTACAAAGTCCAATACCAAAAGACCTCGACATTTCCTCTACCCACGTGATTTCCTATCTACAGCTCCCTGGAAGGTGTGCTGTGAATGGGTGAAGAGTGCATAAAGAAGAAATAAAGAAAGAAATGATAGGACAGAAGAAGACACTCTCATTGGTGCATGGATCGATGTGACATATAAACAAACAATAACCCTTTCCATACTTCAGCTGTGCAGCTACTGAGTACACATACTTACAATAGCGACATCTTGTGGCAAAACTTTATCACTACTACATCACCACTTACTTACAAGAAAGTACAGGCTTTTGCGAGGGGTGTAACCAATAGCAACACCTGTGGTGGGACACCACACATGCTTATATCGACCAGAAGGCTTCAATGAATGTTGCTATGGGACATACACAGTGATATATGTTGTCCATTGACTCCCAGTTTTTTTTTTTTACAAAAAAATATAAATAAATAGCCAACTTAATTGTTCTATACATGAAAAAAAAAGCAGGCACAGCCCTGCAGGGGACACTCAGGTAAATGGACCCATATGCATATGTTTGACATTTAGACAGGCGCTATCCCAATGTATACAGAAAACTTAGGGCTTAAAGTGAATGTACCACTAGGTACATCACTTTGTATTATTTATATGAACAGACCAGCACCGTTCTGCATGTTGAGCGTGCAGATGAGCCAACGGCCAGATCTCCGTGGCAGGACCGGCACTGGGCGGGACACGCAGCTATGTGTGTGGGGCCCTGTCCAGGGATGGGGGTTCGGGGGCTGCCTGGGGTGACAGGTTCATGACATGTTTTCAAAGCAATTGGTGTCTAGTGTCAGAAACTTATACAGACTTGTATATTACTTCTATTTAAAAAATGCAAGCCTTCCAGTACTTATCAGCTGCTGTATGTCCTGCAGGAAGTGGTGTATTCCTTTCAGTCTGACACTGTGCTGTCTGCTGCCACCTCTGTCCGTGTCATGAACTGTCCATGAGGATTTTCTCTTTCTCTGGACAGTTCCTGTGTCGGACAGGGATGGCAGCAGAGAGCACCGTGTCAGATTGGAGATAATACACCACTTCCTGCAGAACATACAGCAGCTGATAAGTACTGACATACTTTAATTTTAAAAAAGAGAAGTAATTTACAAATATGTATAACTTACTGTAACCAGCTGATTTAAAAACTTTTTTTTTTCACCGGAGTACCCCTTTATATGTACCGCATTTGCAGCAGATTTCATGGTGTAAGTCCCAAAGAGAAATTCTCACAGAATGCAGAGCCATAGGGCATAACTGTACCACATATCGCAGCATCTTTCACTGCAGCACTTGCAGCGGATTTCACAGACTTAAAGGGGTTATCCAGCGCTACAAAAACATGGCCACTTTCTTCCAAAGACAACCCAGCTCTTGTCTCCAGCTTGGGCGGGGTTTTGCTGCTCAGTTCCATTGAAGTGAATGGAGCTTAATTGCAAACCGCACCTGAACTGGAGACAAAAGTCGTGTTGTCTCTGACAGAAAGTGTCCATGTTTTTGTAGTGTTGGATAACTCCTTTAGGGTACGCTCACACGTACCGGATCCGCAGTGGATTTCTTTCAGCGAATTAGCAGTGAGATCCGCTGCGGATCCCTGCCCTGTACACTCTATGGGCAGGCACACTTGCAGCAGGATGCACATCCCGCTGCGAGTTTGTCCGCAGCCCGCCCTGTTAACCCCCCGGCCACCGGAGCCTATACATCACCTAGTCCCCGCTCCGGCTTGCTTTGGGGCTCCCGGTGTCTTCACGTCCCGCTCAGCCAATCAGTGCGCTGCGGCGGGGCAGTGCACTGATTTGCCGAGCGGGACGTGGCGAGAACCCACAAAGCAAGCCGGAGCGGGGAGCTGGTGAAGTATAGGCTCCGACGGCCTGGGGGTTAACAGGGCGGGCTGCGGACAAAGCTGCAGAGGGATGTGCATCCTGCTGCAAGGTTGTCTGCCCATAGAGTTTACTGGGCAGGGATCCGCAGCGGATCTCACTGCTAGATCCGCTGGGGATCCGCTACATGTGAACGTATCATTAAACAGTCAGCAGAGTCTTTGCCTACAAGTAATAGCAGAGCATAGATGGCTCTATCGATAGATGGACTGATCACAGCATTGTGGCTCATTGGGAGACTCAGCAGCCCTCAGGTCATGCAATCAAATCTGACCAGGGCAACATCTGCAAGAAGTTTACATGTTCTTATCGCGGTCACATGGGTTCCCTGAAGTTACTCAACTTTTCTCCCACAAACTTAGGTCAATTAAGTTCCAGTGACGTTGGCCTCAGCATGGGTAGAAGGGCTCAGGATACAGAGACTGTGGATTGGGATGAGTGTGGGAATACTATGTAGATGATGGGTGGCTCTTTTTGAACATCGGATGTACAAATAGGCAAAAGCCTGTGCATCCTAAATATGTGTTCTCTACGTTCCAAGGATGCCTTCACCTCAGGGTGGGGCTGTTTATGGAGCTGCTTTTTGGACAAGTTGTTCCCATCAGGGGTGGCTTGAAATAATACATTGAAATAAAAGCTCTGAGCTTTATTCCAAAACACTTTGGAGCTCTCTGCCTGTCACGCTGTCCCCTCTCGCACCCAGTTATGTGTTACACGGATGGAAAAGTCTTTAGAAGTTTTCCCGTAACAATGTCAGAATTTTATATGTTAAAAATTTTTGACCCGGACATTCTGCCAAAATTCATTTGAGCCCCGGCTGTGTTTATTCCATTGCCCATTCCAGGAGTTTTAGTAATGACTTCAAACAAGAAAATGTGGAACAGTTGCAGAGGGCCTACCGAACAGAGTCTGGGACATCGGGGGTCTACGGATGTTTAACCTTTGCTACGATCGGGCGCCATCATTCTATTCTAGTTGTTAAAGAAGCAAGACACTGAAAATAACAATAATACCCTCAAAATCAAAAGTTATCATTTAGCAAAAAAAAATCTTCTGTTTTTGCTAATAAAAAAGCTGCTGTATGCCCTGCAGGAAGTGGTGTATTCTTTCCAGTCTGACATAGTGCTCTCTGCTGACACCTCTGTCCATGTCAGGAACTGTCCAGAGCAGCAGTAGATTTCCATAGAAAACCTCTCCTGCTCTGGACATTTTTTGACATGGACAGAGGTGGCAGCAGAGAGCACTATGTCAGACTGGAAAGAATACACCCCTTTCTGCAGAACATACAGCAGCTGATAATTATGAAGTCTTACAAGTCTGTAATGTGATACTCTACCGCTGACGTACTAAGATGTTACTGGTGACGCCACTTCTGTGGTGCTTGGTCGGTTGTGTTGTACAGCTCAGCCAAGGGTGGTAATGTCATGGCGCCAGTGCTAGTCCAGCACACAGGTGTGATGATAGTACCTGCTTTTAGTGTGGCTGGCTGTACTCACCAAAAGGGTCGGTGACCTGCCAGGCTGTGATGGGTCCCTTGGGCTCTTGTCACGGCAGTCCTGAGTGGTAATCGTCCCACTCGGACTATCCGTGCCACCACCCACAGATCTGAATAACATCCAACACTTTGGCAGCAAACAGATACTGGACACAGACTTTACTGCTCAACTTGGTTTGTGTTGTGGAGATATTTGGAAGAGCAGAATATAGTAGAGGTAGTTGTAGCGGTGCTTGTAGAGTTGAGAGTAGAGTAGCGTAGAAGAGAGGAGTTTGTCAAGGGAGTCCCAACCCAATGTAGTACTTGTGCTCTATAGAAATACTTGAGAGTGAGAAAGATACCTGTACCCGTGTTTAGACTAATGTCTGACCACCTTCTGCCCTACAGTGCCGAGGTACTCTTCCTACTAGGGTGGTACAAACCCCAGCCGTGGTTACCTGGGTGAAGCTAAGTGTCCGAGACTTCCCGGGGTTACTTGCACTGCGAGATAGAATACGTAGACCTTCTAGTAGCTTTGTTCTATCCAGGCTAGTTCCTCTTATGTAGTAGGATACTGCCCTTCACTTTGTAGAGTGGTTCTTCTCATGGGCTAGGATGATCCCCAACTTTCTCCCTCTTGTAGTGTCTAGCACTGCAAAGTTGACATAGTAGACTGGAAGAACTGAGTGTCCTTGGTTGGTTCATACACGAGTGTCTCACTACCTCACTAACACACTGTCTGAACTAGACTAAACTTGTCCCGGAAAAGGGTCCTGGCAGAGCCAGGCCCTGGCTTGACTGCAGCAGGGACGTCTGCTCTGTGTGTCCTTCTCCCACAAGAATCTGGGTAAGACTGACGCTACTCTTCCTCCCACACAGTGACTACTTCCTACAGGGATGTGTAAGAGACCCTGTGAGTGATGGAAAGAACTGTGTGCAAAAAAAAAGAAAAGGGATGATAGAAAACAGGAACCCTTAGTTGGCTTCAGCTGTGCAATACATAAAAGCATATATACAAAACACTGACACCCTGTGGTGAAACTAAAGAATACCTTCATCACCACTTAACTTTAAGTAAAGGGCTTTTGCGACAGGTGTGGAGACACGAAACACCCATGGTGGGACACCACAGTAAGGAGTCTTGAGCTTAGTCGTCAGTGTCTACCAGGGTCACGTGTAGCCAGGATTGACTATTAAGTGGACTTACTGAGGACATCCTGTGCATGAGCTTTGCCCTGACCTGTGGGAAATTCTTCTACCGTTTTCTTCCTCGCGTCTTAGAGGATAGCAATTTCAAGGACCCCTTCGCTTCGGAGACCTTCAACTGGGCCAGACCACCAGGGGCCAACTGGTGGGATTTAGTTAAAACTGCAAATATTATTCAGGTACATTGCTGCACATATACTTTCTTGTCAAATGGGCCTCTGTTATTAATAAAGGGTTAAACCTCCAGTGGGTAACACAGATGTCTCCGGATAGTGGGAGTAATGCAGGGAGTTGTGCAGAAACTAATGAAATTTTTTTCTCCGATGGGACGAGTATTAAGCAGTCAGGGAAGGACCACTAGAGGTCTATGTGCTAGGAAATAAACGCCTTAGGATAGTGTGTTCCCCAACCTGTGGGTTTATAAGTTGTTGTGAAACTACAACATCCATCATGCCCTGACAGCCAAATCAACAGGCTTCAGAAAGTTATAAAGATTTGTAATTTAATTTTATTTAAAAATATTCCCATCTTCCCGTACTTATCAGCTCCTGTATGTTCTACAGGAAGTGGCGTTTTCTTCCCAGTCTGACACAGTGCTCTCTGCTGCCACCCCTGTCCTAGACAGGAACTGTCCAGACCAGGAGAGGTTGTCTATAGGGATTTGCTACTACTATGGATAGTTCCTGACATGGACAGATGTGGCAGCATGGAGTTCTGTGTCAGACTGGAAAGAATACTTCCTGTAGGACATACAGCAGCTGAAAAGTACTGGAAGACTCAAGATTTTTAAATAGAAGTAATTTACAAATCTGTATAACTTTCTGACACCAGTTGATTTGAAAGAAAAAAAATCACTGGAGTACCCCTTTAAAGTGTCAGCTATAATGCCTCTTATAACAGAGCTATTGCCTCATTTCAGTGCCCATGTAATAGTGTTTGTTACAGCGCTCTCGCAATAAGTCCAGCCATAGTTTCTTTGTTATAGTTCCAGTTTCTGTGCCCTTTTTACAGGGCAACGTAGGTCTCGTAGAGCAGAGTTCACAATACCCTTTGGCCACAGTGCCCTACTGCAGTGCCTGACACAGTGCCCTCAATACCATGCCTCATAAAGTTACAGTCAGATACACGCCTCAGTGCAAATGTAAACCACAGGGACCATAAGAAGTGTGCAATCAATTTATCACTTTATCCAGGACTAGAAAAACACAGTTGCTTTCTTCCAGGAACAGCGCCACACTTGTCAACAGTTAGTGTATGGTATTGCAGCTCACTTCTATTGAAGAGAATAGAGAAGAGCTGTAATACCACACACAACCTGAGAACAAGTGAGGCACTGTCTTTGGAAGAATTCAACTGTTTGAATTTAAAGGGTCTGTATGAGATTAGAAAAAATTGCCTTGTATTCAGCACAACTCCTGCAATACCGGAGACAACCTACCAATGCTTGTGGTGCTATGTATGAAAGGAAGCAGCCATATTTTTCCATTCACACCATTAAAGCAGTAGTGCGTTTTTAAAGGGTTTATCCAGAATTAGAAAAAAATGTTTTCTTTAAAAAAAATTGTGCCACACCTGTCCTCAGGTTGTATATGGTATTACAACTCGGCTCCATTTACCTCAATTGAACTGAGGTGCAATACCATACACAGACTGAGGAGAAAGGTGGTGCTGTTTCTGGAAGAAAGCTGCCATGCCTTACTAAAGAACTCAACCGCAAAAGCAACGAGCAATAAGACAAGGCTCTATCTAGCAATTGGTGGTGGCCTAAACCTCTGTGTCACATGTTCAAAGTTTTTTGTTTTTTTTTTAAAGGAGTTTTCTAAGATGAGAAAAACATAGCTGATTTTTAACAAAAGCAGCGCCACTCTTGTCCTCAGGTTGTGTGTGGTATTGCAGCTCAGTTCCATTGAAGTAAATGGAGCCACATTGTACTACCAGCAATTGATGGGGGAATTTGTGGCAATCGATAACTAGTCACATTTTCATTGGAAAGCTGGATGACAACCCAGGAAAGGCGGCCATATTTGTAGTCTTTTTCTGGAAATGAATGACCTGTTGTCTCAGGACCATGTCGGCACGGTGCTTCTCTCCTATGTGTTTATAAGTCTAGTAGTTTGCAGCAGTTTGGGCGTCGGTTTCCAGCAGATGACATTGTGTTCTGCTTCCTCGCAAGCGGTATACTTCTACAGTTTCCATCTTACCCGGTGTGCACTCCTTCCTCTCTGGCGGATTATTTTAGCAGCGCAGGTGCTACAGGGCGTCTGCCAGGGAGCAGGTAACACAAGCCCCTCAGTGTCCTCCGCAGGCCGAGCCGACCACAAACGCCCGTGCTAATCTCCCCGCGCTCATTCCTCGCCGAATCCCTGGAGCCGCAACAGACGATCTGGCAGGCCATTCATAACACAGAACAAGTTGTAGCACAGTACGGAAAAAGTAACCCACTTACACTCACCGACGGCTTTATTTATTTACCTTGGGCCGGCCATGTTTGATGAGGCCGACGGACGGCATCCTGGGCGTGTGCGTGACAGATCCCACATTGTGACAACTGCCGAATATTTGTATTTTTACCATTTGATGTCGGGCGATAAGCCAGATGGGTTTGGAAGCCGCTGTCAGAGACACATTCACTGCCCTGGAAGGTTTCGGATGTCGCTTTTGAAGTGGACGGGGGTCAAGTTTAAAATATTTTGGGTGGGTGTGAGTGTGACAGTGAGAGCATTGTGCGGCCCAGCCTGATAGTGGGACAGGACAGCTGGGCAGTGTGCACCCTCTCAGCTGCCGCTCCCCTTATAGCATCTTAGAACGTCCTCAGCCTCCCCATGTATGTACAACCATTTGCCTTCTTACATACGAGGCTGGGCTGAGCTCGGTGGAATCGCTCCACGCTTGGACGCCGTCCCAGATGTACACGTGTACTGTTTATTTAGTCTGACTATGTTCGTGTGTTTGTGAAGGTTATGGGCTGGTCCGGGGACGCTCGCTGCAGCGTCTTCTGCCTCCCAGCCACTTTATTTGTAGCAATCATAATAAGTCAAGGGAAAAAATAACAAGGAAATGAGATGTTGAAACGTGTTTTTTTTTAACTAAAGGGATTTTTTTTTTTTCTGGTAGCATTAGAGCAGCCTGGCAATGAGATGCCTTTCCTAGGGCGAGAGGGAAAAGGTTTTCTTAAGACGGTTACAGAAAAAAGAGGAGAATCATGCTGGAAATTTCTGCCATAATGGCAAGACGCTCGTAATGTTAATAATAGGACTTGACAGTCAGGGGGGGGAGCACATAGTAAGCGTTTCATGGATTCAGAAGGAATAGGAAATTTATATGTCTGCCTTTTGACTATAAATCAAAAACTGCTCTAAAAACTGTACGTGTGTTACCAGTCTAACAAAACTGAAAGCATTAAAGGGGTACTCCGACGATAACGTTTTACTTTCATATCAACTGGTGTCAGAAAGTTATCCAGATTTGTAATGCACTTCTATTTAAAAATCTTAAGTCTCCCAGTACTTATCAGCTGCTGTATGTCCTGTAGGTAGTGGTGTAGTCTTTCCAGTTTGATACAGTGCTCTCTGCTGCCACCTTTGTCCTTGGCAGGAACTGTCCTGCACAGTAGTGGTTTTCTATGGGGATTTGCCATTAATCTAGACAGTTCCTGACATGGACAGAGGTGGCAGCAGAGAGTGCTGTTTGACTAAGGATCATCCTGGCCGGTACTGCAGTATCGGCCGGATGATCTTAATTTCTAATGAATTGGGATGCGGGAGCATCAATGTGCGACCACATCCCAATTTACCGCTGCACACAATGGAGCTTGTGGTCAGAGCTGCAAGCCCCATTGTGTGAACTTACATGTTCTCTGCGGCCGCTATTCATTTAATAGCGACCGCACAAAACTGATATGTCAGTACTATGTGTATACGCTCAGGCCGGGATTCCACTCATGCACATACAACGTATGTTTTATATAAATCACGGCCGTGATTTATACAAAACATACATTGTGTGAACATGGCCATAGGGTGCCAGGGACATTTAAAGCATTTCCTATAGCCATAACTACATGGCTACATACACATTAAATGTCCCCCCATACAAAGTGTCAGCCACAGAGAAAATATCTGAGACAGCTGCCTTGTATGCAGAGTCAGCCACATGTCCCCATATATATATAGCACAATGTAGCCACATGTCCCCATAAGTGCAAACCACACCAACCTTCTACCCACAAAGAATACTCCAGACGCCACTTGCCATTATAACTCAACAGACCAGACATAGTTACATGGGCCATGCAAGTCACAGCTAAGAAATACAACTAAAATATATATTCTGTTGATCAGTACAATTTTAATTCAAGTTTAACTTTCACTTTAGGGGGTAATTATATGCCCCTATGTCTAACTGCCTTACTGTGGTTAATATTGACAGTGGAATCTAAGGGGTTAAACCATCAGCATTGAAGTTACTTCTAAAGGCCCTATTCCACGGAACAATTATCGTCCGTATTCGGCCGATATCGTCTGCTACGGACGATAATCGTCCCGTGGAATAGAGTGCAACGATCAGCCGACATCGTTCATGTCGGCTGATCGTTGCAGTCGCTTGTTCTTCAACAAGTGAAAGCGACTGATACAGCAACGATCTGCTGCCGTCGCTCCGTTGAATAGGAGCATCGGCAGCAGACGCTGCTGTATCCTATGGGCTGCCCGGACGATCAGCGATCCTCCGAGCAGCGCCCCCGCAGCTCCCCGCCGCCCCTCCCGCACTCACCCGCTCGCTGCTGCTGCGTTGAATAGCGGCGGCAGCGAGCGGGGAACGAGGAGCAAACGAGCGTTGAGAGCGCTTGTTTGCTCCTCTAAACGAACCGTGAAATAGGGGCTTAACTCCCCTGGCTGACCGTAGGTGTCAGCTGCTTTTAACAGCCAACAACTGCTGTTTATGGAGCAGGTTCAGATCCTTAGGGCCCTATTCCACCGGACGATTATCGTTCGATAATCGTTAACGATAAACAATCCAAACAACGCTATTGCGAAAGACCTGAAATCGTTCACCCATTTACATGGAACGATAATCGTTACTTATGATCGTTCTTGCGGTCGTCTTGTCGTCGCTAATGCGTTCATCACTACTGCGAACGACCGAACAACGTCTTATTCAATGCGAAAGATTTGCGAACGAGCAACGATAAAAATAGGTTCAGGTCTTATTAAGCGATCAACGATTTATCGTTCGGTCGTTAATCATTAACTTCTATTCCACCGAACGATTATCACTAAGGGTCCATTTACACAGAAAGATTATCTGACAGATTATCTGCCAAAGATTTAAAGCCAAAGCCAGAAACAGACTATAAACAGAGATCAGGTCATAAAGGAAAGCCTGAGATTTCTCCTCTTTTCAAATCCATTCCTGGCTTTGGCTTCAAATCTTTGGCAGATAATCTGTCAGATAATCTTTCTGTGTAAACGCACCCTTAGATTCGAACCACTTAATGATAATCTGAACGATACCACAGGTCACTGTTGCCTTCACACTGATCTCTTCATCTGTAAAGGGGTAGTTCACGAAAACATTCTTTTTTTTCTTCAAATTAACTGGTGCCAGAAAGTGCCAAAGATTTGTAATTTGTAATCAGCTGCTGCATGTCCTGCAGGAAGTGGTGTATTCTTTCTAGCCTGATACAGTGCTCTCTGCTGCCACCTCTGTCCATGTCAGGAACTGTCCAGAGCAGTAACAAATCCCCATAGAAAACATTTCCTGCTCCAGTTGGCACCAGTTGATTTGAAATTTTTTTTTTTTTGCTCACACAGTTAAAACTAATGTACCACCGATACATGACTTTTTTGTTTTTCTACATGAGTAGACCGGTGCAGGGATGCCAGTGCCGCAGTCCTTTTTTTTTTCACCCGCCACCTGGTTACCGTGCATAGCACCAGTCTATTACCGAGCACCAGCCAGGCATGAATCACTGGGGGCAGGCCCGCTGATAGACCGAGAACTAGGTGGCGGTTAAAAAAAAGACTTCCGCACCGCCATCCCGGAATGGTACGATCGATAATGTGGAACTGCAATCCACATTATTACATGCACAACACAAGTACTTTTCTTACTAACAATTTAGCACAATTGGGCCATCTAAAATGGCCGTTAGCCTACTGATGTTCTCACAATGGACAAGTCTCTCTAGTCTCCAGACCATATACACCCTTACAATGGACAAACCCAAGCTCAACCATTACATCAGTCAATAACAGATTCTCCTGGTACTTCAGGTGGTCAGATCATACAATCCCCCCATCACCAAACCACATCTTATATATAACCTACCCCTATGTACCCTTCTATCAGTGTTGTAGTGCAGTGCTCCACCTCCATAATGCTTTCATCTCCGTCAGCATCAGGCTCTTACTGGGCCTATACTTATGGGGCAGCCCCTTCTGTTAGATGGAAAACCTTTCCCATTGGTTTTAGTATAGCAGCCATTACTGGTGTCTAGTGATGTAATTATACTCCATGGGGGGCTTTACATGGGTCGTGTTCACCACATATTATTATTATCACATATAGCTAATAAGGGTTAATTCCTGTCAGAAGATGGTTTGTACGATTACTCAGACAGACCCAGAGGCAAGCGTGTATCCACTCATCTGGCTATAAGACCTATAGTGTGAGGACACATCTCCTGCAGCCATGAAACTGCATAAATCAGACCTCTGGGCTATTTTATGTAACGTATCAAATGAATTCATTATACACATCAAACAGTGAAAGTAAATGGAAAAGACAGCTGCATGGGAGAGCTTGTCTGTATATTGCATACAGTAGTGGGGTTCCATATGTCCTGATATATCTCTGTCACCAGGCTTATAATCTTTTATCACTTTCTAAGGGTGCACTTTCATGATATATATTTTGTACCCAACCTAAAATGCGTGGTAAGGAAACAGCTGGGTGTTGTAGTGCCCATGGTCCCCCATTGCAATTTGTGGCTCTGTTATGGTGGCACTGTTATAGATTGGCTGAGTTATGGGAGCACTGTGAGTGTCTAATATGGTGGTGTGGTGTCCCACCATGGGTGTTGCTATTAGTTACACCCTTCGCAAAAGTCTGTATAAGTGTAAGTGGTAATGTAGCAGTACCAAAGTTTTACCACCTGGATATTGTTGTTACAAGTATTTGTGCCCAGATATTGCACAGCTGTAGGAACTAAATTGTTATTGTTTTCTTATGTACCAATAAGAGTTCTTTCTTCTTCTAACTAGGGATGTTCCGAACCCGCCGAGGTTCGGGTTCGGCTGAACCTGAACGCTCAGCATCGGATTCCCGCTGTCTGCCCGCTCCGTGACAGCGGGAGGACTGCCTGGAAAACTGGGATACAGCCTATGGCTATGGCTCTATCCCAGTTTTCCAGGCGTTCCTCCTGCTGGATCCGCCCCCTGCACGGAGCGGGCAGACAGCGGTAATCACTGCGGAGGGTTTGGGTTCGTACGAACCCCGTCCGAACCAGGTTCGGACCGTCCCTACTTCTAACCTATCACCGTTCTCCTTGTATCTTACACACGCACTCCACACCCACTCACAGCACAGTTTAAACATGCTGTAGGAAGGAAGTCACATGGGTAGAGGAAGTATGAGGTCTTCTTGCTTTGGATTCTGTAGAGAAAGGACGCCAGCCAGGCCGCTCCCCACAGCAGTCAAGATGGGCCCTGGCTACTGCCAGGTCCCCAGTCCGTTGTTGTGATCTAGACTTTGAGCAGAGCATATGTATACGCGAGACCTAGACACAGTTTTCCCTAAAGCAACCTTATTACACACTATGCAGTGTTAAGTCACTACTAGAGAGGACAAGTCAGGTTCATCTCAACCCATGACGTAGACAAGAGGAACACAGTGCAGGACAGAATCCACAAAAAGTAAAGGAACTGATCTGGATAGAGAAAAGTTGCTAGAAGCCTAAGCACTCTATCTCGCAGAATGGGTGTAATCTGAGAACTCTGACCACTCTGCTCATCCCAGGTAACAAGGTCTGGGGCTTGTGTCACCCTCTAGGACGGTTCACCCGACACTGGTGGACAATATGTAATGCAAAGACCAAGCAGTCAAAACACAGGCACAAGTATTCTCTCTACTTTTAAGCATTCTACTTATTCTACCTTTAAAGTTCCGGCAGAGCACAAGACTACTTGAGCACTGTGAGTGGCTTTTATGGTGGCACTGTTATAGATTGGCTAAGTTATGGGAGCACTGTGAGTAGTTCTTTTATGGTGGCACTGTTGTAGATTGGCTCAGTTGCGGGAGCACTGTGAGTGGCTCTGTTATGGTGGCACTGTTATAGAGTTATTGAAGAAATCGGAGTAGCTTTGTTATGGTGGCACTGGAATAAGGACAGTGACTGTGGCTGTCATTGTTATGGGGTAACGTAATTATGGGCTCCCCGTGTTTAGAGCTGGTAGGGTAGCACTATAGTGAGCAGGCATGATCTCATATTCTCCACCTTTCTTCACATTTATTTCACTTTAAGTATACAAATAATTTGGTACTTTAGTCTCATTCCTGTTAGAGACTTCTGCCTTCCAATAATAAAGCTGTCGGGCTGCAGTCTGCTTTCTGCTGGTTGTCAGGCATCATTACTGAGTTCCCTTTAATGCCACTGTTTTTTCATCAGAATGGGCACTGAGAATTACTATTTTTACTCTACATATGCTGTGATTTTTCAGAAATGATTGTGAACTATAGTGAGAACGCTAATGCAAATGCTAATGCAGTGATTTTATACAATTGATAACTATGAATGAAGTCTGATTTTGGAAATTACTATACAGGTATAAGTAATTGTCCCATCATGTCAGCAGGTTCTGTGTGTTGCCACCAGAAATTCGGCGACCAACTGTTGTGGCTGTGGCTGGCCATATATATCCACTGGAGAGGCCTATGGAAGTGCTCTCCATGCTGGTCCTCACAGGAGACCCTGTATGCTTAAAGTGTCATTGTTGTTATAAGTTTCAAAATGTAAATCAACAGTAGATGTGATATAAAGCAAGTTTGCAATTTACATTCATTATTTTTTGTTGTTGTTAAGGTGCTGTAAAACAAAGCTGTACTTACCAGAAATCCAGGTCCAGTCTCCTGAAGGCTGATTTTCTCATTGAAAAAAGAGACTAAACACAGGAATTCCGATGGCCTGGGTTACACAGGACTTCCTGTCTTCTGACTGTTTCCTGTTTAAAAGAAACCCTCAAAAAACAGGAAGTTCCGTGTTTTTTATGATAACTAAAAAAAAATGAATGTAAATTGTTAAGTTGCTTTACATCACATCTACTGTTGATTTAGATTTTGAAAGTTATAACAACAGGTACACTTTAATGCTCCACCACTGAGTATATGCTGCTGTGACTGGACATGTGGATTCTTTAAGCTCCTCTAAGGAATGGAACTAAAGGCTCATCCCCAGGAGGCCATAGTCAGGAAAGAAAAGTAGAGACAACATCCAAGAACATGGCCAAAGAACAGACTCAATTAAGAGTCATAACCAGGAACAACAGCAACTGCCAGGACAGGCCACCAGGCCTCATGTCAACTACGGGCACTCACAGCAGTCAGTACAAGACAGCCAAGAGGGCAGCGGTGAAGGAAGGGAGCCATAATAGTAGGAGTAGAGTAACTGGCCAGATACCAAAATAGCCCCCCCCCCCCCCGCCGGAGTACCACTTTAACATGTCTGGTCCTTTTTCCCACAGGAGATAAGCCACTGCCAGGAAAATACTCTCTCTCCATAGATATAAACCAAGATGGGCTTGCATGTTTATGATGACGTCAGGGAGATAGCTGGTGGCCACTTTAAGGCCTAGCAAGAGTAAAGGCTGTATTACACGGCACAATGTCCCGGAGGAAGCGAGCGATGTCCTGTCAGCTCATTACTAGCTATTAGCCCAGACAGCGAGCTGAGAGCAGCAGGTGGGGCGCCCAAACAATCTAAGGCTACATTCACACATCCGTAGTGCAGCCCGTGACCGCGGACCGCACTACGAATGTGCATCTGTAGTGCTCCATGCTTCACAGAGCACTACATTGACGCTTCATTAGCGTAGCGATCAGTGCCGCAAAATGCGCTCCGCATTACAGCATGTCTCTTTTTTTTTTTGCAGCACAGATCGCGGCCCCGTACACACGTACAGATGTGTGAATGAGGCCATTGAATACCATAGGTCCTATGTTCTGTCCGCAATTGTGGACAGAACAACGGACGTGTGAATAAAGTCTCAGAATTGTCCCCTGTTAAAGTCAGTGGTGGTCCTATTACACAAAGCGGAAATAAAAAAATCACAGAAATGCTGGACACCTCAAAAATATCTTAAACTATAGAATATCCTTTATTAATAATAACAACTCCCAATTCAGTGAGGGGACACATATACAGTCTCTAAAATGACAATTGTATATAGTATATGGTTGTCATACCAGCATAACAGACGACCCTTAAATGAACTTATATATATTTATATAAAGCAGAACACGAGAGGAGAAAAGGAACTGTCACATAAGTAAAGAAAACGTGATTATCAGCCTGAGGAATCGGTTAAGTGAGGCTGATAATCGTTTAGAGTAATAGGTTCTTAAAGGCGGTGCCACAATTGGCCCACACAGGGCCGGATTAAGGTTGGTGGAGGCCCCGGGCGACAATCCCCCCCCCCATCCCCCCCAAGAGAAAAAACTATACTGCAATCCATACAGATGGCTGCTTACTGTAGGTGACTTAGCACAGTCCCCTCCTCACTCCTGGCTGTATGGCTCAGCATCCTCCTCTCTTATGCACATGGTCACTAGAGGCTTCAGTGCAGAGGAAGATGCCAGGCATTAGAGACAGGAGTATGTGTGTGGGGGGAAGGGGGGGAAGGGGGGTTGGACATCAAGTATCAGAGTGTATTACCACATTGTGTTTGTGTTAATAACACAATGTGATAACACAGCACTTTCTGTGCGCTGTTGCCCACTGTGTTAGGGCCCTATTACATGGCCTGATATCCTGGGTAAGCAGCACCGTTCTGCTAGAGTTCAGGCTGGTGGGGGCTCCTAAGTGGTGGAGGCAACAGGGCACATGCCCTGGGTGCCCTCCCTTTAATCCGGCCCTGGGCCCACAACCTGATAAACATAAGTATATTATTGCCCCAGACTTCTTGGGAGGAGCTCCGAAATCTTGGTTCATTGTTAAATGAACGACCGATAATCGTAGTATGGCCAATAATCAATTTTGTGTAATAGGGCATTAAGTCTAACATTAAGTTGAAACTTCCTGCACTTTACAGATCACTTACCATCACTGAGGATTACAGTGAAGATGACACCAGTATATAGAAAGCAGAAGATCTACCACTATTCACAATAACTGTAGCTCAGAGATCAATGATCTGTGCACAGGTCACAGAGCATGCCCAGAATACACAATCCCATTCATGTGAATAGGGTCTGGGTCAGTCTATTGTGTCTACAGTATGTTAATGGGGCTTGCTGTAAAGCATATTTCTAAATGCTGTTAAAAACAGCATGGGCAAGATGGCTGCGTTATAATATTGTACAACAATCAAAATAAAAACATTACAATAAAAAAAACCAGGTTAAAAAAATAGTTCCAGTATTTGGCTGTAATCAGTAAAAAAAACAAAACTTATATAGACGACATATTCCCTTTAAAACATGCATGTATACAGTCTCATTGTGAAAAACAACTGATCTCTGTCTTCAAGGGGTCATCTCTTCTTATGCTTATATCTTGATGTGCTGCTTGTTGCCACAGGGGGCATCTGCAGGTTCTGCGACGTATTTGCCCCAAACCAAGATTGAAATTGTGGTCTAGTTCTCTAAATCAAACACATGGATGAAGAAAATAGATTTTAGCAGGGAGAAAGTTTGAGCTATTATAGTATTGGCAGCGCTTTCAGAAGCTGTTAGCAATTGGCGCTATTAATGGGGTGTCAGCTTGGGATACTTCCTGGCCGTAAACACCATGCCATTGATACACTGCCTCCCACCAAGCCAACACAGGTCTGCTGATTGCTCATGATCTGCCATCATCATTTCAATAGACTGAGGTGTTAAATCCCTCCTTTGCTTTGCACACACTTAGCTGGGCGATTTTTGTTGATTTTTGACTTTTTTTTTCTCTTACCACAATACATTTAACTCTCTGTCTGCCAGAGGGGGCCGGCAGCTGCCATTACTTAACAAGGTCACCTGCTGCTCTGTAAAGAAAATAAAACCCACTGCTAGGGACATGAACTGTGATGGACAGGGACAGAGATAAAGTGCTGCTGTCCTCCGCATGCACCCGGGAACCTCCCACCATCAGCTGTCTTCACTGGGTGGCCTTAGGGTAGCTCATGGGGGTCTTCTAGTGACATCTGTCCCTCAAACAAACACCTCCCCTTGCTGGGTCCACACCATTACCAGAGGGCAGATGACTTTTTTAGGGGAGAAATAGACAGCCAGGCCTGTACATTATAAATTCACTTCCCAAGTGCTCTTCTCCACTTTATGGCTTAAGTCACAGGACTCAAGTTGTAAAACTGTCCCCTTGTTATCCCTAAACGGATGCTGAAAATGAATTTACATTTGAGCCTAAAGTGCCTTCTGTCAGTCCAGCTCCGGCCCAGGAAACATGGGAATTATAGCCGTGATATAGGAGTCAATCATTTGTACATCTCTCCTCCATCATTGTCTTTGAAAGATCCTGGAGTAAAGCCCCTCTTACTGACATAAGTTGGGCAGGAAGCACTTAGAGGAACATCACATTTCACTGATGTCATCTACAATATGTACTTAGACACTTCAACAATATCCAAAACGGTCACTTGATTCATGAGATAAGTAGATAAATGTATACAACAATGCTGAGGAAAGTCATTTTTTATGTAAAATTTATAATAAATGACTATATACTGTATTTACTTGACATAATTTTATGTTGTATAAAGTTTATGAGGAAAAAAAAACAGATTACTCACCTCATCCATCACCTGCTGCAGCTGTCCTGACACTGATTGGGTCTCTGCTGATATTCACTTCCTGGTCCCTAAGAAATACCCACAAAGCCAATCACAGGCAACCCATCTCAGCTTGTGATTGGCTGAGCAGGCATTTCCCTGTACTGAAAGCAACCAGAAAGTGGAGACTAGAGTAGTGTTGGAACAGCATCAGCAGGGGATCAGTGAGGTGAGTATTTTTTTTTTTTTTTTAGCCAGCCTGACCTCTTGAAATATATTTTTATCACAACCCATCAGAGACATTTATGGCATATTAAATGTACATAAATATCTGGTAGGTACTGGTTACACTTCTAGGGCCTACGTATTAGAAGAATTGGATCCTTTGCTTCACTGTCTGGAAAAGAGAAAAAAATGAATCTGGTAGGATCAGACAGCTAGTACATTCGACTTATTTTACTAACCTTTGTTGGGGGGGAAAAAAATCAATCTCTCCCCCAAATTATATATATATATATATATATATATATATATATATATATATATATATATATATATATATTATATATATAATTATTATTATTATTATTTTATTTTTTTAATTAGTGAAACCTTTAAAAAAACAACCCTACTGCAGTTCATGCATACCAAACCAATACCATGCTTACCATAACAAGAAGGCTACAAAATAGACTAGTGTATAAAAATAAAAATTTGTACATATTTCCAAACTCTGTCCACCAGATTACTTTTTATTATATTTTTGTTGGACATTAGTATAAAAAATAAAATACAGCGCATGTTGCATTTATTGAGCTTCTCTTTATGCCCATTCTCCGTATAAAACGTGGCCGTATTTTGCCTCTGCAATCAAATAATGAGAACAATACACAAAGGCCGAGCAGGAGGGGAGGCTGTTTTATGGCCAAAGTTTCCAAGGCTCCCAAATCTCATGAAAACATGATGGGACAGCTTCTGTTATCTGCTGATGAGTTTTATTTGTAAGGCTGCAGGTTAAAAGGGACCGTGCCCATGGCCCATTCATGGAAAGTTCAGAGATAAGACTCCCTAAGGCCTATATATCAAACCTACAATGTCTCCAGAAAGTGCAAAAGGGCACAGAACAAAATATAGTGGGAATTTTAGGCAATTGATTTGTGGGTAACATTAAATGATCACTAAGAGACCTAAGGGCAATGACTTTCTTTTTTTTTGTTGTTTAATAGGGCACTGGTTACATAAAGAAAAGAGCACAAAAAATTCTGATAGGGTAAGGGCAAGGTTAGGCCATCTAAAGTCCCAGCATATGGTTATTTTTGGAGGATTTTTTTTTAGCATTTTGAAGCCTAATTGTTCCGATTTGCTTTTCCAAAAAATTTTAGATTCTTGTAGATAAAAACCTATTGCATCTGTTCAATGTACGTTTAGTAAAATGAAGGATTTATGTAATTGGAAGGCTTTAGAAAGTGACTTCCAAACTCAATGGACTCAACGTATTAACTTTAAGCTGCCGGGGTCACGGGCAGTGCTGTCAACGCTATAGTCTTTACACCGTCTCTCTCCTCCGATGCTCTTTTGCTGCCAAGGACATCCAGTTGCAATGGAAGCCAGATGCTATTTGTTCCTGGCAGCCTGATTAAGAAGGCATGGCATACTTTCTAACATTTAAAGGGGTTTTCCAGAAAGGATTTATTGATGATTAATATCAGGTTGGTGCAGTACAGGCAGCAACAAGCATACCATAGTATATATGCAAAGCAGGAGACATGTCGCTGAATCCTACTATGACTATTTATTCCCCCCGAACCTAATACCCCTACATACATAAAAAATAGAAAACAGAAGCTAGTAATGACAAAAATAAACTACAATTTCCCTTCCTTACATAAAAATAACATAAAAATAGCATTGCCCTTTGCTTGCATTTAATATGTGACACAGGTTTGCTGGGAAACTGACTGATACTTTCTATTTCTGTATGGTTCAGTAGTCTGCCCTATACCCAATGCCTTATAGCACTCCCATTATCAGTCAGACAGAGACTGTACACATAAACACAGACAGAGAGGGCGTTTTTTTTATGAAAAACGGATGAAAAAACGGATACATTTAAGTGAATCCGTTTTGATCAGTTTTGCTATTGAATTCTATTATAAAAAAAAAACAAATTCAACAAGTATCCTTTTTTTTAATGTACACAAAAATTCATTAGTCTACGTTTTTGTGTACGGTAAAAAAAACTGATGCATTTTGATTAGAGATGAGCGAACCGGGTTCGGGTTAGAGTCGATCCGAACCCGATTGCTCGGCATTTGATTAGTGGTGGCTGCTGAAGTTGGATAAAGCTCTAAGGTTGTCTGGAAAACATGGTCACAGCCAATGACTACATCCATGTTTTCCACATAGCCTTAGGGCTTTATCCAACTTCAGCAGCCACCGCTAATCACATGCCGAAAGTTCGGGTTCGGATCGAGTGGAGCATGCTCCAGGTTCGTTCATCTCTAATTTTGATCCATTTTTCCATTGAATTCCATTATTAAAAAAAGACATTCTTTTTTTTAAGGTACATAAAAACATAGATGACCAAAATGTATTGAGTTTTCCATCCATTTTTAAATTTTTTAAATTTTTTTTTTTTTTAATGGGATGGGAAAAGAAATGGATTGCAAAAATGTAGTGTGAACCTAGCCTTACAATGCGCTCTAGGTCATTCACTATGGTCAAGTTGGTCAAGGAAGCAGAAGAAGGTGAGAATGCCTGGAGCTTCCCAGTGTGCAAACTGCTGCACAAACTCCTGAGCCCCGGCTATCTGTGTGGTCAGGCCAAACAACATGTGTCCACTACATTTAGAGGTGATGCTGTAATAAGGGGACAATGACTTATCACATGGCAGGTGGGAAACTGACCACAGTAGGAGGCAACATTAGGATGTTAAATTGAGTCCTAAGGAGCCTGGTAATTGAAGGAGCTTCATACTTGACATGGAAGCTTCAATCTTAAGGCCCTATTCCACGGGTCGTTTAGAGGAGCAATATCGTTCGTATTCGGCCGATATTCGTCCCGTGGAATAGAGTGCAACGATCAGCCGACATCGTTCATGTCGGCTGATCGTTGCAGTCGCTTGTTTTTCAACATGTTGAAAAACAAGCGACTGATATAGCAGCGATCTGCTGCCGTCGCTCCGTTGAATAGGACCGTCGGCAGCAGATGCTGCTATATCCTTTGGGCTGCCCGGACGATCAGCGATCCCCCGGGCAGCCCCCCCAGCAGCTCCCCGCCGCCCCTCCCGCACTCACCCGCTCGCTGACGCCGCGTTGAATAGCGGCGGCAGCGAGTGGGGAACGAGGAGCAAACGAGCGCTAATAGCGCTCGTTTGCTCCTACAAACGACTCGTGGAATAGGGGCATTAGGGTATGTGTCCATGCTAAGTATTTTTCCCAATATGCTGATGATGGCTTTGGACTCAATTTTATGGACACAGAATTTGCAATCTGCATTGCTGACATGACCTATCACGTATCCCGGTGTATTTGAAATGTGTGCCACAATAATAGGCAGTGCAATGTAGAGTGTGGCCAGTAACATATATTCCCATTTCAACCAACTGTAATCTAAGACAAGTAAACAGGACTATGCAGAATTCTTCAGAGGTGACGATACATTGTGAAATTCCAGAATCTGATCATCTAGAGTGTTTGATAATTCGGTGCAAAAATTATTATTATCATCATTATTATTATTATTATTATTATTATTTATTTTTAAAGCCAATGTACCAATGTACATCGCTATGGGTTTTTTAGATTAACAGACCGAACCAATGTATTCCCGAGCACCGGCCGGGCATGATGCACTGGGGACGGGCCTCTTGGCCCTAGTATGACGGAACCCCCTCTGTGACGCGGCTCTGTTAGAATAATTAGGGATGCTCGGGAACCGTGCGGCGGCTTAACAAAATGATCATGCCACCAGCATTCCTGCGCCGGTCTGTTAATGTAAAAAGCCCATAGCGATGTATCTGGTGGTACATTTGCTTTAAAGCACCCTTGATTCAAGAGCTCTATACCAGCGATAGAGGGTGAAAAACAGAACATTACAAAATCAAAACATGTTACATGAATGAAGGCCCCAATACACGGAACGATTATCATTTAAAAAATCGCTAAAACGATCACAATGACTGATTATCTGTCTGTGTAATAACACCCAACGATGAAACGACAAATGAAAAATAGTTCATTTTGGTCTTTCAACATGTTGAAAAATTATTGTTGGTAGTTCGCCAATCGTTCGCATATTTGTGTAATAAGTCGTTTGCCGATAAAACATGTTGAGGAAGGATTAGCGACCATATAATGATGTAAAAACGATCGTTCAAAACAGTAATCAGTGAATGTAATAACCTTAGAATTTTTGCCCAAAAAATTTGATAGTTATCGCTAGCGAGCGATTTTTGAACGATAATCGCTACGTGTAATACAGACGCGGCGGCTGGGTTCACACTACGTATATTTCAGTCAGTATTGTGGTCCTCATATTGCAATCAAAACCAGGAGTGGATTAAAAACACAGAAAGGCTCTGTTCACACAATGGTGAAATTGAGTGAATGGCCGTCATATAACGGTAAATAACTGCCATTATTTCAATACAACAGCCGTTGTTTTATAATAACAGCAAATATTTGCCATTAAATGGAGGCCATCCACTCAATTTCAGCATTGTGTGAACAGAGCCTTTCTGTATTTTCAATCTACTCCTGGTTTTGGTTGCAATATGAGGACCACAATACTGACTGAAATATACTTAGTGTGAACCCAGCCTTAAGGTAAATGGCAGACTGGTACATAGGGCTTATAATGCAGCCAAATGTGGCATTTAACTAGAATCAGGAGAAGACCTTTACCTCCCAAGATGTAAATCTCTATTGTTGTGAAGCCATTCCCCAATCCACCCAAAATAGCTCTCACACCTCTTTGAGAGCTATTTTGCATATCCTTTCTTCCCAGAATTCTCAGTGGAGAAGAAATGGTCTGTAAGTCTCCTCACGTCTTTATGACGGGCTCTCCTTAAGGAGAGTCACTACCCCTTTGACCCAATCCACCCAGGAACTCTCTCCAAAACACCCAATTTCCAGAAAATTTGCATAACCCGACCCCTAAATAAAACAGGATAGTTAGGAGGTTTACGCTTGGGATGAATTCACACACCTCAGACATTTCTGCAGCTTAAAATCAGTTCTATTCCTTTAAGAGAATCACAAGGATTAGGACATTGTACAGCATAATGAGACCCTTGACCCTTTGTTATCATATAAAATACAATTATATTTTAGAATATGGTTAAATGTCGCCCTGTAGATTGGTTCAATCAGGGTCATATAAGAGACTTCATCTATGAGGACAACTGTAGGGTGGCTTCACAATCGACACCATACAATAACATGGAGACGTTCGGCACACGTGGTGCCAGTTGTCAGGAGGAATCTCCCCCAGGAACAATCTGTCATCTGTACGTCAATGACACTGGGCATTAGGACATTAGGTAATGGGGTGTTTTTGGAAAATATCGATATAACAACGTTTTCTGTTTGGGCAAAATACAAGGACTAATATGATTCAGCCCGAAACTAGGAATAAAAAAAACCAAAAAACTCCTCTCTAGGAGCGGGCCGCAGAGTAATCAAATAAGCAGACTCGGGTTGCAGACCACTCTCTGTAGCATCAGCTGTGCAGCTGACTCCCCCAGCAGCTGCGTTGCATTGCTGTGTTGTAGACATTTGCCGTCCAGACACAAATGGCAGACTTTTTTTTATACTTTTTTTTAGTGCTTTTTGTTTTTAACACCCTGAAATACCATGCAAGGTATTTTATTATCTGCAAAACAATACGTCGTTGTTGGCTCATGTCTGGTTATCGCTTTGTATTTAGAATGACTGTATTACTATTACTAGTCTATTTTTTTTATTGCATGTACAGTTATATACATGGGGGGGGGGAGATTTATCAAACATGGTGTAAAGTGAAACTGGCTCAGTTGCCCCTAGCAACCAATCAGATTCCACCTTACATTTTCCAAAGAGTCTGTGAGGAATGAAAGGTGGAATCTGATTGGTTGCTAGGGGCCAGTTCCACTTTACACCATGATTGATAAATCTCCCCCTATGTGTATGCAGGGATCATAATAAGAGATACTGAAGACATAACGTCCATGAAAATATTTCTATATATACATTACCATATTAAAACTGGCTATATGCCTTAGTATCTCAATCTATAAGGTAAGTATAATATCACTCAGTTTTAAATTAAATCCTTTCCTTCATTTGTAGTATACCATGAGGCCTCTCAAAGATCTGTGGTATCAATGTTAGGGTCAACCTTAAAACGGTCTGACTTAGATACAGGGTCCAGGGTAACTTAGTTACTAAAGGACCAGAGGGTTCTCCTGGGGGCCTAGGTTTTGATACAATAATGGGCCCACAAGGTCCATTGACATTGATTGCAGTTGATGGGTTCCATTATTAAGTCTATACGATGAGGCAGATTGAGCAGTAAGCCACAGAGTAAAGTATCCCATAGATGAGTGGGGTCTATAGTTCAGATGAGTGGGATTTATGGGTTAGATGACTTGGATCTATGGGTCAGACAGGTGGGGTCTATGGGTTAGATGACTGGGGTCTATGGGTCAGGTGAGTGAAGTCTATAGGTCAGATGACTGGGATTCTATAGGTTAGATGACTGGGATCTATGGGTCAGACAGGTGGGGTCTATGGGTCAGACAGGTGGGGTCTATGGGTCAGATGACTGGGGTCTATGGGTTAGATGAGTGGGATCCATGGGTGAAATGATTGTGGTCTATGGGTCAGATTACTGGGGTTTATGGGTCAAGTAAGTGGGGGTCTATGGTTCAGATGACTGGGGTCTAAGGGTCAGATGAGTGGAGTCTATGGATTGGATGACTGGGTTGTATGGGTCAGATGACTGGGGTCTAAGGATCAGGTGAGTGGAGTCTATGGATTAGATGACTGGGGTCTATGGGTCAGATGGGTGGGATCTATGGCTATGTTTTCTGTAGGCTGCAAAAAAAACAAACTGTTTTACTATTTGACAGTATTGAGAAATGATGCCCTATATATTTATGTAACATATGAGAAAACAGGTCTCTATCCTTAATTGTCTAAAAACGCACCTTTCATCAATCATTCCTAGATTTATTCCATAGAAACAGAGTCGCTTTTTTTTTCTTTTGTGAAACTTCTGGGTCTGAGGGTCTTATTCAATATATTGTTTCTACCAATTAATGATAACCATACAACAACATATCAACGACATATGAATGAATTTTCGTTAATCGCTTGATCGTTGTCTGCATACACACAGGAAGATTATCAATTCGATTCAAACGTGATACCGATTTTTTACACAATTATCTTCAGTGTAAAAGGACCCTAACTGCAAAGCTCTTCACTTACTATGGGTGGCAGCAGGCACCAGGGCCCATGTGCGTTTACTACCTCTACACTCCTGGTTACCATGGAAAGCCGTCACATAAGCCCTTAATCAGGTGGTAATAACTTACATCCTTAGGTGTGAAGTTGACTTACGTGTATTTGGTTGTATGGTGACATCTTTAGCGTCAATGGAAATCAACGTAGTCCCTGATAAATATTTAACCTGATTTTTTTTTTTTTTTTTGGGTTCCTTCTTGCTCATTTTCTTGAGACCTACAAGGAAAAGGATGTGTCACCTTGTAGACTTACACTTCAGATAGGGCTTCCCAATCCTTCCTATGTCAATTCTCACCTCCCTGATAATCCCCAGATCTGGCACAACCCATGAAAAAAAAAAAAAAAAACTGGAGCAAGTGAGGTGGATGTGAGATGAAAACCCCTCACATGAGGTTCTTCAAAGTTAACACCTCGCTCAAAGGCAGCACTTGTCCATACTGGCAGCTGTTCTTGCAGAAGGCTAAATCCCCGGGCGCACATGCTGCTGATTCATTCCTCCGAGACACATGTGACCGGCTGACACATGCACTCCGCACCAAAACTAGACCACAATTTCTCCATAGCGAGTGCGTCACGCCACCCCTGTCAGATATTATTGCAGCACAATCTCCTCGCCCTTCTTCACCCCCTCTTGTCTGAGCTCCGACCGCAGAGCCTTAAGGCACACGGGAGTCCTGTAATAAAACTGGACCTGCTTTCTATGTTCAGGTTTTGTGAAACACTAATTGTACGTTGTAAAGCGGATAATGGGACCATAAATATTTATAGAACCGTGATGAAAACTATTATTGTCTCCACCTTGAGGAATGTGCTTTACTGGGTTTTTATGCCAAGAAGAAAATATGGAGGTCAGGAAAATATTTTGGTCTTGATGGCTCAGTATAATGAATGTAGAGGTGATACTTTTAGGTGACAACCCAGTGAGATCTCGTCTTCGGTTATCCAGGATTAGTGAAAGCACAGCTACTTTCTTATATCTAAAAATAACGCCACCCTTGTCCTCGGTTTGGGTGTGGGTTTTGAAGCTTAGTTCCCATTGACCTGAATAGAGATAAATTGTAATACCACACATAACCTAAGGACAGGGGTGGGGCTATTTTTGGAAGAAAGTAGCTGTTTTTTTTTTTTTCTAAACACTCCCACCAAAAACACATGACATGCATGAGGTCAATGGCGGACTGGTACATGGGGATAGAGGACCCTGCCTTTAGAAATGTGATTTGACAGTAGACAGGCAAATACAGAGGACGTACATAGCCAACATGAATTGTGCCATACTTTGAGCAGAATGGTACATGATACATCATATAGTCATACTATAAAATAGGGGTATAATCGAGTCACGTTGAACATGGTCTGAAAATTTTATACAAACCTAAGTATAGGACGTCATTGACTAAAGCGAGCCAAAGCGCTCAGTCAGGTCGAGTCTGCTTCATATTCTCCTGCTGGAAGGTGGAAAGGAGATTGGGTGTTGAAACAATGGTCCTGAGGGCCCATCTGTGACTTTCTGTAAAAGCTTACATAGGACAACAGTAGAATGTAGCTTTGTTATGCTAAAGACAAAGTCCTGCTCATCCTGCCCCAACACAAGAGAATACCAGCCATTTTCCCTCCATTCCCAGCATGGGCTTTGTCTAGATGTACATTTTTGGCACCAAAACAGAGAAGAGTGGTGCCAAGATAGATGTCTATTGTGGAAACACATGGCATCTCATTAATGTGATGTGGATTCCGTAGTCTTGTTTTCTGGAGGGAAATAGTATTCAGGAGATTAGATTACATATTGTAGTATATAAAAGCAGAATAGCTCACAACTCCAAACCAGAGAAATTGGAAATTGGAGAGTATTAGGACCTTGGATGGAACATTGGCTGAAGTTAGCCTCCTCTGTTTATTACAGATCTCTCTCTCTCTCTCTATATATATATCTATCTATCTATCTATCTATCTATCTATCTATCTATCTATCTATCTATCTATCTATATATATATATATATATATATTTATATATATATATATGCACATAAACCAGACCACTGCTTTTAGAGATTAGTGGTCGGTAACCTCGTCAATGAGCTGTCAACAAAG
This sequence comes from Dendropsophus ebraccatus, assembly GCF_027789765.1. NCBI lineage: Eukaryota > Metazoa > Chordata > Amphibia > Anura > Hylidae > Dendropsophus > Dendropsophus ebraccatus. The sequence goes on from NC_091465.1 coordinate 69,281,515, forward strand.
GGAGGGAAAGAGCAGCATATCAGGAGGAGACAAGTTTTCTAAATGAAAAAAATTACAATTAGAGATGAGCGAAGCAAAGTTTGCGAATTTTGGGTGGATTTACTAATATTCGTAAACCGCGCGCAAACAAATCTCATTAAAACAGCCATACTATAGTAGCTACAATACTGGGACTATTATAGAGTAATGTTTTGTTCAACAGATGTTCTTGTAATAGCCTCAAAAATTAGAAAACGACAATTAAAAAAAAAAAATTAGTCAATCATCCTGTTGATCCTTCAGTTTTCTCCCAGGACGGCAGTGGACCTTGGTGGATCAGTGGCGTAAAATCAATTTCCTCCCAGGACAGTTGTGAATATTGGTAAATGCACCCACAGACTGGTTTAATTGGAGGCTGGCTTTACAGCAGCCACACTAGGATACTAATGGGATAACTTCACCCTCAGCACCCACAGCCTGGATTCATTGGACACTGACCACTTCTCCCATTTACTGGGATAACTTGACCCACAACACCCTCAGACACCCACCCACAATGGACTCTCCCTCCCTATCTCTGTGTATTTCTCTTCCTTCCTTGCCCTAAATGCCTGCTGTAATGCTTCTCTCCTTTGCGCACACAGCCAATTGCCCACCCCCAGGAAGTGGAGCCCACTAAATACAGGGTAAAGGGGGAGGTGCTGACATCACAGAGAGACTTGCAGGTGATTGGACGGCTGCAAGGCATTATGGGTAATCCCTTGTTCTTGCCAAGTGGCAGTACTGTAAACTAACAGGTGCAACTGCCATGTAAAGCGGATTTTGGAGCGAATCAGGCTGAATTCGCTTCTCACAAGGAAGCAAATGGACATCCAGCGAATCTGGATTCGGTACATTTGCTTAGCTCATCTCTACCTACAACTATAACTATATTAGTAGAGATGGGAATACCCCTTTAATAACTTACTTTATATATGGGGATGATATTTAAGCAGTGTATATTCTTATCAGTGGCGTAGCTACCATAGAGGCAGGGTAGGCAGTTGCTATGGGGCCCTGCAGGAGGGGGGCCCGGGGGAGAAGGAAGACCGTATGTCCTTCTGCTTAACCCCTTATGTACTGCAATGTGTAAGTGACTCAATGTTTACTTACAAGCTGCAACACAGAAAAAGGGTTAACAAGCAGAAGACAGAGATCTCTGCTTCACTGCACTGATAACCTCTGACCTCTGTTCTCCAGTTGCGCAATCAAGTAAGAAAATGTGCAGAGCTCCGTGCAGAGGTCAGGGGTTATCAGTGCACCAGCAGTAAAGCAGATCTCCTTGTCTTCTGAACTTTGGGTCACTTACACACTACAGTACATAAGGGGTTAAAGATGGTGTATTATCAAGTACACTCGATTATCGTTTGCATAATCGTTAACGATTAACAATCTCAAACAACCGGTATTGCGAAAGACCTGAAAACGTTCAGTCATTTCCATGGAACGATAATCGTTACTTATGATCGTAATTGCGATAGTTTTTCTTCGCTATTTATTCGCTATTGCGTTCGTATCTATTGCGAACGACCGAACGATGTCTTATTCAATGCAAACGATTTGCGAACGTTTTGCGAACTAGCAATGATAACAATAGGTCCAGGTCTTATAAAGCGATCAACGATTTCTCGCTCGGTCGTTAATCGTTAACTGCATTTCATCCAAACGATTATCGTTTAGATTCGAACGATTTAACCTTAGGGTCCTTTTACATGTACAGATAAATCGTTTACACGTTCGTTTAGCGAACGTCAAGCAATGATGAGGGGATGAATCGCTATGAAAAGTATTTAATATATATTAATATATTAAATTTGATTGTAATTGCGTTCACATATATACTGTGAATGAACGTAATTGCGTTGGTATCTATACATAATGGTGCCTTGGATTACAAGCATAATTCGTTCTGGGACCGCGCTTGTAATCCAAATCCACTCTTAAACCAAAGCAAATTTCCCCATAATAAATCACTGAAATGCAGACAATTGGTTCCACACCCCAAAAATAAAATTCTAAATAACATGTAGAACAGATTAAACAAACAATGAGAAACAGCTGAATATATGATAAGTTACTGTACAGTACAGCAATCAGCATGTGGAGTATAATGTATAGTAAGGGCATAACCCTGAAAATACAGCAGCAGTTTGTAGATACAGGATGGAGCTGCAGATCCCCATAATGCAGTAGTGTAGTATAACAGGCTAGAATAGAGAAGCTGGGCTGCTGTCAGGGGACTGTGTGGTCACATGACAGCAATGGGGAAGTCGGAGATGTTCAGCATCGACCAATCAGGAAGTGAGAATCACAGCAGCGCAGGAGGACAGTGACAGAAACTTTTCTATACAGCAGTGTGTATAGTTGAGTGTTAGTGCAGACACATTATAGCAGCAGTGTGTATAGCTGAGTGTGAGTGCAGGCACATTATAGCAGCAGTGTGTATAGCTGAGTGTGAGTGCAGACACATTATAGCAGCAGTGTGTATAGCTGAGTGTGAGTGCAGACACATTATAGCAGCAGTGTGTATAGCTGAGTGTGAGTGCAGACACATTATAGCAGCAGTGTGTATAGCTGAGTGTGAGTGCAGGCACATTATAGCAAAAATGGAGAGGATGGGAAACATAAGGACTGACAGAGACTGCAGAGAGAATTAAGGGATGAGCAGGGCATACGTGACCACAGTTTAGCAGCACTCTCTGTCCGGAGAGAGAGGGGATACAGCTATGGAGAGATTACCTCCACAGTCCTGTCCCCTGATGTAAGCCCCAGCCTGAAGTGGATTTGTTATGATTTGGAAGGTGAGGGAGACTTCCTGGGTCAGAGTACAGCGCTGTAGACCCCGCTATGCAGACCATGCCCCTTCCCCACTCCCCCTCCCACCCAGTACAGGAAGCTCTTAAACCAAATCAATGATCTTAATCCAAGTTACAATTTTGAAAAACTGTGAGCTCTTCTTGTAAAACATTCTTAATCCAAGATACTGTTAAACCACTGTGAACGATGAGTGTTTACACTGAGAGACTGAAAGATGCGATCAACAAGGTATGAACAAGTATCTATTGATCTTTGCCGTGTTTACACCGGAGGATTATTGCTTAAATTCCAGGGATTTAATGATTTTTGCACGATTATCGGCCGAAGGAGCGTTTCTAGCAATGCTCCTTGGCGATAATTGACCCATGTAAGGGTTGCTTACCAAAAAATGCTTTCTTTCAAATCAACTGGTGCCAGAAAGTGCCAAAGATTTGTAATTTACGTCTATAAAAAAAATCTTTATGAGGCATGGTATTGAGGGCACTGTGTCAGGCACTGCAGTAGGGCACTGTGGCCAAAGGGTATTGTGAACTCTGCTATGCCCTGCATTGCCCTGTAAAAAGGGCACAGAAACTGGAACTATAACAAAGGAATGGTTGTAGCGCTGTAACAAACACTATTACATGTGCACTGTGTCGGACACTGTGATCAGGCCATAGCTCTGTTATAAGAGGCATTATAGCTGACACTTTAAAGGGGTACTCCAGTGATATTTCTTTCCTTTCAAATCAACGGATGTCAAAAAGTTATATAGATTTGTAAATTACTTCTATTTAAAAATCTTGAGTCTTCCAGTATTTTTTAGCTGCTGTATGTCCTGCAGGAAGTGGTGTATTTTTTTCAGTCTGGAGAGCAGGAGAGGTTTTCTATGGGGATTTGCTGCTTTTTTGAACAGTTCCTGAGGTGGACAGAGGTGGCAGCAGAGAGCACTGCGTCACACTGGAAAAAATACAACACTTCTTGCAGGACATACAGCTCCTGATAAGTACTGGAAGACTTGAGATTTTTTAATAGAAGTAAATTACAAATCTCTGGCCCTTTCTGGCACCAGTTGATTTGAAAGAATTTTTTTTTTATGAACAACCCCTTTAAGGCCTGACCTGATATCCATTCATTGAGAAGTTATGGTGAAAACAGACAAAGAAAGTTAGCAGAATAGGAGGGGCATGAACTATTGTATAGCAGATTTGTTAAGGCAAAGTTTTTATTGAGTTGACAGAAAACACCAGGTCAAGGACTTACTAGTGAGGAGGAGGAGGGTAGATGTAGGAGAAGTTTTGTACTTTTTTTTGTATTTTGAGTATGTGGCTGCCTCTCCCGCTGCCGCCCTGACATTCATCAGCCATGGATCTGTTTATTTTCTCAGTGTGGGACTTGCATTTCTTTGCAGTCAGCAATTTTGATACTGACAGATTTCAATTTCTTTCCCCCCCTCCTCCAGCCCTGTCTTGCTTCCTCCACACGCACTGACTGCTGCCAGCCCTCCGGACGGCCCAGAACATCAGCCCCCTGAGCAAATAATATCAGGCCGAAACAAAACACTACAGCCCCCCATAGCTTTATCTCCTGTGCAGAGGGGCCGGGGCACAATGGCTGCACACAGAGCAATGTCACATACAAATCTCTTCATCTTTTTCCTGTCCTCTTTGACGAATAGTTATCTCGTCAACATCTGCCGGAACGTTTTTTGTGTTATTTTATAGTTTATTCATTAGTGGGAAGATATAGCAGCTATACCCAGAGTAGTATGTATATAGGAAAGGAAATATAGGGCATTCTGCTTTGGTGTACAGTATTTTTATGGCCAAAGAAAACTGAAGAGGCCGAGTGACAAGATTACTACTGCTGCTTCATCGTCTTTAACCCCTTCAGGACCAGGCTAATTTAGTTTTTTTCCTCCTCGTGTTTAAAAGGCCATAGCGCTTGTATTTTCTCCCAACAGACCCACAATGGGCTGGGTTCACACTGTGTTTTTGCAATCCGTTTTTTTTTTTTCTCTCTGTTTTTTGCAAAAAACGGATGAAAAAAAACTGATGCATTTGTGTGCATCCGTTTTGATGCATCCGTTTTTACTTCCATTGTAAAAAAAAACGGATGAAAACTGATCCGTTTTTTTTTTACGGACACAAAAACGTAGCTGACACTATTTTTGTGTCCGTTAAAAAAAACGGATCCGTTTTGATCCGTTCTTTTTACAATGGAAGTCAATGGAAAAACGGATCAAAACGGATGCACACAAATGCATGTTTTTTTTCATCAGTTTTTTGCAAAAAAAGGATGAAATAAAACTGATGCATTTGTGTGCATCCGTTTTGATGCATCCGTTTTTACTTCCATTGTAAAAAAAAAACGGATGAAAACTGATCCGTTTTTTTTACGGACACAAAAACGTAGCTGACACTATTTTTGTGTCCGTAAAAAAAAACGGATCCGTTTTGATCCGTTTTTTTTTTACAATGGAAGTCTATGGAAAAACGGATGCACACAAATGCATGTTTTTTTTCATCAGTTTTTTGCAATGCGTTTTTTGCAAAAACGCAGTGTGAAACTAGCCTAAGCCCTTATTTTTTGCAACACCAATTGTACTTTGTAATGACTTCATTTTTTCCATAAATAATGCTTTGAAAACAGAAAAAAATTATTTGCCTGGTGTAAATTTAAAAAAAAAAAAGGTATTTGCTTTTATTTGGGGAGGGGGGGTTGTGTTTGCGTTGTTCGCCCTATGGTAAAACTGATGTTTTATCTGTGTTCCTCAAGTCGGTACAAGTACAACAATTGCCAACTTATATATAATAGTTCAGGCTATTCCGCATGTGACAATATTAAAAGGGTTTTTTTTTATTTTTATAAAAAATTTTAAACTTTTTTTATTATGGGATGGAATTTTTTATTAATGAAGAACCTTTTTATTGTTTTACTGTAACTTGAAATCCTCATATGTACTGCATTCATCTCTGAAATAAGTAGTGCTTGATTACTATGGGTTGCTGGAGCCCATAGTAATCAAGCACTGAGCCGGAATCAGAACCACAGCGTCGCTATGAACTGTCCCAGCCAGAAGCATGGATTGCCCCACCGCTATTTAATCATGGGGGAGGTCTGCCACTAGACCACCAGATGATGGGGTTTTAGGGTCCATGTACACAGAAAGATTGTCTGACAGATTATCTGCCAAAGATTTGAAGCCAAAGCCAGGAACAGAAAATAAACAGAGATCCGGTCATAAAGGAAAGACTGAGATTTCTCCTCTTTTCAAATCCATTCCTGGCTTTGACTTCAAATCTTTGGCAGATAATCTGTCACATAGTCTTTCTGTGTAAATGGACCCTTAGAGATGTAAGAAGGAAGCCAGCTTACCGCTCACAAAAAGACTTCATTTCATGGGTTCACACTCCATCAGGTGTAGACATGGACTTCTATGAGAAAAAACAGTCCATGGTTCAGTCCATACAGTAGCGAATCTTTATTCCTTACACCTCTTTCCGTGCGCACATAACGGCATGCACCAACAGAAAACTCCAACGCGTTTCAGCCATGTTACGCGGCCTTAATCATGGCTGAACTGAACACTGGGTTTTTAGAGCCATTTAAATACCGCTGTCAGTTGTGACAGTGACATTTAAATGGTTAATTAGCCGGGCCTTGAAAGGGTCAACACTGGCTAATACCTGCCCCAGAACATACGAGTACATACATAGTGGGGCAGGAAGAGTTAATAAAGGAATACTTGGGATTTTTATAAATTTTTATATGTATTGATACTAGGCAGTGATTTTGCATGGTGATTTTTTTTTTTTTATCAATTAAAGGGGTAGTGCGGCGTTTAAAAATTATTCACTAAATAACACACATTACAAAGTTATACAGCTATGTAATGTGTGTTATGTATGTGAATGGCCCCCTTCCCCGTGTCCCCCCACCCCATGTGTGGTGCAGTATACTCACCAGATTACTGTCGACCCCGGCTGCTATTTTGGGTTGAGATACGCAGCCGATAATCACTTGTAGACCTGCTCAAAGATGCGATTAGCTGACAAGCAGGCGTCTTCCTGCTCCTCGGCTGATTACTGAAACTTTTACACAAGCTAATTATCGGCCGAATGAGCGCGGCTAGCAATGCCTGTTGCCGATAATTAGGGTCCTAATTTTTTTCAAGATAAACGACTAACGATAAACGACCGCAAACGAGATTGTTTATGGTTAACCTGAAATCGTTCACCATGTTACAGAACGATAGTCGTTAGTTACGATAGTTATTACGATCATTATTGCGATCGTTACTACGGTTGTTTATTCCTTCTGATCTTAGGGAAAACAATGGGCAATGTGCTATTACACTAAACGATTAGTGAACAAATGCCGAACTTGAGCGAACGAGTGTGGAATTACAGCAAACGATTAGCGAACGATTAATGATAATTTTAGGTTCAGATCTAAATCAAGGATCAACGACATACGAACAATTGTTCGATCGTTGCCTGCAATTACACAGAACCATTATTGTTTAAATTCGAACAATATAACGATTTTTCGCACAATAATCGTCCCTTAGCCTGTGAAAAAGGGGCTCAAAAGGCCCCATTGAAGACTATTAGTCCGGTTACACGAAGCGATAATTCGCCCAATCGATCATTTAACAATTTTGAAGCAACGATTTGGTTTTTATAACAATCAGCATTTAAACGAATAAATCGTTAGAAAAATCGTTATTGCGATCGTTTTTAAGATAGCTTAAGCCCATCTCACACATAGGGTGAATCTTTAAAAGACTGTTTACACAAAGCGATCTGCGAATTTTTAGCGAACAACCAACGACGATTTGAGAACATGTTGAAAGATCACAATTAACAATTTCTCGCTCATCGCTTGATCGTTCGCTGTGTTTACACGAGCCCATTATAGCTCAAATGCAAACGTTATTGCAAAAATTCGAACGATAATCGTTCCGTGTAAACGCAGCATAAATCACATATTGATTGCTATTTATGCACACAGCTTAGGCTGAGTTCACACTACGTATATTTCAGTCAGTATTGTGGTCCTCATATTGCAACCAAAACCAGGAGTGGATTGAAAACACAGAAAGGATCTGTTCACACAGTGATGAAATTGAGTGGATGGCCGCCATATAACAGTAAATAACGGCCATTATTTCAATATAACAGCCGTTGTTCTAAAATAACAGCAAATATTTGCCATTACATGGCGGCCATCCACTCAATTACAACATTGTGTGAACAGAGCCTTTCTGTGTTTTTAATCCACTCCTGGTTTTGGTTGCAATATGAGGACCACAATACTGACTGAAATATACGTAGTGTGAACCCAGCCTTAAAAGAGAACTCTTTTCTCAGAAACCACTGGTAGCTAAAAGGGTTCTCCATCTTAGACAAACTCTACTTGTTAGAGTGGTCCCATAACAATAAGTCAACCATAAAATGTCCCTCTGTTGGCACTCTCAGCTGTAAACCTTGCAAAAAATGTTTGATGTACCAACAGCGCCACTACTGGGGAAATTAAGTATTACATGATGCCCATTCAAATCAGTTGATTGCCTGCATAACGCAGGACAGGACAGGTCTTCCAGCGTGAGAGGAGATATTTTTAACTGCTTTCCACTATATCCAGGAGATGAGGACACTGAAGAGAGGACCACCTTTAATTAAAGGAGTAGTTAACGAAAAAAATAAAAAAAATCTTTCAAATCAACTGGTGCCAAAAGTGGCGAAGATTTGTAATTTACTTTAGGGCTATGATAGCATTTACCTTTTTTAGTTTTACATAATTTATATTACTATAATAAAAATTGTGGTGGTGGGTCCTTGCAAGGTGTTTTTCAGGTGGGCATGATATAAGCCAATATAATAGAGAGGAAACTGATATCCGAGATTATCTCCAGAGCTGAATTAACTCCTCCAGGTGCTGCACACAAAAGCTGTCAGTGCAGTGAGATGCGCCAACAGCAGGCAGGCACGGCATATGGCATGTGCAGGAAACCCTATATGATAGAATAGGATGTCCATTATCGTAGAACACCTGATATAATATATTCATAGCATTAACCTACTACCTAGAAATGTGCAGGACCGAGCTAAGGAAACAATGGCTGCATTGATAGCTATGGTGAAGCATTCAGTAGAAGCTGATATGTCTACCTAGACAAATCCCCTCCGCTATAGTCCACTACACTGCAGAGGGCTTTATCCTATGTTGTAAGGTGTGCTGGATGATAAGGAAGAATCCTGGCCTTGAAGGGGTTGTAAAAAACATGGCAGGTTACGTCCATTAATAGTGCCAAACATGACCATGGGTTGTGTCCTATATTGCAAGAAAGAAAAAAAAAAGCTGAGCTGCAATACTATCTTCAACCTGTGGACAAGTGTGGCACTGTTTTGGGGTAAAGGGGTAGTCTGGTGAAAATGTTTTTTTTTTTTTTTTCAAAATCAAAAGTTTTAAGAAAGTTATATAGATTTTTAATTTACTTCCATTTAAAAATCTCCAGTCTTCCAGCACTTATCAGCTGCTGTATGTCCTGCAGGAAGTGGTGTTTTCTTTCCAGTTTGATACAGTGCTCTCTGCTGCCACCTCTGTCCAAGTCAGGAACTGTCTAGAGCAGGAGAGGTTTTCTATGGGGATTTGCTACTGCTCCTGACAGTTCCTGTCAAGGACAGAGGTGGCAGCAGAGAGCAGAGAGTGTCAGAACGAAAAGAAAACACCATTTCCTGCAGGACATACAGCAGCTGACAAGTACTGGAAGACAAGATTTTTAAACAGAAGTAAATTACAAGTTTCTGAAACTAGTTGATTTGAAAGAAAAAGATCTTCGCCCGAGCACCCCTTTAACACCTTCAGATGGGATACTAATGTTCTCAATATATGTTGAAACTTAAAGGGAATGTGTCACCAGAAAATGAATTTCTTTAAAGAGTTTGGGGGGATTTTATTTCCCCTAAATTTAAATTATACTTTAGATGTTAAATAATAAATCTTGTAGTTTTCATTCCGATCACTAAGAGTTATAATAGACTGACCCATTGTGTTCTGGACAGATCACTTTCCAGCAGTCTCCTCCTTATCATCACAGACAGAAAACAGCTACAAGAAGACACCAGTAGATAGATAAGGAAGGACATGGCTATACACAGTAAGGTGGTTGGAGCTCAGCATCCCCCTCCCTGCACAATGACATTTGCACAGGTCATAGAGCATGCTTAGAAACCTCTCCTATACAAAAGAATAAGGTCTTCTCCGATCTTTTGTTGTCCGTGTCCATAGGGTTTGTTGATAATAATACTGTGTAAAAAAAAATTATAAAAAAATAAATTACAGTCAGAAAATAGAAACAAATGAGTGGACAAGAACACAGTTATATGGATCATTGATCAGATCCTTCTCCTGCACAAAATTTGGAGGGAAACAGGAATGAAGTTATAATGTGCCTGTGTGTCCAGCAGTGAATGGCTCAGTGATCAGCGGTCAGTGTCCGCACAGACAATACTGATCTCCAGCTCCAGTAATCACTCTGTGGAACTGAAGAAAAGGCTGAGGACCAGGCTTTTTTCCTATCGTAAAAGTGTGACTCCACCATTGTCCTATGGCTTCAAGGGTCAAACTGCTTTTGTCTTTAAATCCCATCTCTTTGGGTCCAGATCTACAGGATTCACAACTATAGCAGATCACACAATACACATAAAGGTTTATGACATATGGTAAGATCAGTTCAGAATAAGGTAAGTAAAGAGAGAATCCTAATCCCTATTAGGCTATGTTCACACTACGTATTAGACCGGCCATTCGGTGACCCGGCCGGGTCAGGGAACGGCCGGTCTCCTGCAAGATCATCCCGACTGGTACTGCAGTACCGGCCGGATGATCTTTATGGCCATAGTGTTCTGATGCGCATCAGCGCGTGCCCGCATCAGAACTTCCCATAGCGCTCCAGCTCCGGACGCTTGCTTCATTGTGTGAACTGACAGGGTTTTCTACGGCCGCAATTGACTGAATTGCGGCCGCAGAAAACTGACATGTCAGTTCTTTGCGGAGCCACACGGGATCCCGGCCGGAGCCCATACGATGTGTATACTCTCCGTCCGGGATCCCATAGCAGAATAGGCTATGTTCCACTCCGCACAAAGTACGGCCATTGTTGCCGATGGCAACAATGGCCGTACTTTTACGTAGTGTAAACATAGCCTTAGGCCATGTTCACACATACTAGGGGAGATTTATCAAACATGGTGTAAAGTGAAACTGGCTCAGTTGCCCCTAGCAACCAATCAGATTCCACCTTTCATTCCTCACAGACTCTTTGGAAAATGAAAGGTGGAATCTGATTGGTTGCTAGGAGCAACTGAGCTAGTTTCACTTTACACCATGTTTGATAAATGTCTATGACAGGAAGAAACCTTGCACAGATCCCTACTACCAATGGAGCCAACCTGTGCTGGCACCCCAGCCTACAGACCCATCTTAATCTGCTATCTTCACCCTTTGTAACATAGGGATTTACATACGTAACGCATAAGGAAGCATTTAAGCCATACTTAAGTCTTAGTTCAATCCATTTTATTATGTTTTTTTATAAGAATAATGAAAGAAGGTAACATAACATAGTACACATAGTGCAACTAGAGTAAACCAAAATTGTCAGGAAGGTACAAAGTTAAGCCCGAAGGGATGAAGCCGTTAAGGGTCAGTGGGTCGGTGCTCAACGGACCTTGAAGGTTGGAACATTCCGTCCACTGGTTCAGAATTACAATGTAAATCTTCCACATTTTCTCTTTATACAGTCATCAACTATTACAATGGGTTACCTAGAACTGCATCTTTATATAATCAAAGTGTTGACTGTGGGCCTAATTTTTATTTTATTTTTTTATATCTATTTGTTTGAATGGTTATTGACTACGCAACAGGAATCATATTTGTTTTCAACAAAAGTCACATTTCTGTACAAAAAGAAACGGAAGAAAGGATAAAAGTTGTTTACAGTAGATGTCAAACGCTTTGATTGCTCAGGGATTGGGTGTTCAGACCCCAATCATTCCAGGGGGGCCGTATTATATGGTCTAATGTGCGAGGTAATCTGCTAGCTCGCTAATAGAGCCTATTATATGTCTCAATTATCAAGAAAGGCTGGACGCGACTCCATGAGCGGTAAGCCGCCATGACGGGGTGACCAGCCATGAAGGGGTTAATAGGAGGGTAGTTACGGGGCACAGAGCGGGAGTTGCTAGGGGAGGGGTTGGGGAGGGGGCTGAAGCTATATAGGGATCTGGCTTTCACCTCATGGTAACACTCGGGAGGAGAGAGCAGTTGAGCAGAGTCCCGCCCACCCTCCCTATTGTGTTTTCATAGGTTGTGGGGGGTCCTTATGTCATAGCAGCTTTGGCAGGTGTGGAGGGTCCTTGGGGTTGGTCTCACTAACTGACTTGGGGGTACATGGGAAGCAATCCTCTGGTGTATTGGTATCATCAGTGAAAGTTCTGGGCTCCTGCAGTGTGGTGTCACGGGGAGCGGCGTTAAATATATACTGGTTATTTTTAGCCATCTGCTGGTTATTTTATAGAGGGTGGGGCCTTTGAGCCAGTAGCGGGGGCTGGGGGCCAAAAAATTGACGCGGGTGGAGCAGACTGGTTTGGAAGTTGGAGCCCCAAGGACCCTTCGCATTTAAAGGTTAAATAGGTGTGTTTTGATGGTATGGGGGTTATATATATGTATGTATCTAACAATTTATATTTGTGGTTAGTTATGTATATATATGTGTATACTACTGATTATTTTTCTATGTTAATTTATGTTAATAAAAGGCTGCTGTGGCCAATATTTTCCAATTAGGTTTCCGTGTTTTATTCTGGGAGTGCGGGGTTGGTCCAGCAGGGGAGGGAAGAGTGAAGGTGTACAAGTGAGGTAAGGGAATGGTCTGGGCTACCCCCTTTAGTGCGGCAAAGGCTGCACGGACATCATTAACAATGTCCGTGCAGTTTTGCTTTATATAGAAGATAATAAAGTTTTACTTATCTCGCCACGCTCCCTGGTGTTATCTGTAGTCACCTCTTAAGCTTCTACACCTAAAGTGACAGGCCCGTGTCTCATCTCAGTCAGTGAAGTTTCAGCAGTCAGCTCCAGTCAGCGGAAGCAGGAGGACTCCGGGGAACATGAACAGGTAAGTATACATATTTATTATTTTCTATCTACTTTACTCAACCGCCGACCACACACCTACTTTTACACAGAGGTGGCCAATGTTTTTTAACATGCTGAAAGACAGTGATCAGTCCATGATCGGCTCCTTGGCCGATCATTGTCTTTATTACATGGGGTGATATCTGCCCCATTCTGCCTGACTGGGCAGATAATCGCTCCGTGTAATGGGACCCTTAGTCCATCTCTGTGCCATGTCTTCAACTCCTTTCCATCAATACTAGTTTCGTAATTACTAGTTTGAGAAGTTGCGTCCAGGACTATTAATATAATTTGCCACCAGTAGATTTGTTCTTTTATCACTTGATGATGAGACTTTATCCTTGTTCTAAGTTCAGACCCCCAGTATGAGATCTATAGCGGCCCACATAGTTACGTTGACCATATTCACTGTAAAGCAGGTGAAGGTGCCAAAGATCGTCTAATCCTGACAGATGTTGGGAATCTCTTGCCTATAGTTTTTATGTATGGGCACATTTTCAGATTTGGTGGGAATAAGGCTAGATGCAAGTTGTAATGTTTTAAAGTGACTGTACCACCAGGCTGAAGCACTGGAGGTGGGCCGACCCACCCCCAGTGGGAAGAAACCCCAGCCTCTCCATGATGTGACTCCATTAGAATCAATGGAACCCTATCATAGAGGGGCTGGGGTTTCCTCCCGCTAAGGGTGGGTCGGCCGCCTCCAGTGCTTCAGCCTGGGCCTGGTGGTACAGTCACTTTAAGAACTTATCTTTGTTGTTCTGTAGACTGCAGTGCTATTCCTGTGATCAGATCACTTGGATTTGTGGAGCAGGAATGACCTGTAAGTCTCCATATATCTTCATGAAGGACTCTCATAAAGGAGAATTAGTATCCCTGAGACTGACATGGATCCATCAAAGTGTTATGGCTCCATTAATAGTGCCTAAACACCTAATGCTGTATTTGAGTAATATGGGGACGCCCGACTCTCTATCGTCAGATGACGTGGACATGATGGATTTTCAACACTCATGCCTATTGTTCTCAGGGAGATAAGTCAGCACCAGAGCTGTCTGGCTGTTGCTTGCCCATGCAACCTCATAGGGAGATTAGGCAATGACGAATGTCCATGTGTGTTGGGGTAACCAGAAGATATAACGGTTGGCTAAATGATCCGACAGTTATTGGGCACCAAGCCATGATGCTACTGTGAACAGGGCCTTATCATGATTTTTTTTCACTATAATTTGTACCAGCAAAAAATGCCACAAAAACAGCATTTGTAACTGCAGTCCCATATTCAACCAAGTCTACACAGGTGTGCAAAAAATAATTTTCAAACCAGTGGATATAGTTACGAAAAACAAATAGAACAGACAACTGTATGGAATCGGTCAGACACGGAGTAAGGCCCATGGCCTTTGCCTTACGCACGTCTTCACGGCTCGTAGGTAGTTAAACGGATAGGACAGTTTTTTGATGTACGGGATGGTTTCTTTAATGATTTTTGATGCACAAAATGCAATTTCACTAATCCCCTTGATGCCCAGGATCCTTTCAGCTCATTCAGGTGAATTAATCCCATTAAGGCCCAGGACTATATTGTAACACTGCACTTTTGATGCTTTAAGTACAGTGTAGCAGTACAGATGACATAGGAACAATCGGCACACAGGAGACATATGCAAGCCTTTGTTCTGCCTCTATTCTTATATTCTTATTCATTACAGCTGTCTCGGATGTTCCCTGCTCCTGTCTCTTTCCGCCTCTGCCTCTCACATGTTGCAGCTTTGTTTTCCCTCGATCCCCCCCCCCCTCCTCATCCTTTCTGTCCTGTTTTGGCTTTTCTCTGTCACTTATGGACAAGTGGCTGCACCTGTGACTCCGAAAAAGACATTTGTTTCCTAAAAGCCTCCTCCCAGCACGATAGCGCTGATCGCGTTTGCAGCAGGCGTGCAATTTGCTGTGTTTTTATTTTCCATAGAGGGGAAACAATTGCTAAAAAGGACAGAAATTATATGCTGGGTTTAGTTTTTGGATGATGTAGCCTCGCTTATCTCTTTTTTCGGACTATTCCAAGAACGTTTTATTTCGGATTCTTGCCAGAGACACTGGGTTCCCTATCAGAATACAGACTATTTTGTTATGATGTTTTTGTCTTTTTTAAACTCGTTGTTTGTCTAGTGTGTTCTACAGTATAATGGTAATACTTGGCGGTTGTTTATAGCTTTGAACCACACACTACAAAGACCCACACATGAACAAAGAGATGGCGTGCTATGTCCCAACACACATACTAGGTCTTTAAATGTTTTTTTCTGTTTTTTTGAAATTTTTTTTAAATGCAAACCAGATACAGTGTACATAGAACGATTCTAAGGATTTGCTCCATATACAGTTTGAATATATAAAATTTTTGTTAAATCATGTTAGCCACTCCTTGTATTAGAATAATTCATATATTGGACTCCTTGATGGATTAAAAAAAAACATTTTTGATGGGACCATGTGAACGAGGCCCCAAGTAGTAAACCTAATCTTGTAATATTGGTCAATTATATATTCCTTTCAGTATAGACCCCCATGGGTTCATGTATTTATGCACGGCCAGCCATAGATCATCCTAATTATTCATATTAGGATGAGAAGAATACTCTGGCTGGAGCTCTGCATGAAAATTAGCCGACAATGAGACAGCAGACTGGACCATACACTCTACACAATTTTAGCCTGTGTCTCATTGATCAGCATGTAACTGGAGATATAATAATAAAAGTCGGCATATACATATTCATTATGGGAGCATTTAGAGGGCTGAATGGATGTTGGAAATAGATAAAACAAAATCTAATAATCCAGAAAACAAATATAAAACCAACTGAAAAAACAAATAAATAAATAACACTTAGTATGGCTTGGTCAACATTGTACAGCGGAAAAAATATTTAATAAAAAAAAACATGCAAAATAAAATATATATTTACACACTTAAAACAAAATGATTTACGTGTTCATAAATGTGATATTCATTATTGTAGTAAGAATTATTAACAAATAAAGTACTTTTTTGAACCTTTTTTTTGTTTTACTGTTATCCCCATTTGAAAAGTGTTGCTGCTTTTTTTTTTGCAATGAATGGAATAGTAGTCAAGAAGAATATATGAACACCTCATTCACATATTTAGTTTTTTGTTTGTTTGTTTGTTTTCAATTTACATTTTTAAACATTTTTTCACTGTATCTACAGTGTATCTACAGATATATTTAAAATGTTATCAATATTTGTTAGAAAATGTTATCAAATTTTTCTGCCTTTTCCTTTTTTTTGTGGTGTAGGATATTTCGTAGGTATTATAGCTAGCGCAGCTTTCCAACTTAGGGCCACAACATCTTTTTTGGCTGTTTGAGTGCTTATTTCATATTAATGGCAGTGATTAAATACGACAACCATTATCAGCAAATATCGGATGTCTTTTTGATGGCTGTTGGCAATTACAGCCGCAAAATTATACAGTGTGAACTTACTCAGGTAAGTATTTAGAGTTATGTTTAGGTTCATGCAAACCCGAATGCTTGGCATTTGAATCTTGGTGGCTGAAAAAGTTAGACCTAGCCCTAGGGCTCCCTGGAAAACATGGCTACAGCCATAGGCAGCCTTAGGGCTGCACTGATCTTCCCCGGCCACCAGAATTCAAATGCTGAGCCTTCAGTTTGCGCAAACCCAAACTTACTTTTAACTTTTAAGCCAGACCTAGAAGTGGAACCTACTCAGATTTTACACCTATTTTGTGTCTTAGATGGACATAAATAAGTGCCCATCTGGTAGATTGGCGCTCGTTTACAAAGTCTATTATAAGGTTCACATGAGGGGTGATAGATGGATTATTCTGCAATCACAGAAAGTGTCTGCCCAAAACAACTAGGCTTTCCTTACCAAAACACAGTGGCCTGTTGGTGCCCCCCTGGCATGCAGTACTTGGGGCATATGCTGCACCAGCTTCTCCTTAGCTATGGGCCCTGACCCTAAGACTAAAATGAATGACTTCCTTAGATTTCTAATCAATGTCAATTGAGACATTCCTGATTCCAAAGGATGTGGCAGAATAATGCTATGCCTGAAACAATCTAAAGCGAAGTACGACAACCAAGAGATGCAAAGACTTTGAACATTAAACTGAAACAAAAGGACATCTGAATGTGACCCATTGTGACTGGACTCTCTCCTAAAGTGGCTCTCTACATGACAAAGCAGGGGTGCTGTCAGGCTTCATGCCTGCCTTGCCATCCCTATGTGATTCCATTGTATAAAACCTTCTGTGACATCCCATCCCCCTCACTACCCTTAACAATAAGCACTGCCAAAGTTCCCTCCCATTTCATGATATATGGGGTTGTCACTCCATAGCAAAATTAAGTAGAGGGGCTTTTCTAAGAGGGGGGGGGGCTTATTATAATGGGCCCAGGACACACTTTTGAACAAAGAGTCCTCCCCCCCTCATTGCTCCCTGCCAACCTCTTACAAGTTATTCATGTTTACAGTCATTGCTGATGGCTGCCGTCCTTCTATGCTCCTAAGCAGCACATCTGCTGTCAATAAGATCAGAAATGGCCTCCTACTCGCTCTCAACTTTGTGCATTGCCGGGTCAATCTTTGTTGACTGACTAAGGCCATAGTTCTGAGCCCTGGCAGCTATAACACATTGCGGAGCATATGCACAGTGTCCGCTTCTTTTTAGGTCTATAAGATTGATGCACAACATGTTTCATAAAGTATTCTGCTGAAGATTCCATTGGGTCTTCTGGGAAATACTGATAGTACAACATTAACTGTATGCATTGAATGTATTAAGGAGTTTGTTTTTCAATCTGGAGTTGTAAAAGACTTTGTGATGGATGAGAAGAGATACTTAAAGGGTATATGCATCCCGCCAATTTTTACTGCTCCAATACATTTACAATTTTAAAAAAAATCTATACAAAAATCTATACAAAAGGATATCTTACCATTTGGCATCTACAGCTTCCATGAAAACGTATGGGTCGTCTTGGTTACAGACTACAAACAGACCTGTAGTCTGATCCTGGAGCCAAACTCTCTTCCATCTATTCTCTACTTTCCAAATACACGCATTCATCAGGCTATCTACATGGAGACATCAAAGATACACTACAGTGATCATATGCAACTTTTAGCCGTTGGTAGATGCATTGACCTCAAATGATGATCGCCAGCTGGAAAATGGGCTTCCATGATGGGACAAACTTCTATGATGATTTCAGATCTGTGGGTGCTGTATTGATGGTAGTGGTTCTGGTTCACCATATTTTACCTATGTAGGAGACCACAATAGTTCATAAATAGAAGAATTGAAGAAAAAACAGTAATTCAACACAATAAGCAGCACTTCCCTATCCCCATGGATGACTTAAGGTGGGTGCCAGACACTTTGCCTCACAACCACCAACAATTTAAAAAACAGTCCAAAGAGGTGGAACCCCAGAATGGGTGATCCATCAGGATTCCGTAGTGTGCACATACCCTTAGGAATAGGCTATCCAATGTACCAAGGACAAAGAGTTGAAACCGGGCACAAGGACTGTAGAGTGGACGGGAATGTTCCCACAATGTCATTTTTTGTCAGTTTCTTAGCCGTTCTTTTAAACGGTTGTCATTTTGGCGCCAAAATCTGTCTGTTTTAGGTAAATTGTGATTGTAATGTGCAAAACCCAGCAACATTTTGGTGCTAAGATGATGGACATCCAAAAAAACAGCCGCAAAACAGCCAATAAAAATAGATTATGGGAATCTAGCCATGGATAGCTATAGGGGATGAAAAGATAGTAGTTACACTCAGACCCTGTTGCCTCAGAATTCCCAAAGAATCTTCTGCCACATATGTACACACCAGTAATATAAATGCATTATGATGGGTGAGATGCAATGCAATGGTAGGTGAATTTGCTCTGGAAACGACAGGCTTCATTACTCAAAAATATTGAGTCATAAAAGTAAAATGTTAAAAAAAGGACAGACAGATAGATAGATAGATAGATAGATAGATAGATAGATAGATAGATAGATAGATAAATAGCATAAGGTGGACGCAGCACTCCAGAAATCTTTATGTGGTTGGTGCCTGCAGTAAATACCCTTGCGGACCACGGGTATAAGAGTATATAAACCAGCAAAATTACCGCAGCACTCCGTAGGTAAATTTTCAAACTGTGAAGTTTATTGCTTCCACAAGTGCATTTAGCAACGTTTCAGCTCAATCGGTATGAGCCTTGGTATGAGGCACAGCTATCGGTATGAGGCACAGCTTGAGAAAGGCTCATACCGATTGAGCTGAAACGTTGCTAAATGCACTTGTGGAAGCAATAAACTTCACAGTTTGAAAATTTACCTACGGAGTGCTGCGGTAATTTTGCTGGTTTAGATAGATAGATAGATAGGAGATAGATAGATAGGAGATAGATAGATAGATAGATAGATAGATAGATAGATAGATAGATAGATAGATAGGTAGATAGGAGATAGATAGATAGATAGGAGATAGATAGATAGATAGATAGATAGATAGAAAGAAAGATAGATAGATAGATAGATAGATAGATAGATAGATAGATAGGAGATAGATAGATAGATAGGAGATATAGATAGATAGATAGATAGATAGATAGGAGATAGATAATAGATAGATAGATAGATAGATAGATAGATAGATAGATAGATAGATAGGAGATAGATAATAGATAGATAGATAGATAGATAGATAGATAGATAGATAGATAGATAGATAGGAGATAGATAATAGATAGATAGATAGATGATAGATAATAGATAGATACAGTAGATAGATTGATAGATAGATAGATAGATGATAGATAAATAGATAGATAGATAGATAGATAGATAGATAGATAGATGATAGATAGATAGATAGATAGATAGATAGATAGATAGGAGATATAGATAGATAGATAGATAGATAGATAGATAGATAGATAGATAGATAGATAGATAGATAGGAGATAGATAGGAGATAGATAGATAGGAGATAGATAGATAGATAGGAGATATAGATAGATAGATAGATAGATAGATAGATAGGAGATAGATAATAGATAGATAGATAGATAGATAGGAGATAGATAATAGATAGATAGATAGATAGATAGATAGATAGATAGATAGGAGATAGATAATAGATAGATAGATAGATGATAGATAATAGATAGATACAGTAGATAGATTGATAGATAGATAGATAGATGATAGATAAATAGATAGATAGATAGATAGATAGATAGATGATAGATAGATAGATAGATAGATAGATAGGAGATATAGATAGATAGATAGATAGATAGATAGATAGATAGATAGATAGATAGATAGATAGATAGATAGATAGGAGATAGATAATAGATAGATAGATAGATAGATAGATAGATAGGAGATAGATGATAGATAGATAGATAGATAGATAGATGATAGATAATAGATAGATACAGTAGATAGATTGATAGATAGATAGATAGATAGATAGATAGATAGATAGATGATAGATAGATAGATAGATAGATAGATAGATAGATAGATAGATAGAAGAGATAGATAGATAGATAGATAGATAGATAGATAGATAGATAGATAGGAGATAGATAATAGATAGATAGATAGATAGATAGATAGGAGATAGATAATAGATAGATAGATAGATAGATAGATAGATAGATAGATAGATAGATAGATAGATAGGAGATAGATAGATAGATAGATGATAGATAATAGATAGATACAGTAGATAGATAGATAGATAGATAGATAGATAGATGATAGATAGATAGATAGATAGAAGATATAGATAGATAGATAGATAGATAGATAGATAGATAGATAGATAGGAGATAGATAATAGATAGATAGATAGATAGATAGATAGATAGATAGATAGGAGATAGATAATAGATAGATAGATAGATAGATAGATAGATAGATAGATAGATAGGAGATAGATAGATAGATAGATAGATAGATAGATAGATAGATAATAGATAGATAGATAGATAGATAGATAGATAGATAGAAGATAGAAAATAGAGTTGAGTACCTACTTAGGCAAGGGTGAGGACTACTACAAACCTCAAAAGAAACTTAACCCTACAAAAGCCTTCCTCTAGAAAGGGGAGTCTATGAGGGCAGCATGTGTCTCCTTAGGTGACATCATCCTTAGTGGCCACAGTCTTACCCCAAGCTGGCAGAACTAATTCCATATTATTTTAGTACCTCCACAGCTCCATAGTTATGGTCCGTGGACCTTTGAGGACAACTCAACTTTTAGCCCATCTAGAGAAAAAAAAGCAAACTTCACAGCCAGACATTTCTGGGCAAGAAAGGAGAACGAAGGTTAAAATACGCTTGCCTCTGGTACAAAACCTCGCTTAAAAGAAAATTAAAAGTTTTTTAAGTTGCTGTCTGGTTTTCATTAGAGAGAACGTTTTGTCCGGGACCTGGAGAGAAAAGAAGGGGTTTACAAAAGAGGCCGGTGGGGAAGCGTGTCAGTGTCATTACTCTTCCCCCTTGCTTGGATTAGGGCTGCTGTCCTGTGCCCCTTTGAACAGATGCAAATATCCATTGAGGGTGAGCTCAACAGCTCAGACAGACAGGACCAAAGCAAGGAAGCGTGGAAGAAACATTCTCTTTATTTTTCTCATTTCTCCTTTCTTAAATAGCCCTAATCCAATTTTGTTCCCGTTCTGTCTTGGCTCACTCTACCATCATCATCTGCTATGGATACAGCTTCAGTCTTCACGCCTCACTTAACCCTTCCAGGACAGACTGTACAATTCAGCTCTGTGCTAATAAATAAATGCATAGATTACCGTGAGATTACCACGCTCTTTTTATGTCGACTAAGAACTTACAAATATTAAAGCTAAAAAAAATGACATAAAAATTCAAAAAAAAAATTATTTTTTCAAAGATGGTACCTCTTTTATTCCTACCTAATTTGCCACTATATTGGCAATTTGATAGATGATTTAACCAATTCTTTGACTACAGAAATTTTACAAAAACATTTCCAAGATCACATACGTTCCGATAAGAAGATGAACTGGCCATCGACATTAGAGGAAAGTCTGCCAGCCCACGAACAATTGGTTGTTCAAAGTTTCTTTTAGCCGAAGCCAAGCTATGGTGCCTTATACCAGGGTTTTGCACCTGCACTCCTCGAGTACCGGCAGCAGGTCATGCTTTATGGATACCCCATAGAGTGAGCACCTGTAGAGGTTTTCAATGCAGTGACACCAATTATACCACCTGTGCAATGTTCAGGAAATTCACAATCCACTGTGACCCGTTGTGGGTACTTATAAAGACTTAAGTTGGGATACATTGCCATATACTTAACAGATTACTTAAAAAGTCAGCTGTATTCATTCTCAGCAAGAAAACCTCAAACCAACCTATAGTTTACGATGAATGGAAGAAAATCTAAAGAGGCGGATCCATCTTTCTCCACGCATCTGTTAGCTGTTGGTCCATGCACAAGTGCTACCAGAAATGGCCAAAACTGGGGTCTACGAGTTTATGATTTACTAGGGTTTGGATTATTAAGGTGAGTGTAAATACAGTTATTGTTATCCATGATTAATTATTGATTATCTCCATATCTTTCATATGCGCCATCAACTTAACCAGATGTGTATAGGAAATAAGGAGTAAGTGTTAGCCAATAATCCTCAACCAAAGTGCTGAATTATTAAATGTGTTTGGCCACCTTTAGGGTGGTATTACACTGGACGTTTTTTGAAGATTAACGATAAACGATCTGCTATGGCGAACCATCTTAAATCGTTCACCCTACTACACAGGACGATAATCGTTACTTCACAGGACGATGATCGTTCTTGCGCTCGTCCTTTCCTGGCTTATAGACCAGAAGCGACCAAACAACGTGTTATTACACCGAACGATGTTCGAACAATTTGTGAACGATCAACGATAAAAAAAGATTCAGATTCTATCAAACGATCAACGATCTCTCATTGGTTGTTTAATCGTTGCCTGCTATTACACGAAATGATTATCATTTAAATCCGAACGATCTAACGATTTTTCCAACGATAATCCTCCTGTGTAATACGGCCCTTAGGCTAGAGCTACATAGTGACTTTGGATGCAAAAATGGTCTCTTATGCATGTATTTGTAACGGCTGCGGCCACTTGTGGCCCATTGAGGGTCCATTCACTTTTATTAACCATGACAGGAAATTCCGGAGGCTTGATGCTTGGATTTTTGCCCATATAACGTCCAAAGTCAACGAGTAAGCCCTATGTTTTGGTCCTTGCTTTTCCACTTGTATAGGTTGGATATATTCACAAATACACTCCTGTATTTAGTCATTTGCAAACCTTGGACGGCATAAGGAGAAGTCTGTTTTTGGACAACATGTGTTGCCTCTTTGAGACCGTGAATCCAAATCCAATCACTGTGATCTCCATGTCAACAATGACCCCCACATGAGCTTTCTAGTGAAGAATCGATCCTCTATTACAATTACTATATAGTGGTCATCTGTCCTGGCTGTTTTGATGTGGGATCAGTGCCGTTACATGTAGGGTATTACCCTCACCCATTGCAAAGACTTATGTCTGCCCTGAAGCTATGAACACTCCACCTAATAGGATAAATAAGTCACTCCTTCTGCTGAGCAAGGTGCTCTATCCCCACCACCTCTACGCTTTGCTGTGCTTCTCTCAAAAGTAGAGCAAAATTTTATTGGTGAGGCTAGAACCATCAGTAGTAACTATCCCAGGTGTACACGCATACTAGTGGGAAAAAACCATAGAAAACCAACAACACATTTATACCTGCTGTATATTTGTTTTCATCAAGGGAAGAAGGCATCAAGTCCTACAAACAGCCTCATAAGTGGAGTGATCTTTCATCCTTTCTAAACACCTATATTGCAAACAGACCTTAAAGGAGAACTCTGGGCAAAGGTAAAAATCCAGGGAGGGCGGGCAGGGGGGGTGATGGGAGCATAATAGTTATGCAGGCCAGCGGCACCTCTCATGGTCACTCGCTGGTCTCCTTTGATGTCGTGACAACACAGGAACCCGGAATATTCTGGAGACCAGAGACAGGTGTCACTCCATAATTATGTTCGCACATCCCTCTACCCTCCCTGGATTTTTACCTTTGCCCTGAGTAACCCTTTAAAACGAATGTACTAGGTACATGGTTTTCTCTTTTTACATTACCTGATCGGCATCGGCAGGGGGATCCCAGGTGTCACCATTTCCTTTTATAAGTCTATGGCCATGTTCACACTATGTTCAAAACAGAGAAAAGGCGTCCGCTTTATTTTCAATGTCTTTTGCAAACAGCGGACGTTATTTTTTTAGTTGTTCAAACACAGTTTTTCTTTTGTCACTGTCCCTATTTTAACTATGAAATTCAATGGAATTTTCAAATAAAGACACATCCAAAGGCCAATCAGTCTACCTAATCTGGAATAATGTACCAACGGCCGTCAGTGCCAAAAAGGGGAAAAGATGGATGTCATTTTTTCTTTTCGAAAATGGACAAGAAAAAACGTTGTGGGAACATAGCCTATTACTGTCTGATTGTAAGACCACCCCCACCCCCCAAAACTGGTTACACCCAGTTGTCAATCAAAATATTTCTAGGATGATAACACAACAAAATAACCAATAACAAAAGAAAAAGTTTGTCAACCAGCAATGCATATTCTTTTAACTAAAACAGACACGCCAGGTGGGCTAACCAAATAAAAACGTGTCCATTAGAGAGAACCCTTTATACTATTTGCTCATCCATTACCAAAGACATATGAGGAAACCATTAACTCCAATAGGAAATCCCTGATGGATACCAATAACCCTAAGGGTTTAATAAAATCCTGAGGGGCAACTGACATCCTCGGACAACTACAGACACCTTATGTGACCCCTCATGTATATAACCAGACACAATTCTATGACTTTGGGTTCCTGCTATATTCTCCATCATGGGACCAGTACTCCCTCCTATAAGACATTAGCATACTGCTAAATGTTAATTTTACGGTGTAATCATATCATTTGCCTGGATGCCTCCCCAGAAAGGTCAATGTTTACTGAAGGCCATTCTTCGGCTCAGGTGGGCCGTTTGTCCCCTCAATACATTTTATTATCAAGATGGGATAATTATGACAATGTATTTATACAGCCCCGTCGCAGCCTACAAGCACCGCACAATGAATGTCAATACAGTCTTGTCTGAAGCCTCGGCTGAAAGAAGCTGTTGATCAGCCCAGTGGAGAGGGATAAAGGTTTATACAACACACAATTGGCCGCTATACAAGACATTCACTCACTGTACAATATGTGGCCTGGACCGTGCAGCACTTGTCATTGGCCCAAAAACAAATCCAATATATACACAAATGCATCACGGCCAAACCACAGACGTAACCCACTACACTCTGATGTGCTTTGCATCTCCTCTTGATGGAAGCTGCTTTGCATATCTAAAGTCTCCGGGACCTCATCCCTGCTATTAGTGGCCTGCAGGCCATCTCCCTTAATCCTTCTTTGGCTAATTCAAGCACAAAAAGCCTCTGATTTGCACAACAATACCTTGGCACACTCTTTGCTGCACTCCTGCGGGGAGAATTGTGCCCCTACGAACAATGTGTCATTTTAGAACTAAAAAGAAATCACAATTTCTCCACTCGGCCAGCTGCCACTGAAAATGCTAATTATCCACCCCCCCCCCCTCCTCCTCCTCCTCCTCCGCCATCGCTCCAAGTGCTTGCATCCTCTCCGCGAGCACCAGACAGGCAGGTGAGGGGGCACTGACACCCCTCCCCTGTGGATTGCTACCCTCTTGTCTGCTTAATCACTGTCTATAAAGTGTCTACAATCATATGGTCGCTCATTAAAGGGAAAAATTTCATAAACAGTAACTAATACTATTCGCATACCGCGCATAATCCGCGCATGTTTGATAGACCTTAGGTATTTCATTCCTGATTGGTCAGCCCTCGGGGAGGGGGAAGGGGTTGGATTGAAGATCCGCTATAAAATCATTCCTTCTTCATGGGTTAATAGGCAAAAAATGTAAACTGGTAGTAAAAGTGGCTATAGACTTGTAGACCTGAATTTGAGAGGGGTTAAAATAGATAAAAAATTACTTTTAGGGTGCCTTCACACGTACAGGATCTGCAGCAGATTTGATGGCCCAGAGTTGATTTGCTTTGAATCTGCAGCTTCAAATCTGCGCCATCAAATCTGCTGCAGATCCTGTACGTGTGAACGCACCCTCAATCTCAACAACACTAGAATTTATCATTTCCAATTCAAGCTAGAGGCTTGAGGTTCAAAAAGTGGCAACATTTTTCACCCGCCTTTCGAGTCTTCCATTTTTGCCCTTTTTTTTCAACAGTTTTTGCATCTTTTTTCCGACTATATTTGTTGTCATTTTGGGGTTATTATAATTTGTACTTAACCTACTGCCCAAAATGTGTGCAAAAATACGTCCCCAAAAAAGCCCCATAAACAGGGCATGGCTATAAATTTTACATCTGACAAAATTAATTTATGTATCGATAGACTGCTGTTTATTTTTTTACTAAAAAATGGGCAATACACAGTGTGTGAACATATCCAAAAAGAGTGAAATAGGATTTTTTTTTGTTTTTATTTACTGAATTAAAAAATATATATGATCAAATATAATCAAATTACTTTAACAACTTTCACCAGACTACGATTAAATCTTTAAATTTATGACCGAGCAGCTCCTATATACCTAGTATTCCAGGGATCTCCAAGTAGCAGTTTCTTAATATTGGTCATGACATATTGGAATGTGTATAAAGTTTGAGGTTTGCTGAGATCATACATGTTCGGAGCTCTAGAAGACCATGTTGAGTGGTTGTCTCTCAGAGGTTCCTACATGTCAACGGGACTCATTATTTGTGGAAAAAAACTGAATACTGACACATTTTATTCAGACATGAAATACGGGAACATCTTCTTCATCCATGATTATCCCTCGTGCATGACAGGACAATGAACTGCAAATGCTAAGTGTGACAAAAGAAGGAGTCGACTATGTCCTAAGAAGATCAAGATTTAGAAAGCATAATACCATCAAACCAGCCTGATCCGCACACTTCCTGATATCCGTAAGACGTATGGCAAGTTTACATATGAAGGTTTTGCCCCCAATTAGACCAAGGTCTCACTATCTGGATGAAAGCCCCCTATTTATACAAAGCAACATGGGGGTTAATGGGAATAATTGCTCCTATTATAGCAAAATAAAATGTAGACCGGGAACTTCTATGGCACTGTCCAAATTTTTTTTCTTTGATTTTTATTATTTATCCCAGTCCATTGGGAAAAGAAGCATCTTCTGTTTTTTTGTAATTTTTGTAATCTTTAGGCGATGTTCACACACTATCCAAATGACGGACGTTTTTATTGGACGGCATTTAATGGCAGATAACAATCATTATTTTATAACAACAGCCGTTACTTATAAAATAAAACGACCGTCCAATAAAAACATCCGTCATTTCAATGGTGTGGGAACATAGCCGCAACACGTTATAGTGATCAGCCAATAATTTGTTTTGTGACTGTATATTGGACATAGTAGATTTTCACTAAACGGCCACACAAAATATACTGCGATTTTTACAAAAATCTTTACATTTATGACCAGTTGGATCTTATTCTAATTGGTATTATTTTTTAGATTTCTTTTAAGAGGTACACATCAAATAAATTAAGACTATCACATGATTTACACAAGTAGGCTATGTTTACACACTGTCAAAACTGCAAATAACGGACGTTCTTTTACGAATTAAGAAATAACAGCTGTTATATTCTGTTAAATAATGGGTGTCCAATAAATACGGCCGTCATCTTGACACTGTGTGTGAACATAACCTCACAGTATACTCCTATAAGCTAGCATAAAAGTTTCATTGGTCTTTTATATATATATTCATACTATATTCTAAACTTTTTGGCAAAAAATTGAAAAATGGAGGTCAGATTGGTGATTTAACTTCCCCTTCCACCATGTGACAGTCTAGTTGGTAGGAATACATTACCAACCATAGGTTTGTTTTAGCCAGCACAACTATGGCCTGTCTCAGGCAACAAAACTGAGGGCAGATAAGGGGCAAGAAGGCAAGATTTAGGTTCCCATTTACGTCAGATGCTCCGATAGAAGCTTCTATTGTAGATGACATTGTTTTTGAGGTTGATGAACCACATTCAAAACTATATTGTGGTTTCCATTTATACCAGAGCCACTCAGTCTTAATCAGACTCTTCAGACTCTTTAAACATAATTTAGGGGTTTGGCCTATACCTAGACCCACCTTCCCCCCCCCCCCCCCCCCCCCCCCTCCGGAAAAAATAAACCTGAAAAACACAATTTAAAGGACTTTTCAAAATGGGACTTGGAATGTTTGTTTTCCACTATGTTTGCAGTGTTTCGTACATTCGTACAAACATGGCGCTAATTGTTTCTGTTCGCCGATCACAAACAATTTGTTCAATAATTGGAATGATTATAACGATCATTTTCTAACATATTTGAATTTGCGAATGTACGCAGCAGCGTAATTTGCGCTTTGCACCTCGCAATCTCTACGCATGTTCAAAGACTGAAACGCGCGCTTCTACTGTACATTCGTTATTTGTTCGTGAGTGTTCGTCGATCCGATTGTGTTGGGGATCCGCACCGAACATCGGGATGTTCGCTCATCACTACTTCTGACAGTATGCTGGCTTGTTATATATTCAAAAGGGGAGATTTATCAAACATGGTGTAAAGTGAAACTGGCTCAGTTGCCCCTAGCAACCAATCAGATTCCACCTTTCATTCCTCACAGACTCTTTGGAAAATGAAAGGTGGAATCTGATTGGTTGCTAGGGGCAACCGAGCCAGTTTCACTTTACACCATGTTTGATAAATCTCCCCTTTAACTAACCCAGTCCAAGATTTAGACATTATAAACTTTCAAACTATGAAATTAGTTGAATTAGCTGAAGTTACAGCCTTTTTTCTATACACTTTAGGGCTATGTTTCCACTTTGGGATAATGATCATTATTAGCATCCATCTATATAAAGAGACGCTCCCTTTACCTGATATGTTCCTGAAGTGGGAGCATAACCTAAATCTGGTGTCTGAAACAAACCAATTTGAGTCAGAATGTGGCTCCTATGTTATTTAAACTGCTGGTCAACTGTGAATGTTGATTGGTCAAGAGTGTTCATAGATATACAAATGTGTCTATAGGAAGAATGAAATGATAACTTAACGTATGATCGTTTCACTGAACATACTGTAAATAATATATATAATTAAGGATACAAGTTTTTGTACTTTTTGTGCAACTGATTATACATTTGATTTTGAGAATTTGGATTCTGCCGTAAAACAAATCCTGGCAGAGCTCATGCTAATTTTTTTTTTACTGTAGAACTGAATAGCATCTATGAAAAAAAAAACTAAAATGCAAAAAAAAGCACATAGCACATGTTGCATCGAAAACATTATTGCACATTTTGCTATGTTCCCACAACGTCTTTTTTGGTGAAATAACAGCCAATATTTTATAATGATGGCTGTAAATATCATTGTAGAAAAACGGCCATTGGAGAAACAGCCTAAAACACGGCAATCACCAGAACGGCAATGCTGGAATAACACATTGGAACAAATTTTGGTCAGTATTTTTAGCATAAATCTTTCCATTATATTTTTTCTGTGCTGGGTTCACAATAGAATTTTGTAAAAATACTGACCAAAATGGGACAAGAACGCTGGGCAAAAATACCACATTTTTAACCATGTTTCATAAAGAATATCTGTTTGTTTGTCAAGCTATGTTCACACACCGCCAAAATGATGGGTGTTTTTATTTAACGACAAATAACTGTTGTTACTCATATAATAACGGCCAATATTTGTCCCTAATGATGTCCGTCCAAAAAAAAAAGGCTGTCATTTTCATTGTGCGCCAAACTTTCAAATACATGTTCCCATTAGACAATATTGATCGTTCAAAAATTTCCAAACATTTACCAGTTTTTTATCTAATAAATTTTCAGTGATAGAAACAACTTGCATTAAAATGTTTCCTGTTCATGGCGCTTTTATATGCATTATTTGTGATATTTTTATGTATTGTTATTATGGTTATCTATTGTTTCTGTTGTTTTTTAGGCATAGAGAGAAGCCCATGGCAAAATGCCAGAAAAAAACACAGCATGCTGGATTTGGGAGGCGAAAAAAAGCACCAAAGTGCAACATAACATATCTTGCAGTTGTTTTTTTTCATGTATTTTATATAACATTCTTTGTATTTTTGACACATGCCTTTTTGTGGCAATTTTCACATTTTGGCTAGGTTCACACTGTCCATCTTTCATAACAACGGCCGTCATTGCGCAAATAACGACTGTTATTTTGTTTTAAATTTTTTTAAAATAATCAACGTACTTTTACAATGACACTGTTATGAAAGACGGACGGTATTTCTTCATAGCGTGAACCTAGCCTTTCACAAAAAAATTTAATGAATAAAGTTTCACATGATTTGTAATGTGAAAAACACATTCGACGACATTAAAACTAGGTCTATGGCAGTAGAACAACACAAAAGTAACACTTCATTGTGGTGTTTTTAGGTGAAATAACGGCTGGTGTTTGTAAAACAACAGCACTTATTTTTTAATGGTGGTCGTAAAAAACAATTATGATCATTCCTAATAGAAGTCATTATTAAAAATGGCATTTTTTTTTTTTGCCAAATAAAGACGTTGTGTGAAAATAGCCTAAGGGTACGTTCACACTTACCGGATCCGCAGCTGATTTTCTGCTGCGGATCCGCAGTGGATCCGCAGCAGATTTCATTTAAATAACTGAACACAGCATCAAATCTACACCATCAAATCTGCTGCGGATCTGCTGCAGATCCTGTAGGTGTGAACGCACCCTTAAAGTGACATAATCTCATAGAATTTGGGGGGAAAAAAACAAACAAACAGACAAAAAACACATTACTAGGCTATGTTCACACACAGTATTTACATCAGTCTTTTTCTTAATCAAAATCAGGAGTGGAACTGACAGGAAAAAATTATAATGGAAAGGTTTGCACAGCTTTTGTGTTTTCAAGCCACTTCTGGCTCTAGTTTTGATTTACAAAAAAAAATACTGACCAAAAGACTGACAGAAATACTATATGTGAACATAGCCTTAACATGAAAAATGTAGCAAAAAATGCTGGGGGAATCCACCCTATATGGTAACTTTAGTCTTCCTGAAGTTCTCCTAGGCAAGCAGTTTTATTTGTATTTTAGGGTTGTATTATTATTCATAGTGTTTGGCGATATGGCAATTTTTTTCATCCGGTTAAAGCAATTCTGCTGTAGCACCCACTTGTCGTTGTACTCAGAAATAAGATTCTGCCCATTTTTTTTTTTTATCTAAAAAGTCTAAATGAGAACAATAAATAACCCTGACGTTTATGCTGAGTCAATTGTCGACTGAAGATCCCTGTGCAAATATTCGGTTTGTTCACCGTGTTCCAGAATGAGACTCGTCTATTGCTGAATATGTCAAAATTCCTTTATCTTGGCGTTGGGAGTGTTAGGCCTCCTTCACACCATCTCTAGTGCTTTTCATGGCACATCTTACAAGTGATTTTAATGGCATTTTGTACTTTGTAAAATTGTGAAAATTTAATAAAGTTTTGCATATTTTTATGGATTTTTGGATCTCCTACAGAGAACATACTGCATTTTGAGACAGCACAACATCCCAAAACTAAGGCTGCATTCACATTGTGTTCCCTATTTTGCGAATCTGCAAAAAAAAAAAAAAAAAGGTCGGGGGGGGGGGTTGGGGGGGGGTTGTAATGGCATAAAACGATGTCGCTAGCTGTCCCAACCAGCCAGGAGGAGCTTAAATGGTGATGTCACAGAACTTTGCAGAGTGCTTAGGTGTTGTCCGCAAAATGTAGAGGCCCCCGTAGACTTTTATTGGAGAGTCCATCCCACAATTGTGTTCCGCAGGATTAAAGGTCCTTTTCTTTAGGCCTTATTCACACATCAGTATTTCATCAGTGTTTGCTGATCATCTAATCCTGAATCCTTTGCAAACCATTAATTTCCATGGTGCTATTCGTACATCATTGTAAAGGATGTGTCACTGGAGCGTCTCCGAGTTTGTCATGAAGGCTTTCCCTGGAACATGTAAACCGGTTGCGTTTTTTATCCTCTGCATTTATGTTTTGATTTCAGAAAAGAAGATTTTTTTACTTGTAACCTGGGAGCTGGGCGTTTACTACATATTGCCAAGGCTCTGTTCTGGTTTTTCCATGCACCAGAGTCTAGTGCAAGTGGATAAGCAGACCTATCTACTATTTTCTACTGTACTGACTCCACCCGGTATCCTCCAACCCCCCCCCCAAAAAAAAAAAAAAAAAGCACAGCAAAATCCCATTTGGGAGACCAACCTAACGCTCACATGTGTCTTCAGCTTTAGGTCTAGCGGAAATCTACATTACTTTGCAGTGTTTGCTGTACACGCTCTAGATTATTGGTTGCTGGATTATAGGATGCTCCTGTGGACGTATACATGGCTGCATAAGTAATGGACGTGGAATATGCCCTACCTGTCTGATTGATGGGGGTCTCTCTTCTGGTGGCCACCATTAAGGTTAGGTTTACATCACCCCATCAGCCCCACATCAGGATAACCATTGGGAATCTATGCAAAAAAGATTGCCCGACAGGCCTTACTTGGATGGGCAGGACGTAGTCATTTTACGACTACGTTGTATTTCCTTAATTTATGCAAAATAACTGGAGGGGAATAAGTTTCAGATTTTCTCCCACTGGCTCTGAATGTGGCAGTCACAGCTTGTGGAGCTCTAGGGATCTATTAGTCAAGCACCCATTCAGCTGACCGCTATCTCTCCACATCCCCTGTAGGTACAGATGCTTGGAAGTACTGCCATATGGAGACATGGATAGGCTGATGACTGGCACCCCTGGCACCGCTTATTCCTACAAACCATAGTAATAGGCAAATTAAAATCTAATCTTTCTCCGAGGGGAAAAAAATGTTTTCAAATCAACCGGAGTCAGAAGGTTATACAGATTTGTAAATGACTACTATATAATAAAATGAAGTCTTCCAATACTTATAAACTGCTGTATGCCCTGCATGTATTGGTGTATTCTTTCCAGTCTGAGGGCGGGTTCACACTACGGAATTCTCGCGGACAATGTCCGCGGAATTCCGTCAGCTGTCCGCCCGCACGGGCACGCGCTTTTCCGCCGCCTCCATAGACACCATTCTATGGGCCGGCGTATTCCGCGATCCGCTAAAAGTGACATGACACTTCTTTCAGCGTATAGCGCCCAGATGTGCGGGCGGACAGCTGACGGAATTCCGCGGACATTGTCCGCGAGAATTCCGTAGTGTGATCCCGCCCTGACACAGTGCTCCCTGTTGCTTGACAGGAACTGTCCAGAGCAGTAGAGATTTTCTATGAGGATTTGCTACTGATCTGGACAGTTCCGGACATGGACAGAGATGGTAGCAAAGAGCACTGTGTCAGACTAGAAAGAAACCACTTTTTGCAGGACATACAGCATCTGAGAAGTACTGGAAGGCATGTTTTTGTTTTTAATTTACAAATCTGTATAACTTTCTGACATCAATTGATTTGAAAACATTTTTTTTTCCTGGCGTACCCCTTTCAGTTTAATAGACGTTCATCAGTAAGAAATCACAAATTATATAGTCACCATTATTGTTTTCATAGGGTTTAACCCAAGGGACACTATTGTGGGGGCTGGCTACTGTATGGTACACTATTGTGGGGGGCTGGCTACCATATGGGAGACTATTGTGGGGGGCTGGCTACTGTATGGGACACTATTGTGGGGGGCTGGCTACTGTATGGGGCACTATTGGGGGCTGGCTACTGTATGGGACACTATTGTGGGGGGCTGGCTGCTTTAAGGAACACTATTGTGGGGGGCTGGCTACTGTATGGGACACTATTGTGGGGTCTGGCTACTGTATGGGGCACTATTGGGGGCTGGCTACTGTATGGGACACTATTGTGGGGGGCTGGCTACTTTAAGGGACACTATTGTGGGGGCTGGCTACTGTATGGGACACTATTGTGGGGGGCTGGCTACTGTATGGTACACTATTGTGGAGGGCTGGCTACTGTAAGGGACACTATTGTGGGGGGTGGCTACTGTATGGGACACTAGTGTGGGGGGCTGGCTACTGTATGGGACACTATTGTGGGGGGCTGGCTACTGTATGGGGCACTATTGGGGGCTGGCTACTGTATGGGACACTATTGTGGGGGGCTGGCTACTGTAAGGGACACTATTGTGGGGGCTGGCTACTGTAAGTGACACTATTGTGGGGGGCTGGCTACTGTAAGGGACACTATTGTGGGGGGTGGCTACTGTATGAAACACTTGTGGGGGTCTGGATACTGTAAAGGACACTACTGTGGGGGTCTGGATACTGTATGGGAAACTATTGTGGGAGCTGGCTACTGTATGGGACACTATTACGAGATTTGGCTACAGCATGGGACACTACTGTGGGGGGCTGAGTACTGTATGGGGCACTATTGGGGGCTGGCTACTGTATGGGGCACTATTACCATGTGAGGTACTATTGTGGGGATTACCATATCATTTTTGTAGTGTAAAGCGCTGGGTGACGCACACCGCTCTGCAGTGTGAGGAATTGATTTGAAAACATTTTTTTTCCCTGGCGTACCCCTTTCAGTTTAATAGACGTTCATCAGTAAGAAATCACAAATTATATGGTCACCATTATTGTTTACATAGGGTTTAACCCAGCTTTCTGAGAATCCTGAACGGCACTGTAGGATGACCCCCTTAGCAAGCTGTCATTGCTTGTCACCCAGCTTTCCCTGACATTGATACAAATGTAAAGAATATCTAACAAACGACTTGTGATCTACGCTGTATAAAATCATCTGCAGCCTGATCATCCAGCTGTGATGGCGGCATTAGCTGACTTCTCATGACATGTATCCGCCTCCTCCCTCCAAATCTTTCAGCATCTCTGCCTCAGGTCACTTTCTCCCACTCGAAGCATCATCCCTTCCTCATTTCCTTGACACCTGGACACTCCTCACCAGGATTTCAACATCTTTAAGACCCGAGGGACAGATGGACGGGGAGTGATTTATTAGGCGCTTGTGCTTATGTAATTCTCGGAAATTACAGTATGAAGTCCGATGGTAGAGCATTGTTTTTACACAATGAACAATGACAAATATGTGCTAATAAAGTGCACAAACATTTCCAAAATGTATAGGACACACTCACCAAACCTGCCCCAGTCCTGCCCATATACACCCCAAATACCCACTTAGGTACAAGTCAGCGTACTCCACTTATTCTCTTGCTTATATAATGCAGCCCTGGTTTACATTAGGGAATAATCTAAGGGATCCTGTGTATGCGTACCTGTTTAAGCATGGTTTTTCCAGCCATTTGATTGTAGTTTCATCACAGAAATGATATCCTAGTGATAAATACATTTCCCAAGATGCCTTTGGCCAGTGGCGTAGCTACCATGGAGGCAAACCAGGCAACTGCTATGGGGCCCAGGTGGAAGGGGAGCCTGGGCATGGCCTGCCTCCATGGTGCTGACAGCCACATCAGCAGGTGCTCTCAGCCCCCCCTCCCACGCACGGACACTGTCAGAGTGGCGGGCCGACCCCCATGTCAGAGCGACCTCAGCAACTGAAACCTCGCCCCAGAGCAGTCCCAGCAGCTACTGTATGGGGCACTACTGTGGGGCAGCTGTCTACTGTGTGGGCACACACTACTGTGGAGGAGCTGGCTACTGTATGGGACACTATTGTGGGGGTCTGGCTACTTCATGGTACACTATTGTGGGGGTCTGGCTACTGTATGGTACACTATTGTGGGGGGCTGGCTACTGTATGGTACACTTTTGTGGGGGTCTGGCTACTGTAAGGGACACTATTGTGGGGGCTGGTTACTGTATGGTACACTATTGTGGGGGGCTGGCTACCGTATGGGAGACTATTGTGGGGGGCTGGCTACTGTATGGTACACTATTGTGGGGGGCTGGGTACTGTAAGGGACACTATTGTGGGGGCTGGCTACTGTATGGTACACTATTGTGGGGGGCTGGCTACTGTATGGTACACTATTGTGGGGGGCTGGCTACTGTAAGGGACACTATTGTGGGGGGTGGCTACTGTATGGGACACTAGTGTGGGGGGCTGGCTACTGTATGGGACACTATTGTAGGGGGCTGGCTACTATATGGGGCACTATTGGGGGCTGGCTACTGTATGGGACACTATTGTGGGGGGCTGGCTACTGTAAGGGACACTATTGTGGGGGCTGGCTACTGTATGGGACACTATTGTGGGGGGCTGGCTACTGTAAGGGACACTATTGTGGGGGCTGGCTACTGTATGAAACACTTGTGGGGGTCTGGATACTGTAAAGGACACTACTGTGGGGGTCTGGATACTGTATGGGAAACTATTGTGGGAGCTGGCTACTGTATGGGACACTATTACGAGATTTGGCTACAGCATGGGACACTACTGTGGGGAGCTTAGTACTGTATGGGGCACTATTGGGGGCTGGCTACTGTATGGGGCACTATTGGAGGCTGGCTACTGTATGGGGCACTATTACCATGTGAGGTACTATTGTGGGGATTACCATATCATTTTTGTAGTGTAAAGCGCTGTTTGCATGCTTCAATAGAAATCATGGTTGGCCCACGACTTTGTCCAAGTTTTTAATATTTGCCCACTGTGTATCTAAGTGTGAGACCCCTGATCTAGGCTATACACTAGTTTTGCATGTAGCTTCTGTATGTAAAAGGCAATTCTTTGTGTTATGGCTCTGTATATTACCATGATACTTTACGGCCGGAAACATACGCAGTGTGAACATAGCCTAATCATATTGTACTTGGTGTCTTTCTTTAATAAAACAAACTTTGCTGGAAGAAAAAGTAAAATCCACCAAAATGGCTGTAAATTGGGAATGGTTGGAATCATACTGACCCTCAGGATACAGATCAGCTAGTATTACTGTAACTTATATGGTATTTTTTAGCTTCACCCCACACTGAATTTTATTTTAGTTTTGTAGAAAATGTTATAATAAAATGAAAGCTGTCATTAGAAAAACCAATCGGTCCCACAAATCACAAATCCTCATATGTCTCTGTAGATGGAAAGAGAGAAGGTGAAGACAACAATGAAAACAGTTGTGGTTCACCTGTAACCATAGATACACAGCCAGAGCAGAAAAGGTTCTATTGTGACATCATCACTGAGCTGTGATGTCATAGCTGGGGCTTACATTCCGCTGTCAGCAGCTCAGTCAGTCTGTGGATTGTCATAGAGCGGTTAGCTGCTATCTCTGTGCTCTCTACTTCTGAGGATTATGGAGATCAGAGGATTGGGGTTCATTCCCCTCCTCTTGGTGTTTTGGTGTGTGGCCTGGCTCTCAGCCAGCTATACTGTGACCATCGTCATCGGTCATAAACCCGCACTGATGTACATCAGGTAAGCTGGACCAGCACAAGCCCCTTATATCAGGACGGGATTGGGAATAGATTATAGGTGATTATAAGAGACAGGAGATGTGTTTGTCATAGCCGTATATATCAGGAGGTGACATCAGTGCATCATATTCTCCTCCCTATATATAAATATACATTATTATTATTATCTGCTGATTATTATTCTGTACATTTCCCATAGTAACATTGGTTTCTTCTTTCTTTCATAGTGGTGCAGGAAAAGTGTATCCTGACAATATATTGTTTCCTATCGGATTCATAGGGTCGTCTATTGCCAGTAAGTAATAGCACAGAAGTGATTGTAATATGTTCTTATTGTTGGGGGATAACAGGTTATTACGCATTGTCCTCTATGTAATTATATGGCCGGGGGAAGGTCCACTATTAATGGTCCCCTCCTCAGGTTTAGCCCTGGTCCCCTCCTCATAGATGCTATTACATTGTATTACTGTACAGGATTCATTCTGCTCTTTTCTTCTTTTCCTGGTGCTGTCTATAATCCCCTATAAATTCATGCTGTTACACCCAGAATCCTTTGGGGCTCGGCCGGCCGCGGTGCAGAGGGTTCTCCTGGCCGTTACTTGGATCTCCTGCATTGGGACAATGGTGATGGCGGCATTTCCAGTAAGTTATTATTGCTTCTTCTCTAGATGGGGCCGGGCTGGTAGATATCTCATCCCTGATGTCCGGCAGATCAGCCCCCTGATGGTCATGATCACTGGGGGGGAGTAGATGTAGTATCACATGACTTATGTCCATATATCTGATGTGTGGTTTATCCTGTATATCTTTGTAGTTCTTATGTCAGAATCTGCATTACCTCTAACCTACCGTATCTCTACTTACTTTCCAGTCAGATCCTGTTTCCCACGGTATCGGCTCTGCCATGGCCTTTACATGTGGCTGCATATATAAGCTGTGGCAGACCATACTGCTATACAAGGTGCCCGGACTCAGCAAGAAGATCTGCCACATAACATTGTGCGCCTGTATTATGCCCCTATTCCACTGGTCTTCAGAGGAGCAAACGAGCGCTCTCAGCGCTCATTTGCTCCTCGTTCCCTGCTCGCTGCCGCCGCTATTCAGCGCGGCGGCAGGTGAGCGGGTGAGTGCGGGAGGGGCGGCGGGGAGCTGCGGGGGGGCTGCCCGGGGGATCGCTAGATCGTCCGGGCAGCCCATAGGATATAGCAGCATCTGCTGCCGACGCTCCTATTCAACGGAGCGACGGCAGCAGATCGCTGCTATATCAGTTGCTTGTTTTTCAACATGTTGAAAAACAAGCGACTGCAACGATCAGCCGACATGAACGATGTCGGCTGATCGTTGCACTCTATTCCACGGGACGATTATTGTCCGCAGCGGCCGAATACGAACGATAATCGTTCCGTGGAATAGGGCCTTTATACTGTTAACTGGTCATCTGCTTGGTTACTTGTATCCTTTCTATAATGATATCACCACAATGGATTAACCCCTTCTTGTCGTTAGGTTTACACTTAGAAAACAGCCAATGTTATTTTCCTATATAATAATCTACCAGTATCTGGATGTGATGCATCAAGGTACATGAATATCTGTAATGGAGACTGTAGTCAGGTAGGTACCAAACATTTCTCATACAATTTCCATATTGACATTCGGAGTCTCTGATACAAAGGGCTGAATGTAACTTTCCTATAGTCTGGTGTTTTATGCAGATTTACCATATTACTATAAATATTTCTTTACAGATCTGTACATCAATCTTCATGGTCGCAGAATGGTTGGCGCTGATGTGTCTCCTTATAAATGTACTGACCTGCTGTGAATATTGTCAGGTCAGTAGACGTCCCCCTATTATTGGCTCTCAGACTGTACACTGTAATAACCTTATTACTGCTCTCTACCATCACAGGGATTATAATCTGGATATACTGTTGTTGTTTTCTTTTTTTAGCGTTTGTGTTTAAAAATATCCTGCAAAAATACCACCATCTCCTTGAGAGAGAAGAAACAGGATCAAGTGTAGTGAGGACCCAGTGATCGGCTATCTGTCCATACTCTACAGGATCCATGATATCGGACATGAAAAAAAACTAAAAGGTGAGTATATTATGTTGTATGGTATGGACACATGTACAGCAATGGCGTGGAGAAAACACAGAATAGTCACTTTAAAGCCTATTATATTATATATGGGGGAGGAGGCGCAGGCAGTGGTGACTACTACCACTGGGTTTAGCTGTTGTGACCTCCGCTATCTCCACTATCATTTCATTACACACAGGAAATATTACAGGATCTGACCATATAGTAACAAGTTTACTTTCTTTTCCAGATATAAATTGAAAAAGTGACACCAAAGTGCCCAAACATCTCCCGGCACCAACCCTTCACCAGACCAACAAGGGGAAGGAAGAACCGCTCATTAAACGGTTAATAAAGTTATATTATAAAAATGTTATTCTTGTCTCCATCATTGTCAGTAGTAATAATCCTTCCACACATCTCTCCTCATGAACTGAGATGGAAAAAGAAGATATAAAAAATATATAAATAAATGCCAATGTAGTTCCCCGGTACAGGCCCCTAAGTCTTATTGCACCTGAGTAAGTTAAATCCCTCGAGTTCACCCAGATAGGGATGAAGTATTCCCTGTAGTTTGTGTTTTCCCCACTAGGTGCTGCTCTGTCTTGTATGCAGTATGTGAAGCACTGTTGAAGGAGACTTGTGGGTTAACTGTTTTTTTTTTTTGTCACATGTGATGTCCTGTCCACTTACAGATGCAGGTGCTTTCCCTCCAGTCTTTGTCCTATCCACTGTCTTCACTCTTTTTACTCACACAGCCCCACCAATCACAGTAGGGTTTAGTCAGAACCCTAGTATAAGGAGTTAGTTCCTGGTGGGAGGAGTATTGTAGTTGGTTCTAGTCGTGTGTGGTGGTCGGTGGATGGAGAGCCCAGAAAAGTCACAGCTTTTCTGTATGAAAGCCACAGCAACTATGTGGTGCTAGAAAGTATCAAGTGGGAGAGTAGCCGAAGAAGGATCACCTTGTCTAGACCGGGAACTTCTCTAAAACGTGCAGGGCAGTTACCTAGGAATCACAGGAACTGACCCCAGTGGAACAAAGTTACTCTGAGTCTAGGTATTCCACTGCGCATCGACCAGGAAGTCTTGGAAGTCTGCTGAGCACAGATAACTAGGCCTGGGGCTTGTACTCCCCTGACAGGATGAGTAGCTCACAACTGTAGGGTAGAAGGCGGTCAAACAAAATCTAAACATGAGTACGAGTGTGCTCTTTATATCTTGTTCTTAGTTCAAACCGTTCCAGGCAGAGTACAGTACTAATTAGACAAGGCCCTTCAGGCTCCCTCTCTCCTCTACTCTCTCTTCTGCAAAACCTTCTCCCACAAGCACCTTGTCTCTATCTCAATCGCAAGCACCTTCAAGTATCGTTCTATTACACTAAACTGTATTTTTGTCAAGTATACCTGTATTACACTAAGTTTCTCCAAGGAAACTGTTCCCTTTTTCAAGTGTTGGACTCTGGCTTATTTTTGTGCACCCGTTCCTATACACACCTACACTTGGGCTAAACCTTTCTCTGTGGCGGGGCCCCAAACTGTCCAGGATGGGTCCTATACCATTCCAGGCTAACGTGACAAGTACCAAAGTGACCCTAGACCCACTCAGCTTCCAAGTGCTGAGTAGGGTGTAGTAGAGTTTGTAGAGTTGTATTGAGGTAGCGTAGTAGGGAGGAGAGTGCCGTGAGGGTCTCAACCCAAGTAGTAATGTTGGAGTTACTGGGAGGTTGGAAGTGTAGAGAAGAACACTTGCAGATGAAGAAGAAACAACCTGTGCCTGTTTTTGGACCTTTCCTATAGTCTACACCACCTGATGCCCACTAGCTTTGGCGGAACCGTACCAATGGGTGACACAGGCCCCAGACCCTGTTTCCTAAGTACACCCACGCTGCGAGATGAGTGCATAGATTTTAAGTAACTTTGCTCGGATCAGTTCCTAGCTCTCTGGCTCTTTTGCGGATATTGTCCTGCACAGTAGTTACTCCTAGTCCTCGGTGTGGGTTAAGGTTATCTTTTGGCTAGTCCTATCGTGAAGGGTTTAACAGGGCATCACACAGCTTGTGTGGTGCTTCAAGAAAGAGGTTCGCAAGGGTTGACCGTTCTGCATCCTACCCATGCGGGGTACTAGCTAGAACTGCGACTGTAGAGGGGACCTGGCAGAGGGCCAGGGCCCAGGCAAAACCACTGTGGAGAGCTATCTGAGCTGCGTCCTTTCTCCACCAAAGTCCAGCTAAGACTCCTCCTTCACCCAAGGGACTAACTTCCTAACCAGTGTGTAAGATGTGCTGTGGTTGGGTGGAAGGAGTGCAACAGAAGAGGGGAAAGAAGAGAGGCAATAGGACAGAAGAAAGAAAAGATCCTACTGGTTAACAGAATCTGGTACATACACATACAAATAACCCTTGAGATATTTCAGCCGTGCAGCTTCTATACTTTAGTTACACAATACAGCGACATCTAGTGGTCATCTCTAGTAAAACTGTAGCTGCAATAAGACCACACAAAAGTACAGACTTTTATGAAGGGTGTAAATAGGAGCAACACCCGTAGTGGGACACCACATATACAGTGTACAGGGAAACAACATGGCTCATATATAATATATGCCCTATTGGCAGTTCCTAATGGGAGTTGTAGTTCTGAAACAAATTACAGGATCACCCAGTATAGGAGGGGGGATGCAATGGCACAATACAACTACATCTCCCAGCTGGCTTTGTGGTAATATTCAAGACTACATCTTCCCGCATTTTGTGTGTCCTTTTTCTCCCATCTCCCTGGCGCACAAGTGATGCACTGGAGGACCGCACCAGGCCAGATGAGTATGTTGGGTGACCCATATAGTTTTTTAGTATAGGGCCCCTTGAACCCTAATCACGCCCCTGCCTCTGGCTTTACAGAGAGAACAGGATAGAGCAGGGGTCCGAACCCGGACCGCGGAGGCCAGCTGTCCGGACCCCTAGTCAGACCTAATCGCCCGGGACGGACCGGATCCGGGGCGGATAGGAGGTCCCGCTCCCCACCGCACTGCCTCCCGCCCCATAGGCGTACTGTCCTTAGGTTGCAGTACGCCTGAGGGGCTGGGGGCAGTGTCGGTCCAGCCCCCGGCTGATACGCGCTCTGTAGGGATGTCCCGAGGATTCCCCAGCAGAGCGCGCACCTCAGTGTGCGCTGCCGGCCTGCTCTACCGAGAGCACAGGGGGGCTATATACTACTGGGGGGAACTCACAGGGGGCTATATACTACAGGGGGAGAGCACAGGGGGGCTATATACTACTGGGGGGAGCTCACAGGGGGGGCTATATACTACAGGGGGAGAGCACAGGGGGGCTATATACTACTGGGGGGAATTTACAGGGGGGCTATATACTACTGGGGGGAGCTCACAGGGGGGCTATTTACTACTGGGGGGAGCTCACAGGGGGGCTAAATACTACTGGGGGGAGCTCACAGGGGGCTATATACTACAGGAAGAGAGCATAGGGGGCTATATACTACTGGGGGAGCTCACAGGGGGCTATATACTACTGGGGGAGCAACTGGGGGCTATACACTACTGGGGGAGAGCATACAGGGGGGCTATATACTACTGGGGGAGCAACAGGGGGGGTATATACTACCAGGGCAGTCACCCCCTTTGTACCTTATATCAAAGGGCTGGTGAGAGAGAAAAAATGCCAGTTTTCCCGCTAATAAGCAGCAATTCTGTATGTAAATAGTTGAACGTTTGTGAAAAGTAACAAAACACGTTTCCTACTGATGTTCAGCTCGGACCTTCACCTGACTATAGACCCCGGTAAGTGGACCTTCACTAAAAGTTGTTGAGTACCCCTGGGATAGAGTCTCATCTCTGCAGCTCCTCTACTGATAACTTGGTGAGGTATGTATCACCTGGCTTGACTCCAGCAGCCTAAACTGCTTAGGCTCA
This sequence comes from Dendropsophus ebraccatus, assembly GCF_027789765.1. NCBI lineage: Eukaryota > Metazoa > Chordata > Amphibia > Anura > Hylidae > Dendropsophus > Dendropsophus ebraccatus. Next base: position 69,325,212 of record NC_091465.1, read on the forward strand.
TAGGTAGCATTGGGCAGATCTGTCGAACTGTTTGAGTTTGTCAATATTCTCCAAACCTGAATGCTCAGCATTTTATTCCCCGCAGCTGCGGAAGCTGGATGCTGCCCTAGGGCTGCCAGGAAAACATGGATACAGCCTATGGCCAAGTTCACACAGTGTATCTTTTATTAAACAACGGCCATTGTTCAATCACAGCTGCTGATTGTATTAACCTTTATGGAATCCCGGACGTAGCATATACCCACTGTATATACTATGGCCGGGAAACTGCCACGTCTATTTTGTGTGGCTGCTATTCAAGGAACAGCGGCTGTACGAAATATACTGTGCACACAATGTAAGTACGGCTTTCAGTCGTACTTTACAGTCATTGCCAAAAGTTTTGAGAATGACACAAATATTATATTTTCACATGATCTGCTGCCCTCTGGTTTTTATGTGTGTTTGTCAGATGTTTTTATCACATACAGAAATATAATTGCAGTCATATTATGAGTAACAAAAGCTTATATTGACAGAATGAGTTAATGCAGCAAGTCAATATTTGCAGTGTTGACCCTTCTTCTTCAGGACCTCTGCAATTCTCCCTGGCTGCTCTCAATCAACTTCTGGACCAAATCCTGACTGATAGCAGTCCATTTAATCAATGCTTGTATTTTGTTAGAATTTGTTGGTTTTTGTTTGCCCACCCGTCTCTTGATGATTGACCACAAGTTCTCAATGGGATTAAGATCTGGGGAGTTACCAGGCCATGGACCCAAAATCTCTATGTTTTGTTACCTGAGACATTTAGTTATCACCTTTGCTTTATGGCAAGGTGCTTGATCATGCTGGAAAAGGCATTATTGATCGCCAAACTGCTCTTGGACGGTTGGGAGAAGTTGCTCTTGGAGGACATTCTGGTACCATTCTTTATCCATGGCTGTGTTTTTAGGCAAGACTGTGAGAGCTGATTCCCTTGGCTGAGAAGCAACCCCACACATGAATGGTTTCAGGAGGCTTTACAGTTGGCATGAGACAAGACTGGTGGTAGCGCTCACCTCGTCTTCTCCAAATAAGCTGTTTTCCAGATGTCCCAAACAATCAGAAAGGGGATTCATCAGAGAAAATGACTTTACCCCAGTCCTCAGCAGTCCACTCCCTGTACCTTTACAGAATATCAGTCTGTCCCTGATGTTTTTTCTGGAGAGAAGTGGCTTCATTGCTGCCCTCCTTGAGACCAGGCCTTGCTCCAAGAGTCTCTGCCTCACAGTGCACTCACACCTGCCTGGTGTCATTCCTGAGCAAGCTCTGCACTGCTGGTAGCCCCATCCCGCAGCTGAAACACTTTTAAGAGACAGTCCTGGCGCTTGTTGGTCTTTCTTGGGCGCCCTGGAGCCCTTTTGGCAACAATGGAACCTCTCTCCTTGAAGTTCTTGATGATGCGATAGATTGTTGACTGAGGTGCAATATTTCTAGCTGCGATACTCTTCCCTGTTAGGCCATTTTTGTGCAGTGCAATGATAACTGCACGTGTTTCTTTAGAGATAACCATGGTTAACAGAAGAGAAACAATGATGCCAAGCACCAGCCTCCTTTTAAAGTGTCCAGTGGTGTCATTCTTACTTAATCATGACAGATTGATCTCCAGCCCTGTCCACATCAACGCCCACACCTGTGTTAATGGAGCAATCACTGAAACTATGTTAGCTGGTCCTTTTAAGGCAGGGCTGCAATGATGTTGAAATGTGTTTTGGGGGATAAAGTTCATTTTCTAGGCAAATATTGACTTTGCAAGTAATTACTGTTAAGCTGATCACTCTTTATAACATTATAGAGTATATGCAAATTGCCATTTTAAAAACTGAAGCAGTAGACTTTGAAAAAAATTAATACTTGTATCATTCTCAAAACTTTTGGCCATGACTGTACATTGTCTGCTATTGGCTAATTGAAGTGCGGGCACAGAACTGCATGATGTTTTACCTTGTGTGAACATGGCCTATGGCTGTATCCATCTTTTTCAGGACTCCGTAAGGTGGGATTGTTTCCAGGACTCCATAGGGCGGCATCCAACTTCTGCAGCTGCAGGGAAACAAATGCCGAAAATTTAAACAATAAACTACACTAAAGGGTGTTTACAAAGGCAGATTATCGGACAAGACGCTCTTGCGACTGATACTCTGCCCGTGTAAAAGTGACAGTGATCAGCTGAGGACACGGAAAATACCCGATCCTTGGCTGATCGGGTGTTTAGAGTGGGCTTTAAAATTTATTTTAGCCGGGTAAACAAGTTTATGTGTGGCCGATAACAATGAAAGAAATTGACAGCACAGATATGTATATAGGATATATATATATATATATATGTATATCTGTGCTGTCAGTTTATAGATCACAAGCAACAGTGTATACTTACTAGCCATGTTTCTTGTGATCCGGTATTCAGGTCTCCTATCCTCCGACCACTGTTTGTATCTTCAGACCCCGCCTTCTGCAGAATATTTGACAACTGGGGGAGGCGGGGCCTGAAGATATGAGTCAGTGGCCGAAGGATAGGAGACCTGGATGCCAGATCACAAGCAACGTGGCTAGTAAGTATACACTGCTGCTTGTGATCTTTAAACCAATGGCATAGATAGATAGATAGATAGATAGATAGATAGATAGATAGTTGATAGATAGATAGATAGATAGATAGTTGATAGATAGATAGATAGATAGATAGTTGATAGATAGATAGATAGATAGATAGATAGATAGATAGATAGGAGATAGATAGATAGATAGATAGATAATAGATAGATAGATAGATAGATAGATAGATAGATAGATAGATAGATAATAGATAGATACTAGATAGATAGACTTCTATTCTGTGAAACATCAAAGCTGCAAAAGTCCAGCAGTTAAAAAACCATTGTAACCCAAAGTAACCCATTTCAGGTATCTATACCTCTAAGCAAGCAACAAAGCCACCGACATATCTCAAAGACTATGCGTATGGCCTTCAGTTTCAGATTTAACATGTTATTTCACATGTGCCATCTGTTAGTGTTACTGATCTATTCTATACAAGGAGCGGAGGGGTTATAGTAGATCTTGGCAGTAATGGGTTACATTACTGGGTGCACATTGTTACAGTATTATATGTATGCTGGGTGTGGTTCAGTCAGTGCATTGTCTGGATGGAGTATAACGTATGCCTCCTGCTGCCTGGGCCTGATACCCTGTGTCCATATACTACAATAGGCCCCTTATGTAATCTTATCTTACTCGATTTTAGTTTGTGCTAAAGCACATTACTGTACATTATTGTTGGCTAAACCTGCTGTATATAGTGGGACAGACTGACCATGTAATGTCTAGGGTCTCTAGAGTTGCCTCCTGGCCCTAATATTTATATAGGGAAATAAAAGGATCAAACAGCTGGATTTTAACATGCCAAATCCTTTTGTTCTCAGAGAGATAAGCCTCTGCCGAAGGTGTCTGACAGAGGCTTTTCCCCTTTTCCCATCCAGAGTACATGTATGCTCAGCCAAGAGCATATAGCATTACTTCTTCACCGCTTACCTCTAGGCTTGTACACTGCTCCTGTGTACTGATTGGTGACGTATACAATGTATGCCCGGCTGCTTAGAGAATGTGCAGTGTGACTTTTGGCTTTGACAGGAGACAGCCTAGTCTCTAGGATATTGGCATAAGCCTCTATAGAAATCATGTACAGAAACAGGGACACCTGTCAAAAGACAGGCATCCCTGGATATCTACACTGTATGCCTTGCTGCTCAGTGAACATTTTCTCAAAGCACACAGAACAGCAAAAGTAAGGGGCATTGTGTCCAACCCAGAGCATGTGACCTGCACAGCAAGGCAGCAATGTTCACCATGCCACTAAGTAAGTACAGGAGCAGGGACTGCACTCCTTTACTGACTTGTCCAAAACAAATTACAAAAAAAATCAGATTAGGCCCAATGCAATTTTAGTTGTAAAATTCAGTACCAACAAGATTCAAGTACAATCAATCAGCTCATCTCTTACCCACCAGGAATACATATATGAGAGTGTAAAAAAAAAGTGATAATATTAGTTTGTTCATTTACACCAACATATACAGTATTAAGACGTTAAAGGGGTAAAATCTTTTTCTTTCAAATCAACTGGTTTCAGATAGTTACATAGATTTGTAATTTACTTCTATTTAAAAATCTCCAGTCTTCCAGTACTTATCAGCTGCTGTATGTCCTGCGGGAAGTGGTGTTTTCTTTTCAGTCTGACACAGTGCTCTCTGCTGACATCTCTGTCCAGACCAGTAGAAGTTTTCTATGGGCATTTGCTACTGCTCTGGATAGTTCCTGTCTTGGACAGAGGTGGCAGCAGAGAGCACTGTGTGAGACTGAAGAGAAAATACCACTTCCTGCAGGGCGTACAGGAGCTGATAAGTACTGGAAAGACGTGAGATTTTTTTTTTAAGAAATAAATTACAAATCTATATTACTTTCTGAAACCAGTTGATTTGAAAGAAAAAGTTTTTTGCCTTTAAGGATAAGTGGAGTTGAATAAGGGCCCTATTCCACTGGACGATTATCGTTCAGATTATCGTTAAATCGTTCGAATCTAAACGATAATCGTTCGGTTGAAATGCAGTTAACGATTAACGACCGAACGAGAAATCGTTGATCGCTTTATAAGACCTGGACCTATTTTTATCGTTGCTCGTTCGCAAATCGTTCGCGTTGAATAAGACATCGTTCGGTCGTTCGCAATAGATACGAATGCAATAGCGAATAAATAGCGAAGAAAAAACGATCGCAATTACGATCATAAGTAACGATTATCGTTCAATGGAAATGAGTGAACGTTTTCAGGTCTTTCGCAATAGTGGTCGTTTGCGATCGTTAATCGTTAATGATATGCAAACGATAATCGTCCAGTGGAATAGGGCCCTAAGTATGTTATTAGTGTAGATCTCTATCTTCTGTATTCATGTAGGGCTTACTGCATACTATACTATATAACTGCATGCTATAGCTAGACTGCTATTTTCCAGCGACAGAAAGGGCAGGTCATATAGATACATAACAACTCGGCTAATTTACTTTCATAAGTGCATGAATATGTGACAGGAGGAGGATCTGATGTGAGCAAGAAAGTGGAGTGACATCATCGGGGCAGAACGCCCGGGAGAACGTCTCTGACAAAATGACAGGCAGCCGACACGGAAAGGGCAGCAACAACACTTTTTTTATCTGACAAACTGACTGAAAGGAATCTCATGGGTCACATAGATTATCCATTATCGCTGCCTTCCCCACTGAATAGGTAGGATATCGCATCATAGGAATTATATGCTGGGAATGTAAAAACATTAAAAAAAACGTAAAAACGTAAAAATGAACAAATAATTAAAAAAAAAATTATGTTTATTCTCAATTGATCCCATTTGCAAATGATGATTGTGAAGCGGTATAGGCAAAAAAAAATCTATATTTTAAAATACATGGCCCATGTCTAAAAAAAAAAAAAATTCTCCCAAGATGCATCATCCTACACTATGGGCCCATTGGCAGTGAGTGGGTTAATTAAGGTTCTCACCACCCCTCCTTCTTCCTTCACACAGACTGGTCTAATAATGTCTCAGCTCTGGATAATGTCACTTGCTACAGTGGCCAGATGGCTCAGCGCTATATGGGGACATACCCAAGCCAAACCAAGGCTTATGCCTGCTTCACTGGTACATTTTCCCAAGGGAAAGCCTTTCTGCCAACCCTAATTCAAATTCACAGGGTTATCTGCCAATCGTAAATTTTGTGCATCTGTTTAATTTCGGATACAGGGGGTTGCACCCTCCCCCCCCCCCAAAAAAAAAAAAAATATATATGACCAATATAATTTACTGATGGACTATTCTATCTCTCCCCAAAAACCTAACCAAGCTCAATAATTGAAAAAAAAAAATTGTAGAAAAAAATGAATATGTAATAATATTTATACCCCAAAATGGAAGGATTTGGATACTGTAAGGGTAGATTTACCTAGGTTCCCCCTGATTAAAGTGAGATTGTGCATCTCATTTGAGAATTCCCTTTTAAAATCTGCAGCCATCTGTCCACTTCACCAATTGCTTACCCTTCCCTTTCATTAGGGGACTCATCTTCTGTCTCTCCGGCTCACACAATGCACTATAATGGGCTATATCGGAAGATTATGCCATTGCATTGTCTCCTCTCGTAAAAGTAGCATTTGGCACAACGTAGAGAGGTAATTGCAAGGACGAAAGTAAATTATAAGATTAGGCTTCTGTTGTTTATCATTTTTTTTTCTTTTAAATCAAACATTATTATAAGGATTTACTGGTACAACGAATCAATTATATCAATCGATTATCCACCGGTAGATGGAAATCATAACGGACAAGCCATTGGTGGACGACTGGTGTTCTTTGAGTCCCAAACAACAAAAATAAATTCCCATTAGAAATAAATAACTTGTACCAATGGCTAAAATACTCGCTGTCTTCGATAAGGCCTGTTCATAAAAGATGGGGTTTGTGTTAACATATCCAAGACAACTTGTGGCTGTTTTTGTTTTTTGTTTTCCAAAGTAAATATTTTTAACGAAGAAAAAAAAATTGATGGTAAACATTTTAAGGCTATGTTCTCACATGGTTAGAACGAGGGCTGTTTTTCATGGATTTACACACAGCCGTTATTACACACGGTCGTCATTCGTATAATAAATTGCCCGTCCATGAAAAACATCCTTCATTTTAATGTTCTGTGAACCTAGCCTAAATTATACAGATACCTCAGAAGTCGCCCATGTAGGGTATTTGTTCACACGTTTTTTTTTTTTTCAACCGTCATTCTGATGCAAAAATACAACGGTATTCATTTATCAAAATACGGCCGTATTTTTTAACAATTGTTTATATATTACAATATAAACATAATGTTAGTCACATTCATTGTTCAATTATTTGAGTCTGAAAATGGAAAAAGAGAGAAGTCGCACAAAAAGTTGCAAAAATTGTGCAATCATATTCACCTAGTACTGACCAGACGTAGGCCTGCACCTGTTTGTGTGACTTTTTAAAAAGTTGCAAATTATAAATTGGGCGCTAATCCCGGATCATGGAAACTTTTGGGTGAATACTCAAAACAGGCAGATTAAAAAAAGTTGCAACTAAAAAATATTTGCCAGTCGAATTCTGGTTCATAAATAGAACTTACACCAAAAATGGGTGAAAAATCCAATTATTCACCAAAAAATAGGCCCAAAGCCCTTGATAAATTTCCCCCTTAGCGTTTTATATAAAGACATCAAATCAAATTTTTCTTTTATTATTTTTTTTTAAAGTATCTTATAATGCACTCCCCCCTGAAGTTAGACTCTGAGGCCTTTGGATTTAAATCTTATAATTAATTTTTTTTAAGATTTTTATTTGTAGAGGTGTAAGATTATGTTCCCGCAACATCTTTTTTAGGTGAAAAACTGCCGTTTTTTATTTTATAATGGTGGCAGTTAATAATGATCACTATTTATAGGCGCCATTATAAAATAACGGCCGTTATTTTCAATAAAAGACGTTGTGCGATTGTAGCCTAAAACTGACAATAATTTCTATACATTCCCAAATATTCTTGTATGTGTATCGTGTATAAACTATAAAAGTAAAAAAAAAAAAAAAAAAAAATTTTTTATTATTTTTTAATTTCTTACATTGTGTTTTTTATTTTATTTTTTTTATTTTAAATGAATGAAATAATTAAAACAGAAATTTTACGTTCAAAACCTACTGAGAAGAAATAAAGACTGTGTTTGGAAAGATTACAGTAAAAGGGGGGGGGGGAAACGTTCCTGCCTGGCTGTGTGAAGGCCGATCGTGTCTTTGTGTTCTGTCTGAAAGGCAATACCTCTGGCCTTCAGACTCTATTTTGTGGTTGCGTGTATCGGTAAGCTGCTGGGGCGAGCAGGGCGAGCGGGATTCTATAGCGCATTGGAAGGTAGAGTTCACCCCAGTGATCCTTATCACTGGAAATTTTTCTATGTTCCTCGGTAATAAAGTAGTAAGTTCTATTCATCTGGGACTCATTGAGACCCATTGTTCTTGGTTGTGCGGTGCACTGGTAACACTATATAAAGAAATAATACTGGAAACAGGTGTGTTTTATAGATAATGGATAATGTTTCTGCCTAAGCCTCATCTTTCTTGTGATATATATGTAATTATATATGCCCAGACTGGCCAGTTCAGCACCACCAGGCCTTTTATTTTTTGGGGCTTTTGACTGCATAGTTGCATTCTCCATCCGCCATCCACCTGCTTAGCTTCTCTACCTCCCCCTCCATCTGCTGAATGGCAGGATGGAGTGGGGGCAGGGTTCATTAGCTTTCTCCAATGTCTCATGCATCAGCAAGCTCCATTACACAGTCAGTCTGTGGGGGTAGGGGAGGGGGGCTTTGTTGTGACAGAATAAACCCCCTTTCACAGCTGTTCAAACCTTGAAGAGCTTGAGGCAAAAGATGTGGGATGAGGCCGAGAAGACTAGGAGGACGTTGGCAGAAAGCCTTCCACGTACAGCACGGGAGTCAAACCGCAGCCAAGAGTCTGAAAAGGTGCCGTCTCTAATACAGGAGCCCTTCATAGCGGAGCCGGAGTTAGAACAAAATGGCCATACACTTATTTAAAGGGTTTTTTGTTTTTCGCTTTAAAAGGAATAATAGAAATTTCTTAGATTTGTCAAAAAAAAAAAAAAAAAAGGACTAAAAATCGTACAGATCCCAGACTATGAAGATCTTTGATTCTATCTATAAAGAAATGCAGACGTCTTTATATTTAACGTGTTCTTTACTTTAGATGGAAAAAAGGACAAATTGATGCAAGGAAAAATGTAAACCAATAACTTATCTGAGTTTATAAAGCACTTTTTGATAATCAGGAAATTTTTTAAGCCTTTTTTCCTTTGATTTCATAAATTTGGGGTCTTCTAAAAAGGCATTAAAAACGACTAATAATAATAATCAAAAATTTAAATTTAAATTATGGTATTTTTTCAGCTATTCTTAAAATTCACTTATTGTTTGTTTCATTTACTCTTTTTATACAATGTTTAAAATTTTAATCAAATATTTATCAAAAAAATAATTTAATAAAAAATAAAATGGATGTATTTTGTTTGTATGTACAAAATTAGTCACAAAATTCAACCAAAAATTTGAGATTAGGATCAGACTGGCCACAATAATGTCCAGGTGAAAAAAATAAAAAAAATAACTAAATAAAATAATAATAATAATAATAATAATAATAATAATAATAATTTTCTAACTAAATGATAAAATATTATCGAGTACCAAGTAAATACGGGTACTTTGAAATACCACTTTTGTCTAATAGAAACTTTTATGGCTTAGGCTATAATATTCCAAAAATATTTTTAATTCAGTTTAAATTTAAAAAAAATTGTAAATAATAACAATAACAGTTTTGATGACAGTAACAGATATATCAATAGAATCAGCTGTAATACGAACATGAAACAATAATAATAAAAAATACAACTCATAGCCACAAAGACGTAAGTATGGATAGGCTATGTTTACTCTACGTTCTGAAAAGAGACAAGGCGTCTGATTTTTCTATTTAAAAAGACGTCCATTTTTGCTGCAATTTAATTGACTTCAGTGCGATGCATTGAAGAAATGGAATGACGGAGGTCCAGTGCACACAGTGTATAAAATGACAGACGTGTTGATGTCAAATTAATAATTTTTGTAAGTTTTTGGCAAAAGTTATTTTTTAGTTGTTCACACACAGATTTTCTTTTTTTCCTTTTCTTTCACCATTTTTATTATTAAATTTAAAGGACTTTTCAATTGAAGACAAATCCAAAGGGCAATCAGGCCACCTGAACTAGAATAATGTACCAACAGCTGTTATTGCACTAGCAGAGGGTCAAACAAGGAAATGACGGATGTAATTTTTTTCTTTTCAAAAACTGAGATTGCAATAACAGCTGCTGGTACATAATTCTAGTTCAGGTGGACGGAATGGCCTTTGGCTGCGTCTTTAATTGAAAAGTCCATTAAATTTAAAAGTAAAAACGGAAAATGACGGTTAAAAAAATAAAAACTGTGTGCAAATAACATTGCGCAGATAACATTGATTATTTTACGCATTGTGCCTATTGGAACAGTGTCCACAACTAATTCGTCTTAACATTACACATTGGTCTACCGCTGGCCGTCGCAAACAATCATTGTCATAAAGTCTACAGAAAATGGTGGGCGCAAAAATCGCCCATTTCAGCAAACCATTATCTTATGTGAATGGCCAGATTTAGGTCTGTGAAATTCAGGCAAATAACAATGCCCCCTATTAGAGATGAGAGCAACTTAAGCATGCTGAAGTCCATTCCAACACAGAAGTCTCGGCATTTGATTACCAGTGGCTGATGAAGTTGGATGCAGCCCTAGGGAGTCAGGAAAAAAAAAGGATACAGCCATAAGTCACTCAGATTACAACACTAAATTTATATAGTTTCTGTTTTGTTTTAATAATCAAACAAATAAAAATTGTTGTCATGTAACCTCCTAGATGCCAAGGTTGCTGCTGACAGCAGCATCTGGGAGGTTAAAGAAGAAGTCCCACGAAAATAAAAACACAATCACCGGCAGGAACATGATAAAGAATGTATACTTACCCATCCCTATGCCCCCACAGCACTGGCTTACCGATCCCTGACAACCATCGCCCCCTGCAGCCCCTGTGCTGCAACGTTACGTACCTGACTGATAGATTGCCAACCAATTAGTGACTGGGGCAGGACAACGCTGCAGTCACTGACTAGCTGAGTGGGCAATCCATCAGCAGCTGTCTGTGGATGGATATCTTGCTCAGGTATTTCCAGGGTCCTGTCCTGCTTAACTGTGGCTTGTGGAAGATGGTTTTCTTCATTTGAGATCCCCCTTGGCTTGTTTTTTCCTTCCTAGTAGAAGGTCTGGCTTGTTAACTGACATTGAGAAACACGTGATGGTGTCTCCACAGTACTTTTGCATAGTTGCCGCGAAGCCTGGGCCGTGAAGTACCAGGAAGCTGGGAGAAGATTATATCCAGCGGCTGTCAAAGAGCAGTGAGAGCGGCGCTATAGGGGCACGGGTGAGGTAAGTATATTCTTTATTATTCACAAGCAGTGTCGGACTGGAGTCCTTGGGCCCACCAGGGGAAATCATTCTTGGGGCCCACCCTTCTGCCACCATACTTATCTATGGTAACATTAATAAGGGTCCAGTAACACGGCGTGATATGGGGCAGTGTAGGGCTGCAAACGATTGCTAATCAGCAGGGCAGGATTATATAGAGATGTGCGGCCAACAACGATTTTTACAGCCGCACAAAAGATCAAATCAGCCGACTATCGGCCATTTGCTCGCTTGTCAGCTGATCTCTGGCACTTTTACATGGGGCTTCCTAGGAGCGCTTGTTACCGATAATTGGCCGGTGTAATTGGGCTATAAGACAATTTTCTTTGCATGATAACACTGTATACTACTGTATGCTACCAATAGCACCAGTATATAAAGAGCAAATATCCCCACACATATTACTGCCATACTGTTACTGACCAAATCTTGTATACTGAGAGTGATATTACCAATAATACCAGTATACAAGGGGGAATTATTATCATCATACATATTACCGCCATACTGTTACTGACCAAATCCTGTATACCAATAATACCAGAATACAAGGGGGAAATATTACACCACACCACAACCATCACTACCATATTGTTACTGACCAAATCCAGTATACTGAGACCAATAAAACACAGTACCAGATTACAAGTGACAAATACCACCACATACTGACTAATACCACCATCTACTGACTAATACCACCATATACTGACTAACAACGCCACATACTGACTAATACCACCATCTACTGACTAATACCACCATATACTGACTAACAACGCCACATACTGACTAACACCACCACATACTGACTAATACCATCGCTGCTACTGAATAATCCTCCGTACATAGATCACTATCACCTCATCCAGTCATATAGAGGTGGACGCAGCTCTACACAGGCTCTATACACCATATACATTACAGTACAGTTATATCAGGTGACTCACAGGGGACGTCTTCTCTAATCAGAGTTCTTCCCTCTTCTTCTTGTTCTTCTCCATCTGTCCTGGGCCGTTATGAGAACTTCTCCGAGCCACGAATCCACAGAATCTGCCAGACAAACAATATTAGGCTCCTCACTCTGTCACCATCCTCATCTCTATACTAACTGCACATCTGAATTGGCCCCTTTACACCCTCATTTGGTGGGTAGCCCTGACTCTATGTATGTGTGTGTATGTATATATATATATGTATAAATATATATATATATATATATATATAAAATATATATCCCTTATAGTATATGGTCCCCTCTGTGTAGACACTTTATAGATGGTCCTTTGTTCAGTCCTCCATATAGATGGCCCCCAGTGTTGTCCATGTCCCATATAGGTAGACCCCCTTATGTTGTCCATCCCCATATATATAGCCCCTCCATGTTGTCCTTCTTCAATATAGATAGCCCCCTCAAGTTGTCTATTCCCCCCCTATAGCCCCCTTATGTTGTCCATTCCCTCCTATAGCCCCCTCATGTTGTCCATCCCCCTATAGCCCCCTTATCTTGTCCATCCCCCTATAGCCCCCTTATCTTGTCCATCCCCCTATAGCCCCCTTATGTTGTCCATTCCCCCCATATAGCCCTCTTATGTTTTCCACCCCCTATAGCCCCCCTTATGTTGTCCACCCCCCTATAGCCCCCAGTGCTGTCCATCCCCCATGTAGCCCCCCTCATGCTGTCCATAACCCCCTAGCCCCCCTCATGCTGTCCATCCCCCCTGTAGCCTCCCTCATGCTGTCCATCCCCCCGTAGCCCCCCTCATGCTGTCCACCCCCCTATAGCCCCCCATGCTGTCCATCCCCCCGTAGCCCCCCTCATGCTGTCCACCCCCCTATAGCCCCCTCATGCTGTCCATCCCCCCATAGCCCCCCTCATGCTGTCCATCCCCCCGTAGCCCCCCTCATGCTGTCCATCCCCCCGTAGTCCCCCTCATGCTGTCCATCCCCCCGTAGCCCCCCTCATGCTGTCCATCCCCCAGTAGCCCCCCCTCATGCTGTCCATAACCCCTGTAGCCCCCCTCATGCTGTCCATCCCCCCGTAGCCCCCCACATGCTGTCCATAACCCCTGTAGCCCCCTCATGCTGTCCATAACCCTGTAGCCCCCCTCATGCTGTCCATCCCCCCGTAGCCCCCCTCATGCTGTCCATCCCCCCATAGCCCCCCCTCATGCTGTCCATAACCCCTGTAGCCCCCCTCATGCTGTCCATCCCCCCGTAGCCCCCCCTCATGCTGTCCATAACCCCTGTAGCCCCCTCATGCTGTCCATAACCCCGTAGCCCCCCTCATGCTGTCCATCCCCCCGTAGCCCCCCTCATGCTGTCCATAACCCTTGTAGCACCCTCATGCTGTCCATAACCCCTGTAGCACCCTCATGCTGTCCATAACCCCGTAGCCCCCCTCATGCTGTCAATAACCCCGTAGTGCCCCTTATGCTGGCCATCCCCCCTATAGCCCCCCTTATATTGTCCATCCCCCCTATAACCCCCTCATGCTGGCCATTCCCCCTATAGCCCCCCTTATATTGTCCATCCCCCTATAGCCCCCAGTGATGTCCATCCCCCCCTATAGCCCCCAGTGATGTCCATCCCCTCCTATAGCCCCCAGTGATGTCCATCCCCCCCCCCTATAGCCCCCAGTGATGTCCATTCCCCCCCCCCTATAGCCCCCAGTGATGTCCATCCCCCCCCTATAGCCCCCAGTGATGTCCATCCCCCCCCCTATAGCCCCCAGTGATGTCCATCCCCCCCTATAGCCCCCAGTGATGTCCATCCCCCCCCTATAGCCCCCAGTGATGTCCACCCCCCCCTATAGCCCCCAGTGATGTCCATCCCCCCCTATAGCCCCCCTCATGCTGTCCATCCCCCCCCCTATAGCCCCCAGTGATGTCCATCCCCCCCCTATAGCCCCCAGTGATGTCCATCCCCCCCCCTATAGCCCCCAGTGATGTCCATCCCCCCCCCCCCCTATAGCCCCCAGTGATGTCCACCCCCCCCCCTATAGCCCCCAGTGATGTCCATCCCCCCCCTATAGCCCCCAGTGATGTCCATCCCCCCCCTATAGCCCCCAGTGATGTCCATCCCCCCCCCTATAGCCCCCAGTGATGTCCACCCCCCCCTATAGCCCCCAGTGATGTCCATCCCCCCCTATAGCCCCCAATGATGTCCATCCCCCCCCCCTATAGCCCCCAGTGATGTCCATCCCCCCCTATAGCCCCCAGTGATGTAATTCCCCCCCCTATAGCCCCCAATGATGTCCATCCCCCCCCTATAGCCCCCAATGATGTCCATCCCCCCCCTATAGCCCCCAGTGATGTCCATCCCCCCCCCTATAGCCCCCAGTGATGTCCATCCCCCCCCTATAGCCCCCAATGATGTCCATCCCCCCCTATAGCCCCCAGTGATGTCCATCCCCCCCCTATAGCCCCCAATGATGTCCATCCCCCCCTATAGCCCCCAGTGATGTCCATCCCCCCCCCCTATAGCCCCCAGTGATGTCCATCCCCCCCCTATAGCCCCCAGTGATGTCCATCCCCCCCTATAGCCCCCAATGATGTCCATCCCCCCCCTATAGCCCCCAGTGATGTCCATCCCCCCCCCTATAGCCCCCAGTGATGTCCATCCCCCCCCCTATAGCCCCCAGTGATGTCCATCCCCCCCCCCTATAGCCCCCAGTGATGTCCATCCCCCCCCCTATAGCCCCCAGTGATGTCCATCCCCCCCTATAGCCCCCAGTGATGTCCATCCCCCCCCTATAGCCCCCAGTGATGTCCATCCCCCCCCTATAGCCCCCAGTGATGTCCACCCCCCCCTATAGCCCCCAGTGATGTCCATCCCCCCCTATAGCCCCCAATGATGTCCATCCCCCCCCCTATAGCCCCCAGTGATGTCCATCCCCCCCCTATAGCCCCCAGTGATGTCCATCCCCCCCCTATAGCCCCCAATGATGTCCGTCCCCCCCCTATAGCCCCCAATGATGTCCATCCCCCCCTATAGCCCCCAGTGATGTCCATCCCCCCCCCCTATAGCCCCCAGTGATGTCCATCCCCCCCCCTATAGCCCCCAATGATGTCCATCCCCCCCTATAGCCCCCAGTGATGTCCATCCCCCCCCTATAGCCCCCAATGATGTCCATCCCCCCCTATAGCCCCCAGTGATGTCCATCCCCCCCCCCCTATAGCCCCCAGTGATGTCCATCCCCCCCCCCCCTATAGCCCCCAGTGATGTCCCCCTATGATAAAAAAAAACAAAAAACAAAACCCAACTCACCTGTCACCACGCTCCGACGTCGGTCGCGGGCCTCTTCTTCTCTCTTCCCCGACAGACGAGAAGCTCCTGGTCCCGGGCAGCTCCGTCACCACTGAGCTCTGTGCGCGCCGCAGTGGCTGGGACTTCCGGTATGCGCTGCGTGTACCGGAAGTCCCAGCTGCCGCATCGCACACAGAGCTCAGTGGTGACAGAGCTGCCCGGGACCAGGAGCTGTGCATCTGTCAGGGGTTGCGGAGGTACGCTTCCGATTGACAGCGAAAGAAGCCTTAGGCTTCCCGCACTGTCAATCACTCTTGGGACCGCAAGCAGCTTCTTGCTTGCGGTCCCAAGAGTGATTGACAGCGCGGGAAGCCTATGGCTTCTTGCGCTGTCAATCGGAAGACTGCCACATTTAACTGGAAGCGATCGCTTCCAGTTAAAAGGATGAGGGGCGGCAGTCGGCGGCTGAGTGGGCCCCCCAGGAGCACGGGGGGCCCCGCTGGGCTTACTGGGTGGAGACCACATTGATGTGGTCTCCAGCCCTGAGTCCTTTGACTGGGGGGCGGGGCCTACTCCTGCTCGGGGCCCACCGGGGAAATCCCCGGTCCCCCGGTGGCCCAGTCCGACACTGCTCACAAGCCAAAAAGACAGAAATGTCTGCACATCGCACCCATGGCTGACACGAAAGCTTATTCAGCTACATTAAAAACAACATCAGAAGTTAGTATATAATTTGGCCAAACCATATTGCCTCATGTATCACGTGCAGGTCTTCTGATACACATGAGTCCCTAACCAAAAAACATCACTGTGCCGGTCAGAGACCACAATCCCCGCAAAGTGTGCGCAAGCAGAGAAGGGGGGCCACGGAATGGCCCTGCAACCCCATTGTCACAGGACCAGACCCTACAGGGCCCCCCTAGACCCCGCAGGCACCACCGGCGGAAAAAGTGGACACCAAGCAACACAAGTGTGAACAAGTTCTTACCTCTCTCCATTCCTCTGCATTGTGGCTAGCACTCGTGCTTTGTAGGACCCATGTGATCCAAATTAGCAGGAAGCACCTGTGTACATAAGGGGAGGATCTCCCAGTATTCTCCCATTCTACCTGCAGAGGAATGGAGAGAGGTAAGAGCTTGTTCACACTTGTGTTGCTTGGCGTCCACTTTTTCCGCCGGTGGCACCTGCGGGGTTCGGGGGGGCCCTTTAGGGTCTGGTCCTGTGACAATGGGGTTGCAGGGCCATTCCATGGCCCCCCTTCTCTGCTTGCGCACGTAATGCGGGGATTGTGGTCGCTGACCGGCACAGTGATGTGTTTTGGTTAGGGACTCATGTGTATTAGAAGACCTGCACGTGGTACATGAGGCAATATGGTTTGGCCAAATTATATACTAACTTCTGACGTTGGTTTTAAATGTAGCTGAATAAGCTTTCATGTCAGCCATGGGTGCGATGTGCAGCCATTTCTGTCTTTTTGGCTTGTGCATATTTTATGTATTCTGTCCCTTTTTTCATTGTGGCTAGCACTCGTGCTTTGTAGGACCCATGTGATCCAAATTAGCAGGAAGCACCTGTGTACATAAGGGGAGGATCTCCCAGTATTCTCCCATTCTACCTGCAGAGGAATGGAGAGAGGTAAGAGCTTGTTCACACTTGTGTTGCTTGGCGTCCACTTTTTCCGCCGGTGGCACCTGCGGGGTTCGGGGGGGCCCTTTAGGGTCTGGTCCTGTGACAATGGGGTTGCAGGGCCATTCCATGGCCCCCCTTCTCTGCTTGCGCACGTAATGCGGGGATTGTGGTCGCTGACCGGCACAGTGATGTGTTTTGGTTAGGGACTCATGTGTATTAGAAGACCTGCACGTGGTACATGAGGCAATATGGTTTGGCCAAATTATATACTAACTTCTGACGTTGGTTTTAAATGTAGCTGAATAAGCTTTCATGTCAGCCATGGGTGCGATGTGCAGCCATTTCTGTCTTTTTGGCTTGTGCATATTTTATGTATTCTGTCCCTTTTTTCATTGTGGCTAGCACTCGTGCTTTGTAGGACCCATGTGATCCAAATTAGCAGGAAGCACCTGTGTACATAAGGGGAGGATCTCCCAGTTTTCTCCCATTCTACCTGCAGAGGAATGGAGAGAGGTAAGAGCTTGTTTACACTTGTGTTGCTTGGCGCCCACTTTTTCCGCCGGTGGCGCCTGCGGGGTTCGGGGAAGCCCTTTAGGGTCTGGTCCTGTGACAATGGGGTTGCAGGGCCATTCCATGGCCCCCCTTCTCTGCTTGCGCACGTAATGCGGGGATTGTGGTTGCTGACCGGCACAGTGATGTGTTTTGGTTAGGGACTCATGTGTATCAGAAGACCTGCACGTGGTACATGAGGCAATATGGTTTGGCCAAATTATATACTAACTTCTGACGTTGGTTTCAAATGTAGCTGAATAAGCTTTCGTGTCAGCCATGGGTGCGATGTGCAGCCATTTCTGTCTTTTTGGCTTGTGCATATTTTACGTATTCTGTCCCTTTTTTCATTGTGGCTAGCACTCGTGCTTTGTAGGACCCATGTGATCCAAATTAGCAGGAAGCACCTGTGTACATAAGGGGAGGATCTCCCAGTTTTCTCCCATTCTACCTGCAGAGGAATGGAGAGAGGTAAGAGCTTGTTCACACTTGTATTGCTTGGCGTCCACTTTTTCCGCCGGTGGCGCCTGTGGGGTTCGGGGGGGCCCTTTAGGGTCTGGTCCTGTGACAATGGGGTTGCAGGGCCATTCCATGGCCCCCCTTCTCTGCTTGCGCACGTAATGTGGGGATTGTGGTCGCTGACCGGCACAGTGATGTGTTTTGGTTAGGGACTCATGTGTATCAGAAGACCTGCACGTGGTACATGAGGCAATATGGTTTGGCAAATTATATACTAACTTCTGACGTTGGTTTTAAATGTAGCTGAATAAGCTTTCGTGTCAGCCATGGGTGCGATGTGCAGCCATTTCTGTCTTTTTGGCTTGTGCATATTTTATGTATTCTGTCCCTTTTTTCATTGTGGCTAGCACTCGTGCTTTGTAGGACCCATGTGATCCAAATTAGCAGGAAGCACCTGTGTACATAAGGGGAGGATCTCCCAGTATTCTCCCATTCTACCTGCAGAGGAATGGAGAGAGGTAAGAGCTTGTTCACACTTGTGTTGCTTGGCGTCCACTTTTTCCACCAGTGGCGCCTGCGGCTTTCGGGGGGGCCCTTTAGGGTCTGGTCCTGTGACAATGGGGTTGCAGGGCCATTCCATGGCCCCCCTTCTCTGCTTGCGCACGTAATGCGGGGATTGTGGTCGCTGTGCTTGATGTGTTTTGGTTAGGGACTCATGTGTATCAGAAGACCTGCAAGTGGTACATGAGGCAATATGGTTTGGCCAAATTATATACTAACTTCTGACGTTGGTTTTAAATGTAGCTGAATAAGCTTTTGTGTCAGCCATGGGTGCGATGTGCAGCCATTTCTGTCTTTTTGGCTTGTGCATATTTTATATATTCTTTATTATGTTCCTGCCCCCCCCCCCCCCCCTGCGAGTGATTTTTTTATTTTTGTGAGACTTCTTCATTAAATGACCACCATTTTAGTGAACTGATCAGCTGCAGAACACAATAAGCTCTTGATCCCACACTATAGGTTCTGGTTTGACATTTGATGTACATTTGCATGCACACCAAAAGTTAAAGTTGGTCAAATTCATTGATTTTGGAAGGATCAGAGTGCGCCTGCATCAGAACTTCCCACCGCACACCATGGAGCGTACGCCCTATCGATCTATCTATCTATCTATCTATCTATCTATCTATCTATCTTCTTTCTATCTCCTATCTATCTATCTATCTCCTATCTATCTATCTATCTATCTCCTATCTATCTATCTATCTCCTATCTATCTATCTCCTATCTATCTATTATCTATATCTTATCTATCTATCTATCTATCTATCTCCTATCTATCTATCTATCTATCTATCTATCTATCTATCTATCTATCTCCTATCTATCTATCTATCTATCTATCTATCTATCTCCTATATATCTTCTATCTATCTCCTATCTATCTATCTATCTATCTATCTATTTAATTAATTATCTAGCTATCTATATGTTTAATTATCTATCTATCCTTTTTTGCATTTTTTAATTTTCCACAACTTTTTTTTATTGACCCCTGAGGTTCCAGAACTTAGGCTATAAGTGCCCCCATAACCGTCCCAGTAAGTACTTACTGCAGAGGGCCACATAATGCGACTATTAAAGCTGCTACTGCTTCCTCTATTAAGAAATCAGCACTTTACTGCTAAAATTAATGAGTAGACTAGTTGGGCAGGTATATACTGTATCCACGATTGTGTCTTCCCCCAGCCATAATACGAACCAGGTACAGTCACTAGTTGTATTCATGCTAAGCTGCAGAACTGCTGAACTTTTCACCTCCTAATAGTAGTGTTTGGCGGTTGTACTTATACGACTGCAGCATTTACAGTATAATAGTAATGTCTTCATTACATCAGGGCTAAGAGACATTTTAATGTGATGAACCAATAAAATATGCAGAGAGCCGGCCTGGTTCTCATTCCCTCCTAGATTACAGGATCAGCAACATGGTCCTATAGATCTTAGAGGAGGACTAAGGGCCCTATTCCACCGGACGATTATCGTTCAGATTATCGTTAAATCGTTCGAATCTAAACGATAATCGTTCGGTTGAAATGCAGTAACGATTAACGACCGAACGAGAAATCGTTGATCGCTTTATAAGACCTGGACCTATTTTTATCGTTGCTCGTTCGCAAAACGTTCGCAAATCGTTCGCATTGAATAAGACATCGTTCGGTCGTTCGCAATAGATACGAACGCAATAGCGAATAAATACGGAAGAAGAAACGATCGCAATTACGATCATAAGTAACGATTATCGTTCCATGGAAATGAGTGAACGTTTTCAGGTCTTTCGCAATAGCGGTCGTTTGAGATCGTTAATCGTTAACGATTATGCTAACGATAATCGTCCGGTGGAATAGGGCCCTTAAGCTTTGAAATCTAATTCCAATTAGACGCCGGGTCTTCCCGCAATTACAGAACTCTCCAGTGATATTCTGTTTCAGAACTACAACTCCCATCATTCTCATTGACATATTAGGAAACTGGTATAGCACATTGCTGCATTACTTTGTATCATGAGTGCAAAGGGAGAAATTACTCCCTGGCACCATATAAGAAGATACTAGTATTGCATAGTTGCCAATTTTTTTCCAGGGACACTTCAGCATTAAAAAGGGATGTGGCTTATTATGGGTGTGGTCTCGGTGGGTGTGGCCTATCATGGGTGTGGGTTCAAAATTTTCCAGTTAGAATTTACAGTCAAAACAACACAAAAGGAGCATTATATACCCCAGTATTAGGTCCCCAGTATATAACACACCCCAGTATATAACACACCCCAGTAATAGGTCCCCAGTATATTACACACCCCAGTATTAGGTCCCCAGTATATTACACACCCCAGTATTAGGTCCCCAGTATATTACACACCCCAGTATCAGGTCACCAGTATATTACACACCCCAGTATTAGGTCCCCAGCATATTACACACCCCAGTGTCAGGTCCCCAGTATATTACACACCCCAGTATTAGGTCCCCGGTATATTACACACCCCAGTATTAGGTCCCCAGTATATTGCACATCCTAGTTTCAGGTCCCCAGTATATTACACACCCCACTCAGAAGGCTGAGACTTAGAGATAGCATTCTACTGACTGACTGTACATACTATATCATCATACTACTACCCCCTTCATCCTCCTGCACCTCCATCATCATATTACTACCCCTTCATCATCCTTCTTGCCCCTCCATCATCATACTACTACCCCTTTTATCCTCCTGCTCTTCCATCATCATAGTACTACCCCTCTCATCCTCCTGCCCCTCCACTATCATACTACTTCCCCCTTCATCCTCCTCCTGTCCCTTCATCACCATACCAGTACCCCCTTCAGCATCCTCTTGTCCCTTCATCTGTATTTAAAACAAAAAAAAAGCTATACTTACCAGTATGATTCCTCTAGTCCCCCAGGGACTCCTCTCCCTGCTCTACATGAGTGACATTAATTGTGCTGGAAGGGGGCGGGCCTTCCTGGGACATACCCGGGACATGGTTTTGCCGGGGCTGTCTCCTCAGAATCGGGTCAGTCCCAGCAAAACCGGGACTGTTGGCAACTATGGTATAGTGGTGTAGCTATAGGGGTCACAGGGGTCGCAGTTAGGGCCAGGCTACTGTAGGTCCCCCAGACTACACTAATGTTTCACTTAAAGGGGTATTCTCACCTCACAGACATAGCTGCTCTGACACTTTATCCTATTTGTAACAACAAAGATTCTTGAAAAGCCAAAGTGCAGGAGTTGACTTTAACCTTCAGTGGCCGCAAACAAGAAGGAAGAGTTCAAGAAGCCATCTTTACTAGATGGGAATACCCCTTTAATAATCAAACACACTAACCCTAAGGCTGGGTTCACACTACGTTTTTGCAATCCATTTTTTTCAACCATTTTTTGCAAGAAACAGATGCATTTCTGCGCATCCGTTTTGGTTCATTTTTCCATTCACCTCCATTATATAAAAGAATGGATCAAAACGCATCCTTTTTTTTAACATGCACAAAATTAAGGTCAGCTATGTTTTTGTGTACATGACAAAAAGAAGACGCATTTTGATTCTTTTTTTATAATGGAAAAACTGATCAAAACAGATGCACACAATTGCATCTGTTTTTCCAGACGTTTTTCATCAGTTTGAAAAAAACAGATTACAAAAAGTTAGTGTGAATCAGACTGCCATATAGTTACAGCAGCACAGCCACAGACCTCTCTGTCCCCTATCTGTACACACCTTTCTGGTTAGTGCTTGGAGGAACTGGGAAATCACAACCAAAACAACGCTGTAGTCTGGAGAGGACCACTGGACCACCAGTACACAGCATAAAAGGAATTGTCCTGAAGGATAAAAAAAAGGTGGTACACTGGGTACTTCCTCTGCCCTGCACCAGGTATTCTTAATGTAAACCCTTCACTTCCCTAGACCACTAGGAACACTAGGACTATTATCCTAGGCTCCAGGACTATTACCCTAGGCTCCAGGACTATTACCCTAGGCTCCAGGACTATTACCCTAGGCTCCAGGACTATTACCCTAGGCTCCAGGACTATTACCCTAGGCTCCAGGACTATTACCCTAGGCTCCAGAACTATTACCCTAGGCTCCAGGACTATTGCCTTAGATTCCAGGACTATTAAACTAGGCTCCAGAACTATTACCCTAGGCTCCAGGACTATTACCCTAGGCTCCAGGACTATTACCCTAGGCTCCAGAACTATTACCCTAGGCTCCAGGACTATTACCTTAGATTCCAGGACTATTAAACTAGGCTCCAGAACTATTACCCTAGGCTCCAGGACTATTACCCTAGGCTCCAGGACTATTACCCTAGGCTCCAGAACTATTACCCTAGGCTCCAGGACTATTACCCTAGGCTCCAGGACTATTAACATAGGGGGATTTATCAAGGTTTGCTTGACAGTTCTCTGGCATAACATTTCTTGGGCAAGCCTAAGGCCTTATTCACACGTTCAGTGATTTTCAAGGTCCGTGGATGAAGTCCGCTATCTGCCACCATGATCCATGAAAAACATTCGTGATTGCATCCGTGTCAGTGTTTTTCACGGATCTGTTTAAAAATTTTTTTAAAATACACCGATTACATCACATCCTTGTTTTTTTTTTTTTACGAATTGCACCGATGTCAGATCCGTGCTATCCGTGAAAAACACGGATCTCATAGACTTCTGTGGGGGAATCCGAGCCACCATCTCGTCAGGAACGTGTGAATAGAAAGCAATGGGCTATAATATTGTCCGTGATCACTGACAACTTCATGGGACTTTGGGATTCCCCGTGTCCTCCATGTCACCATAGCAAGGTTTCCCCCAATAAAGGATTTCCATAGGAATAAAAGGGGACTGCCATATGGTAGAGCCGTATCTTCTATTGCATGACTATGACTTGTATTTACCTGTCTATTTGTTCTACATCTCAAACATCACACTTGTCACATTGGTGCTAAACCCTTTAAGAAGCCCCCATTATATGTATGTGCCCCCATGCTGGGTTTTCCAAACACAATGCTTGTTTATTTCCTGTTGCCCTTGGATATGTCGCAGATCTTGTGTGTCCTGTGTACGAAATATAACAGTGTCTATGGAGATGGACCAAACAAAACACTAAGCAAATAAGGGGGGAGGGCATAAAAAAAAGTAGCAGAAAAATGCAAAAAATGCGCAAGCATATTCACCTGGTACTGACCAGAGGTAGGCCTGCACCTGTTTGTGCAGCTTTTTAAAAAGTCACAAATGTTAAATTGGGCGCTCATCCTGGATTATGTGAACTTGGTGAAGGCAGATTAAAAAAAGTTGCATCTTAAAAATATTCGCCCATCGAAAACTGGTTCATAAATAGTACTTAGACCAAAAATGGGTGAAAAATCCAATTATTCACCTAAAAATAGGTGCAAAGCCCTTGATAAATTTACCCCATAGTGTGAACCCAGCCTTATATCTCACAAATGTGACTTCAATCTATATTCTTATCATACATAGTCATCCTAGACCAGCAAGAATATCAAAGATGTCCAACACTGCCAAATGATAGCAGGCTTACTAAGACCAAGCACCTCCGGGGACATACTCATTACATAGATGGAACCAGTGGATTTAGCCAATTCTCCAATAATGTATGTGGGAACTTTTAGTAAGATGAACTAGCATAGTATATGGCACGGTCACTGACACTTATGGGGCATAGAGGTTGGCACTGTTATTGAGTCACTGGTTGGCATATTACACTGCAGTATTAGGGAAACGTCTGACTTGAGGTTGTGTCCCCTCTAGGGATGTTCCGAACCTGCCGAGGTTCGGGTTCGTACGAACCCGGACTCTCGGCAATGATTCCCGCTGTCTTAAACCTCTGTGGAGAGGGTGGATAAAGCGGGAAGACCGCCTGGAAAACTGGGTTACAGCCTATGGCTCGGGAATCATTGCAGAGAGTCCGGATTCGTACGAACCCGAACCTCGGCAGGTTTGGATCATCCCTAGTCCCCTCCTCTCCTTGTATCTGGTAGTTTTCCACTGGGTATTCAGGTTTCTCCTACCAATACAAAAACATACTGATAGGTTTATGGACAACCTCTGTACCGGGCCAAAGCATATGCTGGTCCTATATAAGCAAAAAGACCAAAAATAAATAAATAAATTATGGAACAGGTTGGCTGGTCTTGGTGTTGGCCAGGCATGATGCCATGATAGAGACCTATAATCCATCATAGCCTCATACACCAGTCCATCTATTATAGGGGATTATTGTTCTGCCCTGGAGAATCTCTCTTCAACATTTCTTGGTCAGATATTTATTCTGGCAGAGATCTGAAATACAAGCAGGTCTACATCTGAAGGCCAAGGAGAGAGGAAATGAAAGCCGAGGCTTGGCCTAGCCAACTTTTGGACTCAAACCCAATAAACATGCTGTGGTAAGAGGGGAGAGAATAAAGACCAGAGGAGGACAACTCACCAGAGCATTCCTCAACAAACTGACATCAGAGAAGCAATGGTCGTCATGATTTCTGTTTATTGTAATCCAACCAGTGGTTAAAGGGATTTTTCAATCCTTAAAATGATATAAGTTAAGTTGTTTTGCCTCTTCACATTTTTTTAAACACAACATGACTATTGCCTGCTTGTATACTATTTTGCATCCTTTTTTTTTTTTTATTAAAAAAAAAATTCCTTTTAAATCAACTGGTGCCTAAAAGTACCAGGGATTTGTAATTTACTTCTGTTAAAAAATCTCAAGTCTTCCAGTACTTATCAGCTGCTTTATGTCCAGCAGGAAGTGGTGTATTCTCTCCAGTCTGACACAGTGCTCTCTGCTGCCACCTCTGTCCGTGACAGGAACTGTCCCGAGCAGATGAAAATCCCCATAGAAAACCTGTTCTTTGGCAGTAAACAGACAGAACTGGGTCCTTTAGGATAATATTGGATAATATTACATATCTGAAAACACTAAAACATGCAGTATAAGGCTATGTTCACACTGCAAATCTACGGCCGTTGTTTTGAGGATGGGACGATATAGCAATTCGTACGAACTACGGTCGTACAATGCACACAGCGTATAAGACTACGGCCATAGTTCATACGGACCCATGAAAAATTAACAGGTCATTTATTTGCGGCCGGTAATGTTACAACTACGGCCGTGAATTTCAATGCGGCCGCACACTTAAAATTTACTTCAGCCAAATTCAACTTGATTTTAATGTAAAAAATTTACTGAGTGGTTTATTCGGCACTCTTTGCAGTGAGTGCAAAGATTTCTACAAAACGCATTGAAAAGTATGGGACAGTCACAGAAATATCTGCCACATGTGAATATCCCCGTACATGGCACATCTTTACTTTATCAACCACACATTTGTAAATTGCTCATTCCCTAACATATGTGAAGTGGCTCTAAGGGGAAGCCTGACTCTAATGGTGACATTGTCTTCTCGTCATCGTCTATTACCTTCAGTCCCTAGGACTCTGTGCGCTAAAAATTCCCTAAAATTGTTTTTCTTTTTTTATCTCTGGACTCACTATTGGCGTCACGCTGTCCAGATAAGAGCTTCTCCGCAGGGTCTCCGCTCCTTCACTACCTAAAAAGGACTTCTTCATGCCCCTTTCTGTACATCATGTATCTATAACACATATAGGATAAGCTGGAAGAATAATGGGTTTGGATGTAATAAATTAACTTTATCCAAATAATTTGATTGAAATACATGCATATAACACATGACATATAACAATAACAGATAGACGCATATAACACCTAACATATAATAATAAATTATATAGACGCATATAACACATGACATAAAACAGTGATTGATATAAATGCATATAACACATGATATATAACAATGACTGATACAGATGCATATAACACCTAACATATAACAATAACTGATATAGACGCATATAACACATAACATATAACAATAACTGATATAGATGCATATAACACATGACATATAACAATAACTGATATAGATGCATATAACACATGACATAAAACAATAACTGATATAGATGCATATAACACATGACATATAACAATAACTGATATAGATGCATAAAACACATGACATATAACAATAATTGATATAGACGCATATAACACATGACATAAAACAATAACTGATATAGATGCATATAACACATGACATATAACAATAATTGATATAGACGCATATAACACATGATATATAACAATGACTGATATAGACGCATATAACACATGATATATAACAATGACTGATATAGATGCATTTAACACATAGGAGCTCCCAGCACCTTCTGGGTAAATTTGCCCTTATACATACACTAGCTGTAAGCCATGTGATTTCAGCGGTGAGTGAGGAATCAGCTGCTGCAGATGCCTTATACCAACATCCTTCTTTCCCTGATAATATGTGGTGATTTAGCGATTCCCATACACAATATATACGCAGCTTTGGCTGACTTACATCTAATTCATAGAGGCATCTAAACTCCGGATATAAGGAACTGTCCAGAGCAGACAGAAAATCCCCATAGAAAACCTCCCTAGATCTAGACAGTTCCTGACATAGACAGAGCACTGTGTCAGACTGGAAATAATACACCACTTCCTGCAGGACATACAGCAGCTGATAAGTACCGGAAGACTTGATTTTTTATTTTTTTTTTAAGAAGTAATTTATGTAAAAAATTGTCTTTGTATGAGACCGGGTGATGTAGGTATAGGTCACTACTTTATGTTGCACTAGGTCGAGGGCACAGTGAACTAGCTGACAGCTTTCTTTCAAGATTTATTGATAGAAAACGCAGAAAACTCCTTTATTTTATTGCAGCTATAAATATTATAATCTGATCCAGTTACCTACGTTTAAATAACATTTTGCAATCCCAGAGAGGTTAAGGAAGAAGTTAAGAAAGAAATGGCTAACCATTAACCCAGCA
This sequence comes from Dendropsophus ebraccatus, assembly GCF_027789765.1. Taxonomy (NCBI): domain Eukaryota; kingdom Metazoa; phylum Chordata; class Amphibia; order Anura; family Hylidae; genus Dendropsophus; species Dendropsophus ebraccatus. The sequence goes on from NC_091465.1 coordinate 69,352,765, forward strand.
TTGGCCTATAAACATGGTACAGTAGGTTTATGCACCTGCAATACAATCCTATCTCACTGTATCTTATCTTACTATTAGTAATAAGTATAATATTCATACAAATGTCATGCTACAGGTTATCCTGCAGTGCTGGGGTTTATACATGCAGCATGCCCATTTATGTTGTAGATATATTGGACATTTGTAGCATATTTTTCTGTTGACTTCAATGGATAATTCAAAAACCACAATAAAATGAATGTATTGGATTAGGTGTGCATGCCAAACAAAATCTACCTTAAGGCCCTATTCCATGGAACGATTATCGGCCGTATTCGGAGCGTGAATGGATACTCAAGTGTTCAATTTGAGTAATGAGCCCCATTGAAATCAATGGGAGACTCGAGTATTTAACCAGGTGCCCCCAGCTCAGTAGAGCAGAGGGTACCTGGTAATCTGAAAGTGACAGTCTGGCCCCCAGGGGGTTAGGGTCCTGTTACATGGGGGCCCGATGAATAATGTAAATAAGCACCGATCTGCTAGATTGGTGCTTGTTTATTGGGCCTACTACATGACCCAATAATTTTTTATTAGCACGCGGAACCGGGAGGAAGCAGAGCACAGGCGGAGCCCCGGAGCGTGAATGGTTAATGTATACTGTTTTTAGAATCATCAACCGCTACCGGCCACGCATCGCTATTACATGTAGCCATGCGCGATCGGCGCCCGATGATTTTAGGATTGGGCCTAAAGAAACGATCAGCCAATGATTGTTCAATTGGACAATTGTTGTCTCTATCACACTCAACAACAATTGGCCGAATCGGGAATCGGGAATCTGGGGGCCAGACTGTGCTCTGTTGGTGGGGAAGGAGTAGGAAAATCATACTTACCACTCCGGTCTTTCATCTGTCTTCTTTATTGCTTCTTAACCAATCAGAGGCTGAAGCAGGAGACTGCTGCAGCTGTTGATTTCCTGAGCGGAGTCAACTTAGCCAGTTAACAGGTGCAGTCCCGCTTCAGTCGCTGATTGGCTGAGATGCAATAGTGAAGACATGTAGAAGACTGCTCCGATAAGTATATTTTTCCTGCCTTCCCCTATGTGGTTTAGGGTCCTATTCCACGGGCCGAGCAGGGCCTGATCAATAATGTAAACGAGCGCTGATCTGCTAGATCTGCGCTTGTTTACTGGGCCTATTACACGGCCCGATAATTGTTTAGTGAGGGCTGCAGGGACATCGTTACCGATGTCCTTGCAGCCCTTGTTAAACACTATACATTACCTACACCTGTTGCAGGGCTTCTCCTGCGCTCCTTCTTCCTCCCGGTCCTGCGCGCAGCAGCAGCTTCAGTGCGGCTTGTCTGAGCTGACAGACCCCTCAGCCAATCACTGGTTGCGGCAGTCCTGGCTAGTGATTGGCTGAGTGGTCTGTCAGTTAAGACAGACCGCACCGGAAGAAGAAGGAGGAAGAAGAAGCGCAGGAGAAGACCTGCAACATGTTTAGGTAAAGTATGGTGCTTGTGAAATTGTCAGTCGCGGGCCGTGCATCGCTATTCCATGCAGCAATGTGCGGTCGGTGCCCGATGATTTTAGGTTTGAACCTAAATAAACGATCAGCCGATAACACGATCATCGGCTGATCATTGTCTCTATTCCACGGAGCGATAATCAGCCGAATCAGGCCGATTATCGCTCCGTGAAATAGGCTCCTTTAAGTATACCTGTCACAATTGGATCTTCCAGATCAGAGGAGAGATCTTCTGCTAATCCTGAAGTTTGGATTTCCATGGATACGGAGACACAGTAAGAATATAATGCATTAGCATCTGACTGCATCTCCGCATCCATGGAGACCTGACCTTTTGGATTAGTAGAAGATCTCTCCGCAGATCCAAAAGGTCCGGTTGTGACGGGTACACTTTATTAAGGAAAGGCATTATGCTCGGCAGCCGTTAAGCAAGCTTTTTGTATTGGAGCTCCTGAGCATCATGCAGTCTTCTTTCAGGTATCGAGTACTTATAAACTTCTGACATACCACTATGACGTGCCAATAGTTTTCTAAGACCATATGTAAGTTTTTGCATAAACTAATGATTTTAGGGTTCATGTCCCTTTAAAGCTTCATACACACTCTGCTCACTTTCCTAGGACAGTAGCCTGTTTGTACACAAGGTCAGCAGACAGTGTGACTGGGTGTCCTGTCTGTCCAACAATAGGCAAGTTTGTTTAGTGTGACTCAACCGGCAGAGATAGTGCAAGATAAGGAACTTTCACACTGACAGGCACGTCTACCGACCTGCCTGTAATCCCCATATGAAAGCTTCTAGTTTATACTATGATAACATTTATAGAACCTGTATAATTTGCTCTTCTCTATATTTGTGTACTGTAAATATATATGTATTTATAGTACACATCCAATAACATGACTAATGGACTAATAGATTGAATGATTCTGAGAGATTTCCATCTTTGCAGTATATATGCAAAAAGGATATATGGGGCCAGAGAGGGGACCTAATACTATATGGAGCCAAACTAATATATTGGAGTACAAAGAGGGCTAATTGGGTATAAAGGAGTCTAACTACAATATGGGGCCACAAAGGGTCTAATACTATATGGGGGCACAAAGAAGGCCTGATACTGTATGGGGCACAGAGGGGTACTAACACCACATGGGAGCACAGATGGATGTAATATTATATGGGAGCACAGAGGGGCATATTATTATACAGGGTGTAGAGGGGACCTAATTACTGTATTGGACCACAGAGGAGGCACTTGTTTAACTAACTAGTATACGGAGGCACAGAAGGGACCTATTATATGAGGGTACAATACAGAGTGTGGCAATACAGAAGATGAATTTGTATAGAGGTAAGGAGGTAACGAGACTAAAATGTTTGTCCAGTAGACTCTGTAGTGAGTATTCATGGCCAGGAGAAGATTTTGTAATGGCCTGAACCAGATGTAGAAGGAAAAAGAAAAGTAAACAACGTATGTGATTTCCTCAGAGAACACACTCCCTGTGAGTCACTGGATGTACCTGCACTGTAATCATGGGGGAGAAGGGAGGGCTGTGGTTAGGTTATAGGGGCCCAGGCACTTTCTTTGCAGAGTCCTTCGGCAGTATGTGTCTGCCCCTGCTACTTTGTACTGACAAGAGACAATAATCCCAAAGCAGCTGCCTATTGGGGAGCTGTCTGGCTTGGCTTAAATCTCCAGTCTTGTCCTAAGACTCCTTATCAGAATCAAATACTGACTTGATTGATTTCTAATAGTCTTATAATTTACAAGATGATACAGTACACCATAAATATACTCAGGACCCTTCTGCATCTGTAGGATGTATACTCATAAGAATCTATGGTATGGATTAATAGCATGTGATGTGTGTGGCCCTGCAGAGCTGCAGTAGTCGCATACAGTAGCTGTACCATATATTACTGAGCCCCCACCTGTCCTGGCTGACAGCATTAGTAACAGTATACCTCACTGGCAGCCTTTATAACCAGTTAGCGCCACTTCATTTGGTTGTTTTGGAGTAAGCAGTAACTAGCAGCTTTTACCTATAAATCTAAAGTTTCAGATCACAGGGGTCAGCGAGTCACCGAGAAGGCTCTGCAGGCTTTATTTTGTTTGACATGGTAATAGTGTAAGTTCTGCAAGATAGCGTCCCTGGTGAGTTCTCATAGTAAAGCCGCCGACACCTGTGGTCAGAGGCACATCTGTCATTCCAAGACCAAGGTCAAGGGAATGGTAACAATGGCAGTGCAGAGACTAGCTGGCATGTTCCATATACAGGCAGGGACAGACAGGGTGTCTTGGCATTAAGTGTCGCCCAAGGGCCGAAGTTTCTATCACCATCCCATGCGGACAATTCGCTGCACAATGAACAGCGCCTGACAGGCCCCATTAACTTTAATGATGTCTGTTGGGTTTTTACTTGTGTCAATCATTTTGCTGGATTCCAGTGGAACAGGAAATATTGTGTGCAAGTATTTTTTGGGGGTAATGGACGTCTCGAACGGAGCCTTAAACTGCACCATAGTAATCAGTATTTATTTTATGTGACACATTATGCCATATTCCTTGTATATCCATAAAGGTAGAGTCACCATCTAGGGGATCTGACTCCATACAAGCTATGTTCACATAACGTATCTTTTTGTAAAAGTACAGCCGTTGTTCACACTATGGAGCAAGCGGCTCCGGCCGCATGCTCCATAGTGTGCTGTGGGGAGTTCTGATGCGGACGTGCACGGATCCGAACTCTGCGGCTGCAAAGATCATCCGGCCGATGCTGCAGTACCTGCCGTGATGATCTTTTCAGAGACCGGCCAGGTCACAGAACGGCTGTTCTCCTACGTAGTCTGCACATGGCCTAAGGGTTTGTGCACACTACAGAATTCACACAGATAACTTCCAGCGGATTCCGTGCTCGCTCCCGCTTGAAGTTCCGCCGGTTCCATAGGCTTCATTCTATGCTCAGGCAGATTCCAACATCCGCCCAAAGAAGTGACATGACAATACTTTAGGCGGACAGCGGAATCTGCCTGAGCATAGAATGAAGCCTACAGGACAGACGGAACTTCAAGCGGGAGCGTGGGGGGTGGGGGGGAATTCGCTGGAAGTTATCTGCGCGAATTTCATAGTGTGCACATACCCTTAGGCTGGGTTTACACTGTGTGAATGGGCCTGCTGTTGCATATCTTGGCATATTATTTAACCCATCATATACCAGCAATGCAGAGCTCAAACAGCTTTCACTGAACATTACAGTATAAGTTTAGAAATAGCACGCTCCTCCTAGTGGTGGCTACAGGCAGAGACAGGATATTGTCCATTAAAGCAGACATATTTTTTTTTCATTAAACTCTGACATGAAATGGTGACATATTGATTGTGGCTGTCTGGATGCTGACACCCCCTCTAAAATTTTGACTTTTGATATGTCATACAGACATAGGGGGAGATTTATGAAAGGGTGTAAAAGTTAAACTGGTGCAAACTGCCCACAGTAACCAATCACAGCTCAGCTTTCAGCTCTGGTGAAAGGAAAGCTGAGCTGTGATTGGTTGCTGTGGGCAGTTTGCACCAGTCTAAATTTTACACCCTTTGATAACTCTCCACCATAATGATCTGTCGGGACATTCACAAATGGCTAGAATGAGGTGGGCTACTCCCTGCTCTGCCCATCTTGCTGATGGAGACCGGCTCTCTAAACATATAACAGGAAAGAAGGAGAAGTGATCCAGAGAGAGAAGCACTCAGCCGAGTGCTTCTTCCACTTTTCTAACAATCTGACTGAACTGACTGATTACAACTTTTCACTTAAACTCATTCATGTGTCAACTTGCAAAAATGATAGGCGCCGTGTAAATATATAATCCTGTGACAGGTATCAGGGAAACTGGAACTTTATAACAGAATGGGGATCTCTGATGCATATAAAAAGATATGTGTAAATGCGGCTAGTGTAAAATAGCTGCAAGTGATCACTTATTGTGCAATTCTTCTCAATGATCATAGGAGTCAATTCTTTGTTGGATCTTCTCAGAATGACCATATAGTCCCGGGCCCGGCCCTAACAAGCACCTTTCCCTCTTTGTTATCTGGATGGCGCAGGGGACTTATCCCCCTCCTTACTTCTAGTCCTCTTTCCCCTTTTGCCCCCATCGTCTCATTTCTTTGCTTTTCACACTAATAAAGACGCTAATAAATCTGGCTATAAAACTGCAACGGTGTCTTCTGCGTCAATAAATCTAAATAAATAAAAGCGCCTTGAGGGACATCTTACGACATGCTTCGTCCTGATTCATTTTCTATAGTGGGGAGGGGGGGAATATTCTCCTCTAAATCTGCCTGCATGGGCTTGAAATGGCTGAAAATTTGTAAACACAATTCGCCTTATGTTAAACCAATAAAAAAGGCCAATATACAAGAGGAGTGTGCGAAGGCTCGGCATCTCCCTTTACAGAAATTCAATACTCCCTGACTTCTCTTAAAAGCAATAAATAGCTGCATGCTGTGGTTAGGGCTGGAGCCTCCCCTAAATCACTCACTCCCTCTCCCCTCTACAGCAACAAACTCAATAAAAAACACTGGAAAAAGAGAGGGGAAAAAAAAGAACTATTATCACAAAGTCAGTGGTATAATATTGTGCACTGCGGGACAGGGCCGTATGGGATCCCTGACTGTGCAGCACTGGCCCTGTGAAATTACCAGTCACATGTATATGGTGCCTCTATACGTAGTAAGAGTATAAACTGCCCTGCCACTGGCTCCACCGTCACCCAGTCTTGTAGGCCGCATGCATGCCTGCAGAGACTGGGAACAGTGCACAATGGCGTGACTCTGGTGTAATGCATGGGGGCCAGGAGAAAGTGAGTATGGTCTATTCATTTTTCTTTTTATCTTAGCAAGAGGGTACCCCTCTACTTAATGGGGGAAACTACCTACTGGAAGGACCTAGCAAACTAATGGGGTAGACTACTTACTAGGGGGGACCTACAACCTTATGGGGAAACTAGCTGCTGGGGGGGACCTGTCTACCTAATTGAGGAAACCATCTTACTTGAGGGGCGTCCTGCTACCCAATTGGGGAATCAACCTACTGGGGTCTTATGGGGAACCACCTACTAAGGGGCAACTGGGACTACCTACTGTCTACCTAATGGGGGAACCACCTACTAAGGGGCAACTGGGACTACCTACTGTCTACCTAATGGGGGAACCACCTACTAAGGGGCAACTGGGACTACCTGGTGTTGACCTAATGGGGGAACCATCATCTAAGGGGCAACTGGGACTACCTATTGTCAACCTAATGGGGGAACCATCATCTAAGGGGCAACTGGGACTACCTATTGTCAACCTAATTGGGGAACCATCTACTAAGAGGCAACTTTCAACTGGGAGAACCAGTCTACTGAGATTTTTAACTGACCTACCAAACTACTGGGGGACCTACTCCTACTTAAATCAGAGAAGTCACCACCTGTAGATCGATGGAACTGGGACAACATGGCTATCCAGTAGGGGATCTTACCTACTAAACACAGCAATCACTTAGCTCAGGGAGATCAGTGAAAAAAAAATCCAATGAAGTACTCACTCAAGAGTCTCCATTGATGCATTGCCCCCTATAAATGTAAATATGCAAAATAAAGGGTCCGTGGAGCTTCAGTTGCAAGTCTCAAAACACGGAAATAGCCAGATATCCCTCCAGGAAAGGAAACCTGTTGCCAAGGGGTGCCTCCCAGTGGGGAGATCACCAAACCCCCCTGATACACAGCCCCTTAAGTCTAACTCTGTTGTGAGTATTGCGACATGACAAGGGCTTACCTACTGGGAGGGACCTGTCAATCTAATGGGGGGAAACCACCTATTGAAGGGAACTTTTTAACCAATAGGGGAACCACCAACTGGGGAGAATTATTTATCTAATAGGGAAACTTACAACCGGGAGGACTAGTCTATCTACTGAGTACGCTTACCAACTAACTGGGGGCACTGTAGGTCACTGGGACTGTACTGTAATCACTGGTCTATATGGTTTGCAGTGATAATGATAGTGGTCATAATGTGCCGGTATTGCCGGTAGTGGTACCATTGGTATTATCTCGTATTCGTGTATATCACCAAGACATTGCCCTGTGTAAACAAGGGATGCTCAGGGCCACACAATGATGATCCAGCCATCATTCACAACATGTAAGGTGACCAGGCCAAAGATGATAGACGTATCTCAGAGGGATAGTGATGGTGAAGCAGGAGACACAGCAGAACATAGGAGGTTGCTCAAAGAAGTCAACTTTTTATTCCACTTGAGGCAACTGGTTTCGATATTTAAGACCCAGTGTTGATCTGCTAGGGTCTCTACATTTGGAAACAGGAAGAAGCAAACATGAACCAAACATGTTCCCATTAAGGTCCCCAGATAATGACTTGGCAAGCCAAGGCCCCTGAATATCTAACCCCCTTCTTAGACTGCCGTTCCTGTGACTGCTGCAATGGCCCTAAGGCCTTGTCTGTATGGAACATTATATTTTACTACAATTCAGACAACCTTACTAACAAAGCCCATGGAGACAGGCCTACTGAACTCAAAGTGTGACTCTGCTTCTCTCTGCCAAATATAAGGCATTAAATATTTACTACTACGATTCCATTGTAAAACCCAGACAAGCCTGAAGTAAGGGAAGATAAGATAGTAGATGGCAGGTAGCCTACTCATACATGGTAAGGCTTAAATAAACCTAAAGGAGAACATGAAAATGGGTAAACAGGAGGTCAGAGGATTTTTGTTACGGGCCGAGTACACGTGACTCCATGAAGTCATGTACATGGAAAATGACAAAAAAAATCCTTGAAAGTCTCCTGACTTTTAATTTTTTAGCAAAGTATTCGTTTTTTCACCAGAGTTATGTTGTGCTTATCAAGTTGATTTGTCCATTATCCATTCTGAACCTCAAACTCTATTGCAGCCTGTGCCAGAGGTGTATGTATCATTGAGATGGGGGATGACATGGGGGATCTCAGTCGTAGAGTTCCCATCCCCTAGTCTCCCCTCGTGGTGATGCTTGGTGTTATTAATCACTTCTAGTGGTGATGCTAGGTGTTGAGGATCCCTCCTAGTGAGGATGCTTGGTGTTGATGGTTATTCCTAGTGCTGATTCATAGTGCTGGTGGTCACTCCGATTGGTGATGCTTGGTGCTGATGGTCACTCCTAGTGGTAATGCTTGGTGCTGATGTTCACCCCTAGTGGCGATTCTTGGTGTTGATGGTTATTCCTAGTGCTTGAAGTTGATGGACACCCTGCGTAGTGATGCTTGGTGCTGATGGTCATCTTTAGTAGGGATGCTTGGTGCTGATGGTCACTCCTTGTGGTCATGCTTGATGTTGAGGTCACCCTTGTGGTCATGCTTGGTGTTGATGGTCACTCATTGTGGTCATGCTTGGTGTTGATGGTCACCCCTCGTGGTGATGTCAGGTGTTGATGGTCACTTCTAGTGGGGATGCTTAGTGCTTATGGTTACTCCCAGTGGTGATACTTGGTGGTGATGGTCACCTTTCGTGGAGATGCTTGGTATTGATGGTCACCCCAAGTGGTGATGCTTTATGTTGATGGTCACTTCTAGTAGTGAAGCTTGGTGCTGATGATCACCTAGTGGTGCAATACTTTTGAACCACTTTAAATCCTTGACAATGTCAGCCATACATGCACAGAGTATGTGTGCTGGGGAAGAATGCAGCAGTACAGGGGTGGCTCCATACAGGTTCAAAGCCAACATCCGTGACTGGGATCAGCGTAATCTGACCATAGCCATGTAACCCCCTAGATGACATGGCCGACAGTGACCACAGCATCAGGGCAGTTAAGAGTCAGATGGTGCCAGGTGCTCCTATTGGCAGGGGTAATAGGATATTTGCAATGTGACAGTCCACAGCAATACATTAGTATATTTTAGTATAGACAGATAACCTAACTGCAGTAAGTTCCAGGATGTTTAGTAAAATATCTTTAAAGGAAACCTGCCACCACTCCTGTCCTGTCTGTTTTAGCAAATACATGTAACGCCCATGAAATAATTCTGGAACATCTTTTCTTATAGCTCTGCGATGTGTTGGTTCCCTGATGCTACTAGAAATTTATGCCTAATAACCAACTGGGTGTTACCAGCTGGGGGGGGGGGGGGGCTACACAGTCTAACACTATCCAATCAGAGATGACAGTTCCAGACAGTGTAGGGACACGCCCCCAACTGGTACCACCCAGTTGGCTCTTTACTCATACATTTTTAGTAAGAATAACAGAGGAATGGCATATCACAAAGCTAGAAGAAAAGATGTTCCAGAATTGTTTTTTATGGGGAATAGAAGTATTTTCTAAAAACGACAGGTCAGGAGTTGTGGTCAGGAATACAAATCAATGGCCCCTTAGGGCCCCATGGAAAAGCCCTAGGAGCCATGTCAGGAAACACAGTGACAGGTCCATCGTTTGCCAAAAATGGTGTCTAGAAGGTCAGACTGCCACCAATCATACACTGATAACTTACCCTATAGATGGGTGATCAATGTTTATTCCTGGAAAACAGATAAAAACATCATCTAGAGTTCTATAATAAGCATGTTCTATAGTGAAGAAATTGTCATAGACTCACCCAGCGCTAAATGTGCCACATGGAGACAGGCCAAGCAATTATCATAAGACTTCAGTGCAGTGATTTCAGATTCCCAAACTGGCACCTAGTGATAGTTCTCTGGCACTGCACCCTCCGAGTTCTCAGCTCTTGGCTAGAAAGGGAACATAAATGAATAAAGTCTGTTCTTCTGAACTAGTAGTAGGTTCGATGTTAGCGTGACATTTCATCTGTCATGTACAATTTTCAATAGGTTAACAATCGTGCAACACAAGATGCCGATAGATTTTCCAGCTGTAGTTCCAAAGACCACAAAGTGGTCATGCATCTTGAAACCAGTTTGCTTGAAGAACCGTTGCGTTCTAGAATCACTCTTCTTTTATAAATGAATCACACTGACTTCATCAATGACATTTAATTTTTTTCCATATTTATACTATATATTGGGTTGAAGGGGGTGCTACCTATTAAAAATAATACAGATTCTTTTTTCTAATGCCGCTTTTACACGGAACGATTATTGTGCGAATTTGCAAGATAACGATCGAATTCGAACGATAATCGTACGTGTAAACGCAGCCAACGATCAAATTTTGATCTTACAACATGTTCTAAAATCGTCGTTCGCAAAAAATCCGCAGATCGTTCCGTGTTAACTGATTTTTCCAATGTGCGAGATAGGCTTAAAAGATCGCAAAACGAATTTTCCGTACGATATATCGTTCCGTCTAAATGCTGATCGTTATAAAAAAAATGTTACTTCGAAATCGTTAATCGTACGATCGGGCGAATTATTGTTCCGTGTAAACGCAGCATAACCTGGTTCTATTGTCATTGTTGGTGCAGCCCTTTCTTCTATCATCATCTGTTGCACATTCTCTATTACAATGATCATTTAGGCCATGTGCAAACTTTGTATGGAACCGGCCGTTCTGTGACCCGGCCAGTGTCAGAAAAGATCATCCCAGCCGTTACTGCAGAACCGGCCGGATGATCTTTAGTGCCACTGAATTCGGACGCGGGCGCATCCGCGCGAGCCCACATCTGAATTCCCTGCTGCTCACATTGTAGCGTGCAGGCCGGAGCCGTTTCGTGTGGCAGTTTCCCACGGCGCCGCTAGGGATCCCGGCCGGAGTGTATACCATGTGTATACACTCCGGCTTGGTTTCCCGCAGCACAACTTAAGTTCCGTAAGTTGCAAAAATGGCCATGATTAGTACGGAACTTACGTTGTGTGAACATAGCCTTAACCTGCTTAAAGGGAACCTGTCACCATGAAAATGCTATCTAATCTATCGCCATCATGTTATAGAGCAGGAAGAGCTGAGCAGATTGATATATATGTTTGTGGGAAAAGATTCAGTATAACTTGTAACATGTTGATTGAAATCCCTGCTCCTTCTGTGATAAGGAGTCCAGTGGGCGGTGTCACTCAATGGTCTGGACTCTTTACCATGGAAACATCAGAGATTTCTATCAATAAATTACAAGTTATACTGGATCTTTTTCTATAATGGTATATATCAATCTGCTCAGCTCCTTCTGCTCTATAACTTGATGCTGATAGCTTAGATAGCATTTTCATGTTGACAGGTTCCCTTTAAAAGAGACAATCTGCCAGTAAAAGAATGTTTGCCTGTTTGTAACTGAGCCTATTATACACAGTTTGGTCTATAATAACCCTGTTAATAGGGCCCTTAGTCAGTATACAGTCTATAGACTTCTTCAGGAGAGTGTTGTGAGCATGCTCGGTAACAAGTGCAGAGATCACTATGCAGGGAGTGGATGGACCACCTATCTATTATCAGTCATGTGATCCTGCTGTATCTGCTGCCATCTTTACAAGAGAGGTTTTACCTGATAATCCAGACCTGTTTAACTACGGGTCAAAACATGTTGGTGCAATGTTCATACCCCACAGTAGGCAGATGCTGTCTCTTCTTGCTGTTGTCCATCACTGCAATGAATATCTCAACAGGACCAGCATGGATGTTGCACAGCACACGGCCATTTGACCAGTCAGATTGGTATGAACTTTACAGCACCAAAATGGTTATTACTCTCCCGACCACCACTTCTCCACTACAAATCCTACTCTGCCTCATCATTGTTACTGATTTCTGCATTGTCCGTCTACCCTCCTGACAACCAGTTCTATGCTGCATACTCAACACTGCTACATGACCATAACCAAACTACTACTACCATCATGTTTCCTGGACTCCAATGACACTGGTAAAATTTGGCGATGCTGCAGTATACGACAAAATAGGGTTCCCGGTGCACATAGAAATGTGGGGACACAACAGGACAGAAAAAACATAAAGGGGGTATTCCTGCCCCAGCATCGCAAGTGATCCCATAGACATGGAGTGCATGGAGTGCATGGAGTGCGTGCTGACCCACCATTCCATGCTGCAGGATAGTCAAATCCTTGTTCTGGAGATTGTGGAGCAGGAAAGGGGGAAGAAGTCTTCTTATAAAACTTTTGGCACACTTTAAAAGGTACTCAAGATGACAAGCTGATTGCTAGGGGTCCAACCACCATGACCGATCCCAAGAACAGGGATGCCATCATCCCCACAGTCACTTACCACACCTGTACAACCACTGCAGTTTGCACTCCATTATGCGCTATGGGTCTGCCAAACATATCTGAGTGGGGAGTTCTGATGCGGGCTCGCACTGATGTGGCCGCATCAGAACTCAGCGGAGCTAAAGATCATTTTTTCTGAGACCAGCCGCTTCGGGACCCGGCCAGGTCATGGAACGGCCAGTCTCATACTACGTGTGACCATAGCCTTACAGTGTGTATATATATATATATATATATATATATATATATATATATATATATATATATATACACTCACGGGCCACTTTATTAGGTACACCATGCTAGTAATGGGTTGGACCCCCTTTTGCCTTCAGAACTGCCTCAATTCTTGGTGGCATAGATACAACAAGGTGCTGGAAGCTTCCTCAGAGATTTTGGTCCATATTGACATGATAGCATCACACAGTTGCCGCAGATTTGTCGGCTGCACATCCATGATGCGAATCTCCCGTTCCACCACATCCCAAAGATGCTCTATTGGATTGAGATCTGGTGACTGTGGAGGCCATTTGAGTACAGTGAACTCATTGTCATGTTCAAGAAACCAGTCTGAGATGATTCTAGCTTTATGACATGGCACATTATCCTGCTGAAAGTAGCCATCAGATGTTGGGTACATTGTGGTCATAAAGGGATGGACATGGTCAGCAACAATACTCAGGTAGGCTGTGGCGTTGCAACGATGCTCAATTGGTACCAAGGGGCCCAAAGAGTGCCAAGAAAATATTCCCCACACCATGACACCACCAGCCTGAACCGTTGATACAAGGCAGGATGGATCCATGCTTTCATGTTGTTGACGCCAAATTCTGACCCTACCATCTGAATGTCGCAGCAGAAATCGAGACTCATCAGACCAGGCAACGTTTTTCCAATCTTCTACTGTCCAATTTCGATGAGCTTGTGCAAATTGTAGCCTCAGTTTCCTGTTCTTAGCTGAAAGGAGAGGCACCCGGTGTGGTCTTCTGCTGCTGTAGCCCATCTGCCTCAAAGTGCGACGTACTGTGCGTTCAGAGATGCTCTTCTGCCTACCTTGGTTGTAATGGTTGGCTATTTGAGTCACTGTTGCCTTTCTATCAGCTCGAACCAGTCTGCCCATTCTCCTCTGACCTCTGGCATCAACAAGGCATTTCCGCCCACAGAACTGCCGCTCACTGGATGTTTTTTCTTTTTCGGACCATTCTCTGTAAACCCTAGAGATGGTTGTGCGTGAAAATCCCAGTAGATCAGCAGTTTCTGAAATACTCAGACCAGCCCTTCTGGCACCAACAACCATGCCACGTTCAAAGGCCCTCAAATCACCTTTCTTCCCCATACTGATGCTCGGTTTGAACTGCAGGAGATTGTCTTGACCATGTCTACATGCCTAAATGCACTGAGTTGCCGCCATGTGATTGGCTGATTAGAAATTAAGTGGTAACGTGCAGTTGGACAGGTGTACCTAATAAAGTGGCTGGTGAGTGTGTATACATACATATATATATATATATATATATATATATATATATATATATATATATAGTTTTGGATATTCTCATACTCATACATTTCAGTCTCTAAAGACTAGAACAGCAGAAACTGCAGATCCTCTCTACCTGATCATAGTGGCAGCCACATAGCACTATGGATTACCAACATAATATTCTGCATTTGTAGCATCCCTGCCGGGCTCTGACACCTCAGACGACTAGAACAGCAACGCTGGAGAAATAAGAATGCAGCAGCCTGTGGTTCGGGGAGCATTCCTGCAGCCGCACCTCTGAGCTCTAGGAACCATTGCAGTTGGCCCAGGGCTCTGCAGAGACTTTAGCTTCTCTCCTAGCAGGGAGCCATGCATTCATATTGCTGCAGGGAGCTGGGAGGAGCGTCAGCGAGGGCCAGTGCTCAGTGTCAGTGTCTAACCCATACAAAAGCTAAAAGGACAACATATCCCATAAAGCAGGACAGCAATGTTATATAGGTCAAATCATTATACAGTGGTGCCTTGGATTACGAGCATAATTCGTTCTGGGACCGTGCTTGTAATCCAAATCCACTCTTAAACCAAAGCACATTTTCCCATAAGAAATCATTGAAATGCAGATAATTGGTTCCACACCCCAAAAATAATT